>NC_057401.1:11225821-11573752 GCF_019320065.1 Cervus canadensis
GACTTTACTTCTTACCAGAGGGTCCAGGAGAACCACCTTTTGTATCTGACAAATGTGGCAGAGACTTGCAAAGGAGTCATCCATCAAACCCATGTCCTCTTTCTCCTGGGCACACAGCTAGTCTACATCCCCCAGCCTTCCTTGCAGTTAAGTGTGACCTTGGGGCTGAATTCTTGCCAATAGAATGTGGGCAAAATTGACACAGACCTGTTCCTTTCAGGATTGGGCCCAATCACATCTCCTCTCTGCCTTTTTCCCCCCTCTCCCTTTCCCCACTGGAAGATGGAGCCAACTGAAGAACTGAAAGAGCTGCAGGATAGAAGGTGGCTGGGTTCTTAGATCACTTCTTCAAAGATTATTTACTAAATATGCTTTCTTGATCTGTGCATGACCACACCCTTCTCTATCTCTAGGCCTGGGTTCTTTCAGAATCTCAGGCTTATTTTCTTAACCAGTGATCATAGACCACTTTTCTTTTATTTGTGGGCTTGTTTTTGTTCATCAGCCATTCCCCCGCCATCCCCGGTAGGATATAAGAACTCCCAGCACAGTACGCTGCATATCTTTCCACCACTGCCTGTCTAGATCTGGCATAGAGACTAGGGCATGCGTAATAGATGCTCAACTAACGCTAGTTGAGTGAATGAGCCAATGCATAGCATCTGCCTGCCTAAGGATGGGCTTCTAGGAAGAGTTCCTAATGGAGCTGATGCCTGATCCAAACTGTAAAGGGTAAGTAGGTATTTGCCTGGAAGATGGAAAAGGAGATTCCAGGTAGAGAGTACAAGTATAAGTAAGATCATAATACATGGCCTGATGTTTGTGGAAAAAATACAAGAGACATAATGGTTAGAGCAAAATTATTAAGAGTGGTGGATAAGGCTGAAAAAATAAACAGTAGGGAGATTATTGTCTCATCTTTGCTTTTCCAACCAAGAGCCTTCTCTGAATTCTGAAAGTATTTCACACATAACACTTGCAACATGATTACTATGTTTTTAAACATATCTATGGGCTTGAATGGGAGAAGCTGATTCTTACTCTGTGCCCCCAGCTCCCAACTTTATCATCGATGTAAATCATAAGCAGTTCAGAAGCCAGGGGATGCATTAGAATATTTCTGGGCTATTCTTCAAACAAAGATAGGCAATACCTAGCATGTAATATAGTAGAGTCACAATGTATACTCACAAACACTATAGTGGCAGAGGAGAAAAAGGCCCTATGGTGTACTTTCCTCTCACAAGGTCAGAGGGGGACATATCATGGTGTCCTTTACACTCACAAAACAAGGAACAAGACAGAGTTGATAAAGTTTCAAATCTAGAACAGACTTGAGCTGAGCCCTGACAGAGCCTCACTCTAATCTTGAGTGTGGAGTAAGTTTAGAGATACTAATGTTGTTAAAGAAAACATACTGAGCCTGAAAATGGCCTATTTTTGCTTCCAAGAAAAGTAGAAACAAGCATACATAATATCAAGCTTAATCCTTAGGAAGAAAGACATATAGAAGCTTTACCTATAATACGCACCTGAAAACTTAGGAAACAAATACCCTAGAACTTTAAAAGATGTCTTTTTTTCCCCATGTGTCTGATTATAAATACATGTGCTCAATATAAAACATTAGGATGAAACAGAAATTTCGTAAAACTCTAGTAACCAGAAATAAATGACTTTTATCATATATCCTTCCAGATAGTTTTAAACAAACACACATAAAATGAACACATACAAGCATGAATGTATTTTATAATGGGCAATCATATTACACATGACTATTTTAAAATCTGCTTTTCTACTTTAATATCTCATAGATATGTTTCATATTAATGGCTGACTATAAATAATTATTTTAAAAGTTTGCATAGGATAGAGTCTACTGTATGAACACTGAATTTATATATATATATATATTTATACATGATTTAATACATAACTTATTTGCAGGTCAATCAGCAAATTTTGACTGAGTCTCACTCAATCCAGTGACTGCTCTAGACAAGGAAGCAGAGCTTCTATCTGGCGCCTTAGACCACTTGGCCACCCTGACACTTCCAACAACTGTTCATAGAGACCAGTGCACAAAGCAGGCATCAAATTACTCATATTTAACTTGAAGATGAGGCACAAAAAGTAAACACATAGATAAATAAATTCAGGTTCTGATGACTACTATAGAGACCGTAAAAGATAGTCCTATACTAAAGAAACTGACAAGGTTACTTCAATTTCTGATAATATGGTTGACTAGTCTGAAAAGTCTTTTTATTTTTTTAATAATGCAACAGTTTGTAAAGAATACATATTTTTTTTTTCCTTTTAGAAAGTATAGTCAAACCAGCAAGACAGTGAGGAAACTTCAAAAAGATCAAATATAAAATGTAAGCGATTATTTCACATAACACTTAGCACTGAGTCACCCTGAGGACACCTACCAATATGGCATTTTAGGCTTCAGGGTTATAGGAGATGGCAGAGCTCAAGAACTAAAAAGTCACGCAAATCCAGGGCCCCTGAAGGGCTAGCCACTCGGTGAAAACTTGGAATAAAAACCATTCCACCTACCTGTGAAAGCGATGAGCAGAGAGCTGCTGTCTTGGTTTTCAATCCGGGAGGAAAAGCGAAAAACGATCTCTCCTGAGCGTTCACCACCAGAGCCCTGCCCTCGTGTGGGTTTGAGGTTTAAATCTGTACCACCTGCGTGGCCTGGGAAACCCGAAACAGAGGAATTGACAGAGTGGAAAGCGCCCTGGGCACCTGGCCAAAGCCAAAGGAAACCCTCTGCTGAGGTGAACCGAGGCTCTTCTGAATTCCAACAGATTTAAGTTGCTTAAGTAGCTCAAAAATATTGAAAGACATATAGGAAAACAACCAGCATGAAAGTGAGATATGTGATATTAATAGACAGCTATAGTTTTAAATGGTTACAGAAGAAATGGAAAAGCACTGATAAAGATCTAAGCATCCAATCTTAGAAGTTGAGGAGAACATAAGATAGGAGAAAGAAGACATGAAATAAACCATAGAAATCAATAGAAAGCAAGTATAATTTCAGAATTTTTTTTTTAGGACTAATTAAGTAGACCAAACTCAGCAAGAATGATCAGCAAAAAAAGAGAGAAGGTACAAAAAATATTACAAGTGAAAGAGGTACAATACTGAGGGGTGAAGATTAAAAGTGTATAAACATCATACCATGAATTTGTTTATGCCAAGCAATTTGAAAACTTGGGGAAAGTGGATCATTATCTTAAAAGCCAAAATTAAGACTGATTATAGAAAAAAAATAGAAAGCCTGAATAGCTCTAAAGTCATCCTAGAAATTAGATCAGTACTTAAAAATCTACCTACCAAACAACGCTCGTGTGCTTGGAGGCTCCCTCATCCAGGCTCCAAGCCTCTGAGTGGTCCATTTCAGGTTAAACAGTGTTGAGAAGGAGGGAGCTCCAAGTATCTAAGACAGTGAGAGAGAGATAGCAAAACAGCAGACACAGATGAAAAGGGCTCATTTAAGACAGTAACAAGGGGGATTCTCAGGTGGCTCAGTGATAAAGAAGCCACCTGCCAATGCAGGAGACATGGGTTTGATCCCTGGGTCAGGAAGATCCCTTGGAGAAGGAAATGACAACCCACTCCAGTATTCTTGCCTGGGAAATCCCATGGAAAGAGGAGCCTGGCTAACTACAGTCCATGGGGTCACAAAGAGTTGGACACGACTTAATGATTCAGTACAAGAAACGTACAAACAGATGGTCTTTACTGAATTTTTCTCTGCACCTGTTGCAGAGCTCAGAGTTCTGTTTATGTGGTTTTCAGTCCTCAAACACCTCTATTTTATAGAATAGGTGTCAGAAGCTTAGAGAGTTTAAATCTGATGGCCCACAGATGAAATTCTAGGACTGGAAACCAGTTTGACGTCTGCATTCTGAACTGCATGTGCTGCACCTAAGGAGAGAATGCTCTAAATAAATGCCACCTGGAGCAGTGACTCCAAGCACGGTCCCCATTGGCAGTATCAACATCACCTGGGGTCATGTTAGAAATGCAAATTCTCAGATTTGCAACCTTACCCCAAATCTACTGATTTAGAATCTCGTGGCAGGGGTGGGGGCACCAATATGTTTTTAACAAGCCCCCCAAGTGATTCTCAACTTCTCCTCTAGAGCAACTAGAAGGGTAGGATGCTGCCATGGAAATGGCGTGGACTTTTGGAGTCCAATAAATCTGGATTCCAGTCCCAGGTCTGCCACTCCTAGCAATGTGATCTATACTTATAACTTTGTAGCTTATGTTTTTGTGGTGATTAAGTAAAATCATGTAAATATTAAGAAAACAATGCGTGCCCCCTAGAGAGTACTCAATGAATGTTCTGGAAAAATATTTGCTATTAGTATTCTCTCTTCCATCCTGGGAGTCTGTCTTCCCTTATCCTTGTCACAGACACTGTGCACCCTCACTGTGCCCTGGAGAAGAGGAACTGGCAGGATGGAAATATCTGGAGCTCAGAAAAACAGCTGGAATTGAGTCCAAGTGAAAACTAACAGGGGCTTCCCAGGTGGCACTAGTGATAAAGAACCTGCCTGCAAATGCAGGTGACTTAAGAGATGTAGGTTCGATCCCTGGGTCTGGAAGATCCCCTGGAGGAGAGCATGCAACCCATTCCAGCATTCTTGCCTGGAGAAATCCCATGGACAGAGGAGCATGTTGGGCTATGGTCCTCATGGTTGTAAAGAGTAGGACATGACTGAAGTGACTTGACTTAGCATGCATGTACAAAAGCTAACAGAGGGCTCAGTGAAAGCTAACATGAGCTCGGTGGCAGAGGAGAGACATGAGCCGCTCCTCTGGAGACGTGGGTAGACCTGGGTGCCTGGTCAGATGTGGAGAAGAGCAGAGCAAAGTCAGAGATGCGTCTGTGCCTCTAGTCGGACTGACAGGTTTAGAGTGGTTCCGGTGGGAAAATGGATGCAGGAGGAAGAAAAGGTTTGGGGGTATGATAATGTGTTCATACTTAGGCAACTGAGTTGGAAGTACTGGCTGTAATGCAGGAGTGTCATTACAGAGAAAAAGTGTGCCTAAGGAGAAAGTGCTCTAAACAAACGCCACCTGGAGCAGTGACTCTGAGCGTGGCAGCATCAACAGCATCTGGGATCCTGTCAATGCAAATTCTCAGATTTGCACACGGACCCCAAATCTACTGAATCAGATCTACTGCGTTTGTGTGTGTGTGATGTACGTGTGTGTGAGAGAGAGACTAGAACTCTAATGTCAGTGGGACAACCTGAGGCTCTTAGTTCTTTGTCATTGAAACTGCTGTTTCCCGTGGGTACCGATGTGATAGAGAAGCGCGTTCCTTGCAGCCAGCAGACCCTGCCAATGCCATGTTCTGCTGATACCCAGCAATCGTGGTCGGTGCTAGCGACACAAAGAAATGTCACTGAGGAGACAGAATATGTGAGGAGGGAATGAAGCCATCACTAATGAGTAGGTTAATGGAACTTGATGAGCAGTGAAAATCAATGAGGCAAAAAACGCCTGCCTCAAAAAATAAATGAACTAGGAATGGACGAGTGCCAAATCACAGCTTATCTCAATGCTGTAACCCAAACTGTGTCACCCAGTGAGACAAAATTCACACCAATCACACATCCCTGGCATGGTGATGGGTTTATGGCCATCAGCGCATTCAATGATAAAATATTAATAATAGCACAGCCCTGCAGGGCTAAGGACACAACAAGACACGGAGCATAAAGTGAGGAAAAAGACAGACCCGGTCCCTGCCCTCGTGGACTCATCCAATCATAGGCCAAACACACATTTCAGCTTCTTTAACCCTTACAAGGACTGATGCTGAAGCTGAAACTCCAATACTTTGGCCACCTGATGCAAAGAACTGACTCATTGGAAAAGACCCTGATGCTGAGAAAGATTGAAGGTGGGAGGAGAAGGGGATGACAGAGGATGAGATAGTTGGATGGCATCACCAACTCAATGCACATGAGTTTGAGTAAGCTCTGGGAGTTTGTGGACAGGGAAGCCTGGCATGCTGCAGTCCATGGGGTGGCAAAGAGTGGGACACAACTGCGCTACTGAGCTGACTGAACTGAACCCTTATGTATAAATTAGTACATACATATCTCCTCCTCCTAATCAAAACTACTACTCTCATAAACCTCCTCATCACTAGTATTATTTAATTACCCAATGTCATCCACCAACTACCTCTAGATCTCTTTAGATGCTTGTAACTACTTATCTTGAAAGATTATAAGCATCGTACACAATTATGAAACTTTATCTTTTATTCCTATCTGTTGTCCAGATGGCACTTGCTGTATCTGGGGCACATTGTGCCACCTTCTCTAATACCAGACCCATGACATTGGGAGCTCAAACTGTCTTGAGTACAACTCGCAGGCTCTCTATGCCAGGCTTCCTGCTAGACTTAGGAGTGCCCTAACAGGAGCTGGGAAGGAGGGCATTGGTGACCGAGTTCTCTAGCCCTGGATTCCCACCAACTGAAAAATAAACCCTTCAGAGAGGAACTGAAAACCTTCTGACCAAAGATAGATCCTTTAGACACAGATGCTCAAGTTTCTGGATTAACAGAACCAACTGAGCTGACTCAAGACTTAAATAGTACCAAATGATGGAGATACCCATGGATTCCAAGCCATGTATTCTGTTCCTGACTCAGTCTCCTTGGATAAGTCAGTGCATTTATCTGAGTCTCAGCTTTCTCACCTGAAAAATGGCCACATCCAAAGTAAGCCATGGCATTTTTGTATTTAGATTTCTCCATAATTTAGTGACTTACTAAATTCATTAACTAAAGAGGGCACAAATTAGTGTTTTACATTTTCAGGAAAGCATTTCTCCACCCAGTGCTACATCCCACATCAGTGATCCAATGTGCTTGTTAGCATCTGAAGGCTCCAGACAAGCTGCACAAGGCTATTGCTTCTTTGTTTAATAGAAGTAGCAGATGAAAGTCCTCTTGACTGTGGAGAGGTGGCTTCTAACATAGAAGCCAAGCCTTTCTCATGTTGCATTGCCTGTCCACTATTTATTGGCTACTACAGGCTCCCAGATTCAGCAATCTTATCTGTTGGCAATTGTGCCTCCTGATTTCAAGGCCACCACTTCTATTGAATATGGGACACCCGCCCAGACCTCTGTGTTCCTGCCTGGATTTCTGATTCCATGTTCTGATTAAGCCATCGACTTAATGGTCCCTGGCTTCTGGTGACTCCTCACAACTGCCCCAGATCTGGGAAACTGCATCCCTTCTCAGACACGTTAGCCTCACACCTTGATCTGTGTCTGAGACTCATGATAGCTTGCCGTTCAAACAGCATCACATAGATACAACTGTATGAAATGGTGCTTGACTGGCTTGATAAAGGGTGTTTGCTCAGTCGGACACTGCAGAGAAAAGACTTCAATGATAATTACCAAAGCTGCATTCATTTCCTGCTATTCTCTGCCTTCTACATCCTTGCTCAGATAAAGGAGAGGGAAGGGTTTGAACCTGCTCTGCCTTCCTGCTTAAGGACTTGCTCAAAGAAACTTGCTGTGGTCTAGACCTCTGCACAAGGACTAGCAGCTGCTGCCTTTATCACACGAGGCAACCTGAGATAAACAAAATGAATCGGAACCAAACGGTGTAAGCAAGGGCTATTATTTCTGTCATTTTTGGCTGCCAACAAAATGCCAAAAAAATTACAATGTAATAGCTACCACTGTGAAAGAGAATAAGAAATAAAATAAACTTTTTATGCCTCAGGAAAAGCTTTCCATTCCCTCTACTTTTATGGGGCAGCACAAGAGCTTTCTGTGGGTCTTGGCAAGCTGACATCCCATAAACAATCATTTGCACACACTAGGAATCCAAATGTGTGCTGTTCCTGGGGTCTGTATCCTTCACCTTGACTGGAACAGAGACAGAGTTTTAATCAGATTTATTTTATATACAGCAATTGCCTCTTTTGTCAGCAAGAAAGAAATCCAGTTAAACAGCTATTCGTATAAAAAGCAGCATAAGCATTTTTTAAATTAAATCACACTTTATGAGACTTAGTCTATCTTTCCCTTCTCCCACTTACCCCTAAATTCACCACACAAACTTGGCAATGAATTGCCTTCTTGCTGTTCAAAGCAGCCTCCACAGAGAGAAAAACTATTGTCCAATTAAGCTCTAAGTATACATTCAAGCCCTGTTGAAAATTTTAAAAAAGAAAAGGCCTCAGGTGGCAGTGTGACGTTTCACTTGTCTCCATGGCCTTTTCTACTTTGCTTTGGGGTTGAAATCTGTGGGGTCTGGATGGGGCATTAATGGGGTTGGGGGGTCCTGGAGTTGTCTGTCTGGAGCCAGGAAGGGACTACAGACTGGGAAAAAAACCAAAGTAAGGGCCAAAGGGAGCAGTAAGGGAAGAGATGACTGTAAATTTGTTGCTTCGGTTCATTTTAGGATCCAATGCGTTCACAGATGAGAGAACATACTCTGAGGCTGGTGTGGCTTGCCTGGACTGCTGCTCACCCCTGCAGAGCCCATCATGGGCCAGCATTTTAGACAGCTGCAGAGTTTGCTTCATTAGGCCCCAAAACAATGAGAAGATTAGGCTGTAAGTTCCTCTAGGAAAAATAACATGTCCTGTACGTTATATGTGCCGTTTGTGAAGACCCTGTTAAAAAAGCCTCAATCTCCTTATGTCCAGCTCTGAGCTGTTTGTGTTACATCACATCAGTGTGGTATTTTATTTTGGAAAGGAGCAGGGAGATGAGAGATTGAGAATAAAATGTAAGGATCTTGGAGTGGCATTTGTCATGCAACTCTCAGGAAGTTCCTATGGGAATGATAGTGGTCATTTGCATTGGGTGGATAAGTGTCTTAACTTTATGCAAAAAACTGAGCATTTTGTAGCAAAAAATGTAGATCCATGTTCTGGTTCTGCTATTTCCTAGTAGTAAGATTTTGAGCATGTCCCTTAACCTTTTGAAAGTCAATTTTATTCATCTATTGATTAAGGATTGGAGAAGGAAAATGGCAATCCACAACAGTATTCTTGCCTGGAGAATCCCATGGACAGAGGAGCCTGGCAGGCTACAGTCCATGGGGTTGCAAGAGTCGGACACCACTTAGCGACTAAACCACCATTAAGGATAATGTTTGCTTGTCTTTTCTTACCTGCTATTAAAAAGTAAAAAATAAATAAATAAATGAAAGGGATTTGTAAATATAGCATAAAGTGTTATCAAGCAAGCATTACTTGATCAAGATGAATTAAGCAGTCTCAACTCTTAAAAATCAAATACCCTAATAATCATGTACTTGTTTATGGGGGAATGCACACCTATTGAGGTCTATCTTGGTGTCAGGGGTAACTGGTAAGTGATGCCAGAGAAGCAATTTTTGAAGAAAGAGCAATAAAACATATCTCCATGCCCTGTCAGTTATGTTAAACTCATCTTAGATGTGGTGCCACAAACCAAGAGTAGGACTTGAGTGGAAGATTGGGATGGCTTCTATCTCAAGCAAAAGGGTGTTCACTCTGACCATCTCCATCTAATTCAGATGAGAGGGTGAGACCTTGGCTCTCATGCTTTTGGTCTATTTTCTAAACCTCAGCCTTTATTCTCTCATTATCACTTTCTAGGAAGTCCAATAAGGAAACAAATTGGAGGTGAGATTAGAAAATTTCTTGTTTTCAAATGGAAATAAGATGGCCTGACAGTTTTCATCCATCTAATGATTCTCAGTTCAAATATGAATATAAAAAATATAGTTAAAATTGTCTGAAATGTGACCACTTTTCAATGTTACTCTACAAATGTATATGGTGGTTCTTAACTCCCACCTGCTAAAGTGTGAGAAGGCCAATCTTACAGATCCCTCTCTAAAAATTCACCAGGATACTCATGTGCCCCCAAATTAGATTTTGCTGTATCTTGCCATTGCTGGACAACCAAACCAGTGCATTGGGATCTCTGAAGTTAAAACTACCGTGACAGCCACTTTCACAGAGCTGTAAACTCAAGGTTCCTATTCATGGTGCCCACGGTGGAGAAACTGGATGATGACTGTGCCTTATGGCTGGAGATCTTGCCACCACTCTCACAAAGTGACAAGGGGACACTTCAGTTTTAAGCTATGGTTGGTGCTGAGGAGAGGTTCTCAGTAAGGTTATTCGAGTCCCAGTAGCCAATTGGGCCTATTCAAAGGCTATAGCCAAAGTTCCATGCACCTAATACTGCATTTCTTTCAGTGAACACAGACACCTCTCTTCCCAAAAACAATGCAAGGATGCTGGGTCAAGATGACTTGTGGAGTCCTTTATCACATGTAACCTGGAACTCTCACTCCCCTACAATGCTCAAGCCTGCTTCTGGTTTGGGTTCACTTTTCGCAGATTTCTCTCCCTTGTTGGGACCACCTCAATAAGCTGACACAATGGGTGACTGAATTTCAGGGTGAACAGGTTTCAGTTTCAGGATGCTCCTCAGGCCCCATGTCAATCAGTGGATGCAAGCAGGCCTGGGGGAGATGGGACATCACCTTCCTCTGCTCACTAGAGCTAGGTGAGCCTGGCCAATGCCCCTGTTGCTGTTCTCACACCACTGCAGCTTCTGTCTTGTTCTATGGATGTGGTGAGTGACTTTTTGTTTCGGGGACTTGGCACTTACTTTTCCTCTTCTAGGGTGTCCTCTGCTCACCATTCATTCCTTCAAGCCTCAGCTTAACTATAACCTCCTCGGAGAGCCAGTTTCTCAGCCTGTAGTATATTGCCCTCTCTAGCACTTTTCACAACCTACATCTTTGTTGTTTATTTACTTGCTTCCGCATTTCATGGAAATGCCATGAAATCAGCAGCCTGGCCTGTCACTGCCGTATCTCTGGACCTGGCAAGGTGCATGGCAGAAAAATCAACAACAGTCAACATTGATAGGGCACTTAAGCATTGCCATGTATTGTGCTGAGTCAGCTTCTATGTACTGACTCATCTAATCTTAAGTGCAAGAACAGGAAGTAAGTGCTAGTATGCTATCCGTCATAGGGGAATTGAGCCTGGGTATGTGTAGTGACTTATCCAAGGCAAGGAACTACTACGTGCTGACACTGAACTTCTCTGGTGGTTCAGACAGTGAAGAATCTGCCTGCGACACAGGAGACCCAGGTTCAATCCCTGGGTCAGGAAGATCCCCTGGAGAAGAGAATGGGAATCCACTCCACTATTCTTGCCTAGAGAATCCCATGGACAGAGGAGCCTGGAGAGCTATGGTCCACGGGGTAGCAAAGAGTCAGACACAACTAAGCCACTAACACTTTAACTTTTTCACTTTTCACTGGGATGAAAACCTGGACAGCCTGACTACAGAGTTCATGCGCTTAATGACTGTGTCATATAGCCTCCTAAGTCACTGCACAACTGATAGTCATTTTGCCCTATTCCAGGCATAAAGCAAAAGAATAATGTGTTCTGCTCATGCTCACATTTGAGAACACAGCCGCCTTGGCACACCTTCAGAGAGTACATCTATAGAACACCAAATCTAGTGGAAAATATACATGGGCAATAAACACCTCTCAGGCACTGGCCCTGCCAGATATTAAAACCTGCAATTTATTACACATATATAATTTCATGAGCCCCGATTCCTTCATTAACACATTCTAGGTTAGAATATGAATGCAAAAACCACTGCCTGGGTTCAAATCCTGGCTCTGCAACTCACTAGAAATGCAAACTTGGGCAAATTTGCTAAACCTCTCTGCATCTTTCAGAGGATTATTGTGAAAAGCAAATGGATTAATACGTGTAAACCACTTAAAACATTTAAGAACCACTAGCTACTATTGTTAGCATTTTCGAGTCTTTGTGTGACTAGTTTTCAAATGCTACTGCATTTGATGTCATTGAATCTTAAAAAAGCCCTTTTTGTAATTATCCCTTTCTGCACATAGGAAGCTGGAGCTTAGAGGGGGCTTTCGAACCTGGCCACACGTCAAGTACTCAGTAAAAGATGGAACTATGATTTGGTCCCATCAGTGAACTGCACAGTTTAAACTTTCAACTTCACATTATTCTGCCTTTTCTCATTTGATTCTAAAGATGGTCCTGCAATCATAGACCAAGGTTAAACTGTGATTCCAGCACCTTTTACCATTTCAAAAGTTACCTCTTTATTTATTTGCCTGTTAAAAAAAAAAAAAAAAACAGGTACCATTGTCACCCCCAACCCCCACCTCCAGTATGACATCTTACTTTGGGGGAGAATGTCCTGGGTTATCAGAGGCATGAAAAGATGTTTCAGCCCCACATTTTAAGACCCGTGTGGACATATTCTCTCTAGAACAACAGGTAGCTGGTAGCAGGGGGTTCAGTTCAGTTCAGTCACTCAGTCTTATCTGACTCTTTGAAACCCTATGGACTACATCATGCCAGGCTTCCCTGTTCATCACCAACTCCTGGAGCTTGCTCAAACTCATGTCCATCGAGTCGGTGATGCCATTCAACCACCTCATCCTCTGTCATCCCCTTCTCCTCCTGCCTTCAATCTTTCCCAGCATCAGGGTCTTTTCAGGGCCTAGTAGCAGAGGGACTTTCTTGCAATAAGTTCTCCCGTCCTTCTTCCTATGCACAGATGATTGTCAGTGGCTTTTTTCCTCCCCATGAGTAAGCCTTCCTAGTGCTCTTATAATGGGTAGTGTCTGTTCTGATATTAAAACTGATTTCTTTCCTTCATTGTGTGTGTGTGTGTGTGTGTGTGTGTGTGTGTGTGTGTTATGCCTGGTGCTTCTTCAATACCCACTGCCACATAGCCACCAGCTCCCTCTGCACTTAATGCCCCTTTCTTGCTCTTCACATGACAGGGCAGCAGCCTGCCCGGACTTGGGAGGGACTAGGGAGAGATTTTTTTTTTTGCTGCCTGTGATACATTATTTCCTTTCCCCAGAAAACGATTCCTCCAATGCTGTCTCCTGGGGACACGTTGCTGCTCTTGCCTGGAGCTGCCCTGGTTACTTGGTCTGGGCTCATGCACAGCTCTAATTCAATTTATAATGCAGTTACATAACTGTTCCCAGTCTCCAGTTGACCTTGATGTCAAGCAGCGGTCAAGTTGTACCAGCCCGGGGAAGGGAGGAGGAATCTCTGGTCAGCCCTTGAGAACATTTTAGCTGGGGTTCTGGAACGGAATGTGGCACAGAAAGGCCAAACCAGACCAGTAAATTCTTTGGAAGGGGAAGCAAGGGTTGTTGGTTTCTGTAAGATGGATGCTGTTGACTCTTAGGGTGATCCTGTGTCACTCGCTATCATGAGAGCCGTCCTCTTACCAATAATAAGCGGGCTGTCTTCTTCCCTGTGAACTGCTGTTAGCAAATAAGCCTTTGGCCCTATTAGGGGAAGTGCTCCTAGGAGTGTCTTCAGCTTGGAAACCTCTCAAGGACAGACTTTCAGCACATTGTTTTCCGGAGAGTCCTGGTTCTACTCAGTTCTAAACAGTGACAAGAATAACCAAGTTCTGAGACTTTTGCTTCTGGTCTGAATAAAGGAAGGAAAGCCAGGGGTTTCCACATGAAATCAAAACTACAACGTCAAGATTGAACAAATCAGTTAAAATTTCAGAAATTCAATAGTATGAAAGCTCTCTGAGAGCAGGGGATCTGTTTATTTTGTTCTCTGTTATATCCTCACACTGCAAAAAATATCTGGCACAAAATAGAGACTCAGAGAATAGCTGTTGAATGATGTCTCACAGATGCATAACATGATTTATGGGTAGTGGCAAATGACTTTTTTCTAGTTTATTCACCCAAGGCTATCACACCAGAGGTTTTCAGAACTTTATTTTACATATTTTAATCATATATGTGTGTATATATATGTGTGTGTGTGTATATATATAGTGAAAATGTAATGTTAAACATTGTACAAATTTATATTTATGTTGTAAATAAATATTTACATGTATATACATATATGTTGTCAATCCTAAAGGAAATCAACCCTGAATATTCATTGGAAGGACTGATGCTGAAGCTGAAACTCCAATACTTTGGCCCCCTGATGTGAAGAGCTGACTCATTAGAAAAGACCCTGATGCTGGGAAATAGTGAAGGCAGGAGGCGAAGGGGATGAGAGAGGATGAGATGGTTGGATGGAATCACTGACTTGATGGACATGAGTTTGAGCAAGACCTGGGAGACAGTGAAGGACAGGGAAGCCTGGTGTGCTGCAGTCCATGGGGTTGCAAAGAGTCAGACACGACTGAGCGACTGGACAGCAACATCCAGATATGTATATATACACGGCCCTTAACTGGTCTCCTGTGATCAGCACACTAATTGATTGTGCCTAGATTTAGCAGTTTTGCCTTAGCTGTAGCTCGCGCGCACTGATTCGGTTCTCCCCATCAGCAGGACTAGCTCCATGGGGATGCTCTGGTACAGCTGTCAGGACCACTTGCTTAGAAGCGCCCTGTACTTATGTTCCATGCTCTGCCGTCACCATATTGAAATTCTTACTAATTTTTGAAACAGAAGGACCCCATTTTCACTTTTCATTGGACCATACAAATTATGTAGCTAAGCCTGTCAAAAGTCCAGAGAGAGCTACTGCAGAGAAATACCATTTTATACCACCTACCAGTGCTAACAGCCCTTGATAAGAAAAAAACAGCTGCTTACAATAGTATAATATACATGTTTAGAAGGGAATAATCTGCTATTTCCAAATCACTAAGAGATATTAACAGATCCATTAACCTTACTAGTGGCAGATGCACAATACACGTATGCTTTGAGAAAAGAATAATCAGGGAAATAACTCATGAATTCACTGGTACATCTTCTCTGCCACAATCTAGCTATCTCTGCTTTAACTATCTTTACAAACCAAGATTCTAGCAATTTTTCTACCAAATATTTTTAAGTCATTTATACTGTCAACCTTTACCTTTTCTTACAACACAAATGCCTCAGATCCCTTCTGTCCACACTGCTTAAATTCTACCACATTTCAGCACTTGGTCAAAATCAGTTTGGCACTTTAATACACGCTATCTAGCGCTTCAAGAGTAGGGTTTCCACCTCAAATTATTTCCATTATCTTCCTTCCCAGGATGCATAGAAGGACAACACACATAATGTTAATTTCTCTAATAGTGTGTAACCTGGACTAGGCACATAGAGCCACTGAGTAAATATCTAATTCTGTAGTTAAATTTAACTAACTTTAAGCTAACTAGTAATTTCCTAGGTATCACACACTAACATCCACCTAATAACTTTTACTTTATTACATATCTTTTTAATGTAAAAGTTAAACTTTCTAAACATCTGTTTTTGCTTAAATAAAGCTATTTAATTTGCCATGATATTATTAGAAGACAATAGCCTACGTATGTTGGTTGTGTAAGAATGAATTCACGGAATCAGCAAACAAGCAAAACACTATAGAAATAGATTCATAAATACAGAGAATAAACTGGTGGATACCAGGGGAGGGGGTGGTGAGAGGACAAAGGAAAGTATTTCATACTGTGTAAAATATCAAATCGCTGTGTTTAATATGTGAAACAGATATAGTATTGTATGTTAATCATAATTCACTTGGAAAAAATAAATTCAAACCTTTTTGTTCCCCAAACTAGAGAGCTAAAGAAATGTTAAGAAAAACAAGCCATTGAAGTAATGGACGTGGTCTTTTTGTAGATTTAATTTTCCAAAAAAAATCTCCCCCAATTTTCCCAATTTTAATTCTCCCAATCTCAAAGCACACCAGCTGCTCAGGCTGAAAATTGCTGGACCATATAACACTCACTTGAATCTCATAAAGTTTCCCATGTTTATAATTTCAAAGGATATTTTATGACAATCTGAATACTTATTTATTTATTAAAATGTCAAGTCACTCAGCGTGTTGGCTGATCAGAGTAGTCTGATTCTAAGGCACATCTTGATGCGAAGCAATGATGTTGCTTGAAGTCAAACTGGGGCCAGAGCCTCACAGACAGATAGTTCTTAATTGCTTGATTTTCTAGATAAGAATTTTCTGAAATATATTTTCTTTGCAATGGAGAAAAATTTTAAAGCTTTGCTTTCACTTCACAGTGAAAATAAGAAACAGGCAGATGGAAAATAACGAGTTTCCTCAATACTGTCTTGGCGGAAGAAATATTTTTTTTAAGACTCCACCTTTTTCTACATATTCCAGCAACACCAAACTCCTGTTTTTCATTAGTTTGATTCTTGTTAGCTACACTTAGCTACTCCTCTCTGGATAGAGGGGATCACAGATGGAGTGCCATCCTACCATGATGCCCAGACAGTAAGCATGTTCTCAAACTTGGACATTGATAGCGAATCTAACATTTAAACTCACACCACCACATACATCCTAGCGAGGGGAGTCCTCATTTATGCTGTTCTTTTCTGAAGTGGCTCAGGCTTTTTATTGTTTCTTTGATTAAAAAAAAAAATCCCTAGTCCAACAAAGCAAAACTAAAAGAATACAACAAAATAATGGGTTACAATATGTAAAAAGACTAAATTAGAGTAAATGATTTCTGGAGATAATCAACTTAAAGTGTTTAAATAGCTATTAATTTAGTCATGAAAATAAATCAAACCCACATATCCAGGCTAAATGAAACAAAAAGATTAGGTCTAAATAGATCACCAGTCCAAGTTCAATGCATGCAACAGGGCACTCAAAGCCAGAGCACTGGGACAACGCTGAGGGATGGGATGGGGAGGGAGGTGGGAGGGGGGGTTCAGGATGGGGGACACATGGATACACATGGCTGATTCATGTCAATGTATGGCAAAACCACTACAATATTAAGTAATCAGCCTCCAATTAAAATAAATAAATAAATTTTTTTAAAAAAGAAACATCTTAAAAGCACGTACATCTCCCATTATTTTTTACACAGTCTGCTTTTTTATAGAACTCTTTATCTTTGGGGATATTTGATCCTTCATTTGCTCCAGGGAAATGACTCTTTTCTTGTTGTCAAGGCTTTCAAGTGGGGATTCTGATATTTTCTCTTAGGTCTTTCAGGCTTGTCTGATTTTCAAATAACAGTTTCTCCATAAATATTCACCTATATTCAAACTGTAAGATACTTTCAGTAAATCTACAATAATGAATTAGTTGAGTAAGCACTCATTCCAGAAAGAGAAAGAAAATAAAATGAGGAGATTGAAGGGATTGGTTTAAGTGTGTGCTCCACTAGGGCGATGGGACCAAATGATTTCCCAGACTGAAACCTTTGTAAAACACATCTTTACTTTCACATGAGATAAGACAGCTGACTGACAGGAATTCAGCTGAGGCAGAAGGCATGGAGAGGAAGCAAATGCACTTGATCAAGTGAGCACTGATACAGATCCAGTTCAGTTCAGTTCAGTTCAGTCGCTCAGTCGTGTCCAACTCTTTGCGACCCCATGAATTGCAGCACGCCAGGCCTCCTTGTCCATCACCAACTCCTGGAGTTTACTCAAACTCATGTCCATCGAGTCGGTGATGCCATCCAGCCATCTCATCCTCTGTCGTCCCCTTCTCCTCCTGCCCCCAATCCCTCCCAGCATCAGGGTCTTTTCCAATGAGTCAACTCTTCGCATGAGGTGGCCAAAGTATTGGAGTTTCAGCTTCAGCATCAGTCCTTCCAGTGAACACCCAGGACTGATCTCCTTTAGGATGGACTGGTTGGATCTCCTTGAAGATCCAGTATACATCCCCAACTTTCTGCTAGTCAGGTATATCAAATCAACCATTTGGAAGGGTTGATAACTCATCCTTTGAGCTAGTGTCAGTGTTCAGAAACTGGTGTCACCATGTGAAAACACAAATTTGACATTGACTAACACTGAGATTTAGAGAAATTAAGTGCATTATTAATGATCTTATGCAATTCCAGCTGAACTATTTAAAATCATAAAAGATGATGCTATGAAAGTGCTGCACTCATCTGTCAGTAAATTTGGAAAACTCAGCAGTGACCACAGGACTGGAAAAGGTCAGTTTTCATTCCAATTCCAAAGAAAGGCAATGCCAAAGAATCTTCACATTACCATACAATTATGCTCATTTCACATGCTAGCAAGATTATGCTCAAAATCCTTCAAGCTAGGTTTCAACAGTACGTGAACTTAGAACTTCCAGATATACAAGCTGGATTTAGAAATGGCAGAGGAACAAGAGATCAAATTTCCAACATCCACTGGATCATAGAGAAAGCAAGAGAATTCCAGAAAAAAAACATCTACTTTTGCTTCACTGACTATGCTAAAACCTTTGACTGTATATATCACAATAAACTGTAGAAAATTCTTAGAGAGATGGGAATATCAGACCATCTTATCTGTCTCCTGGGAAAACCAGAATGCAGGTCAATAAACAACAGTTAGAACCAGACATGGAACAACTGACCGGTTCCAAATTGGGAAAGGAGTATGTCAAGGCTGTATATTGTCACCCTGATTATTTAACCTATAAGCAGAATGTGTGGATGCATGCTAAGTCTCTTCAGTCGTTTCTGACTCTTTTTGACCCTATGGACTATAGTCCACCAGGCTCCTCTGTCTATGGGATTCTCCAGGAGAGAATACTGGAGTGGGTTGCCAGGCTCTCCACCAGGGGCTCTTCCCAACCCAGGGATTGAACATGTGTCCCTGGTGTCACCTGCATTGCAGGCAGATTCTTTACCACTGAGCCACTCAGAAGCTCCTACATGCAGAGTGTATCATACAAAATGCCAGGCTGGATGAACCTGGATTCCATTCAGCACAAGCTGGAATCAAGATTGTTGGAAGAAATATCAACAATGTCAGATAAGCAGATGATACCACTCTAATGGCAGAAAGTGAGTTCAGTTCAGTCACTCAGTCGTGTCTGCCTATTTGCAACCCCATGGACTGTAGCATGCCAGGCTTCCGTGTCCATCACCAACTCCTAGAACTTACTCAAATACGTGTCAATCAAGTCAGTGATGCCATTCAACCATCTTATCCTCTGTCATTCCCTTCTTCTGCCTTCAATCTTTTCCTGTATCAGGGTCTTTTCCAATGAGTCACTTCTTCACATCAAATGACCAAAGTATTGGAGCTTAAACATCAGTCCTTCCAATGGATATTCAGGACTGAGAATTGACTGGTCCAAGAGTCCAAGGGACTCTCAAGAGTCCTCTCCAACACCACAGGTCAAAAGCATCAATTCTTTGGCACTCAGCTTTCTTTATAGTCCAACTCTTACATCCATACATGACTACTAGAAACACTGTAGCTTTGACTAGATAGACATTTGTTGGCAAAGTAATGTCTGTGCGTTTTATTATGCTGTCTAGGTTGGTCATAGCTTTCCTTCCAAGGAGTAAGCGTCTTTTAACTTCATGCCTGCAGTCACCATCTGTAGTGATTTTGGAGCCTGCCAAAAATAGTCTGTCACTGTTTCCATTGTTTCCCCATCTATTTGCCATGAAGTAATGGGACCAGATGCCATGATCTTAGTTTTCTGAATGTTGAGCTTTAAGCCAACTTTTTCACTCTCCTCTTCCACTTTCATCAAGAGGCTCTTTAGTTCTTCTTCTCTTTCTGCCATAAAGGTGGTGTCATCTGCATATTTGAGGTTATTGATATTTCTCTTGGCAATCTTGATTCCAGCTTGTGCTTCATCCAGCCTGGCATTCCATATGATGTACTGAGCATGTAAGTTAAATAAGCAGGGTGACAGTATATAGCCTTGATGTACTCCTTTCCCAATTTGGAACCAGTCTGTTGTTCCATGTTTCTAACTGTTGTTTCTTTCAGATTTCTCAGGAGGCAGGTCAGGTGGTCTGGTGTTCCCATCTCTTGAAGAATTTTCCACAGTTTGTTGTGATCCACACAGTCAAAGGCTTTAACATAGTCAATAAAGCAGAAGTAGATGTTTTTCTGGAATTCTCTTGCTTTTTCTATGATGCAACAGATGTTGGAAATTTGATCTCTAGTTCTCTGCCTTTTCTAAATCCAGCTTGAACATCTGGAAGTTCACAGTTCATGTACTGTTGAAGCCTGGCTTGGAGAACTTTGAGCATTACTTTGCTAGTGTGTGAGATGAGTGTGATTGTACAGTAGTTTGAGCATTCTTTGGCATTGCCTTTCTTTGAAATTAGAGTGAAACCTGACCTTTTCCAGTCCTGTGGCCACTGCTGAGCTTTCCATATTTGTTGACATATTGAGTGCAGCACTTTCACAGCATCATCTTTTAGGATTTGAAATGGCTCAACTGGAATTCCATCACCTCCACTAGCTTTGTTTGTAGCAATGCTTCCTAAGGCAGAAAGTGAAAAGGTACCAAAGAACCTCCTGATGGGAGTGAAAGAGGAGAGTGGAAAAGCTGCTTAGAACTCGACAGTCAAAAAACTAAGATTATGCCATCTGGTCCCATCACTTCATGGCAAATAGAAAGGAAAAAAGTGCAAACACTGATATATTTTTATTTTCTTGGGCTCCAAAATCACTGTGGAAGGTTACTGCAGCCATGAAATTAAAAGACACTTACTCCTTGGAAAGAAAGCCTTTGCAAACCTAGACAGCATATTAAAAGGCAGAGACGTCACTTTGCTAACACAGGTCTGTATAGTCAAAGCTATGTTGTTTCTATAGTCATGTATGCCTGTGAGAGCTGGAGCATAAAGAAGGCTGAGTGCCAAAGAATTAATGGTTTTGAATTGTGGTGCTGGAGAAGACTCTTTAGAATCCCTACAAGGAGATCAAACCAGTCAATTCTAAAGGAAATCAATCCTGAATAGTCATTAGAAGGACTGATACTGAAGCTGAAGCTCCAATACTTTGGCCACCTGATGTGAGGAACCGACTCATTGGAAATGACCCTGATGCTGGGAAAGATAGATGAGAAAAGGATAAGAGACAGCGGAGGATGAGACAATTAGATGGCATCACTGACTCAATGGATTTGAATTTGAGCAAACTCTGGGAGATAGTGAAGGACAGGGAAGCCTGGCAAGCTGTAGTCCACGGGGTCAGAGACGATTTAGCAATGAAACAGTAACTGCAACAATTAATGACCTTAAGTTAGAATTCATGAAATTCTCAGGACACAATTTTAATTCTTTTTAATTAAGAGAGGTTCTATCATATATTGTATGAGGTGAATGAGAGGAGTCAAGACTGTCAAAAAGTCAAATCCTAATGCCTTGTGCTATGACTTTAAATAGGGAGAACTTACTAGCCAGTATTATCCACTGCTAGTATTTTCAAAACCTTAAACTTATGACTTCAGTGAGACTCCTGGCTGCAGAGGCTTGGTCAGTCAGCTTTCGTCCAACCTGACTTGAATTCCCAAGAATGCTCAGGCAAGTTAGGGCTTGTCAATAAACAAAAACAAAAGTTAATTTATGCAGTAATTGAGAATATTTGTAGATTCAGATGAATATCAAGTTGCATTCATATCATATATTCATTATTATAAAGATTATATCTCAGGAAAAGCCACATAGAGAGATGCATAGGGCAAAGTATTGGGAAAAGACACAGAGCTTTCATACCCTCTCTGAGCACTTGCTCTTGGGGTTTTATGGAGGTTTTATGGGGTTTTATGGAGGCATCATTACATAGGCATGATTGATTAAATCACTATTGTTTGATTGATCAAACCTCCAACTCCCCGCCCCTCCCTAAAGGTTGATGGGTGGGGCTAAATTAAAACCCTCAACTCCTGGTTGTTCTCACTATCTGAAGAACCAGCCCTCCTCCCTAGGGGATCTCCAATAGTCACCTTGTCAATATAAACTCAGGTGTGGTTGAAAGGGGTTTGTAGGGTGTGACAAGGTGCCCCTTTTACCTCTATGCTTTGAAGTGATTTCAGGAATTGACAACAAAAGACCAAACATTATAACAAAAGATATTCCCTTTGTGCTTATACGTAGGAAATTCCAAGAGTTATAGCAGTTCCTAGAAATGGGATTAAAATCAAACATAATTTTTAAATTATTTGTAACCTATTATAGAGTCTACATCTATCAATTAATCATGCTATTGAAAATCTTTTAAGCCAAAAGAATAGCAAGCATCAGTTAAATGTACTTGCAGAAATATCTGTAACTGAATTGGACTGATAAGCTAGAAGCATCACAAGGATGTTGGCAAAAGAGGAGGCAGAGGATCTTGGGAGGCAGGGAATCAACTTCAGCTGGTGGAGTGGCTAATGAGCTCTGCCTGACCTGGGCAGGGAGTTCCTACTGAGCAGCGACGGCGGACCTGATGGTTCCCCAAGGTCAGAATAAAGAGAGCACTCTCTTACAACGTTGGGGACAGTCCTCTCTCTGTTGTGTGATATTTTTCACACACTGGGACTGTTTTATAGGTTAATTTTAAAATTCTTTCCTATTGAGATCTACGTTTGCAAGTACCTACACATCATGAAGTGTCCTAATTTTAAGAAAAATAGGAAAGCTTGCAAAGCTCTTACAAGTGCTTTGGCCCCTAAAATAGATTAAGTATATTGTGTTTTACAATAAAGAGAGGTCATCGGCAACCCGCACCTCGCACAAGGACAAGTCATTGAACTTACGTTTTCAAAAGGAAGAAAAAGAGCTTGGAAGAAATTCTTTAAAACGAGTAAAGCCGTTTACAAAGAAAACCAAATAATAAAAAAAGCTGATCAAATTGCATGCAGTAACTCTGTACTTAGTAACCAATTAATCATGGTATTCGGGTAGCCTGTCTAGCATTTAATTTTCTGAGTTCTGAAAGAACAGACACATATAATAGAATCATGAAGAACAGAGGGTCTGACAGGTGTTTTTTGTTGTTGTCATTTTTTTAACAGACATCGATGCACTTGGAAGTCCCTAACTGAATTCACAAAGCCAGGCAATATGTTGATGTGTTTGTTACTGTAAAGCCATGTTAAGTATCAGAATAGATGTTTTGTGCAAAGGCATTTAAATAAAATTTAAAAAGTTGTTTAAATAAGAAACATAATTTAAAGAGGACCCAGTGATGGAAAACCAGGGCTTTTCCCTAATCCAGCTATTTAGTGCAGCAAAGGTAATGATAATCACCAGATTGACAGGCAGTTTTTAATTTCTACTAGCTGTCAGTGGTATGTCGAAAAGGTGCTGGTACTGGACTATGGGTAAAAATGAGCCTTCAGAGAGATACACAGCAATAGTTAAATCTTCTAGAGTCGATCTGCAAAGTCAAATCTCTCATGCATGGGTATTTTTTTTTTTAACTTCTCCTCCTCCTCAAACTATCTCCATTATAAATTTTCCTCAACTAAGCTGGCAACTAAAGCTGGACAGAGAAAAATTCTATGTATTGGCATGAGAGCTAGAAAAGCATCTCCTCAGATCAAGACTCAACCATTTAACAATGCCCTGCCTTCCTCTGTAGGAATGGCCAAGATGCTCCAGGCAGTGCTGTCACTGGAATTAGCCATGATAATAAATAATGATAATGATAATGAATAATGATAATAAACGAGTAGTAAAATGTTTGTTGTTCAGTCACTCAGTTGTGTCCAACTCTCTGCTACCCGATGGACTGCAGCACGCCAGGTTTCCCTGTCCTTCACCATCTCCCAGAGTTTGCTCAAGCTCCTGTCCATCGAGTCGGTGATGCCATCCAAGCATCTCATCCTCTGCTGCTCCCTTCCCCTCCTGCTCTCAATCTTTCCGATCTTCAGGGTCTTTTTGGATTAAACTCTCTTCACAGTTCTGATTGCTCTTTGGCTTCAATTTCCATCCCCTAGCCAAGGCTTTTTGAAGGACCCCAGGAGAATCTCCCTGGAAATCCTTCCTTTCCTCACTTGCCCTGCTTCTTGCTCCCTGCTGAGGCACTCCACCTTATCAGCCCAGGTTGCCGCTGCTGCTTCTTGACTGACTCGTAGGAGGGGAGAGAGCAGTGCAGGAGCGAGAAAGGAGAGGCCTCTGCGGGCTCTGCGCCCTGCAGAGTGGAGGGGAGAGGAGCCTGCGGCAGACCTGTGCAGACTGCGGAACTCGCACTGGCCTCCCTTACCAGCCAGAGGGGTTACTTTTCCTCATCAGCAGGACGGAGGCTACCCCTGTGCCTTCACTGCCTGCCTCCTGGAACAGGGCACGGGAGACCATAGGCATTCTTCTGTTTTCTGCCATCATGTAAGTCATGCACCTTCCGAAGGCAGGCCCATCTCGCCAGGCAGGACTGACTTATTCATTCGATACAGTCAGCATGGTCCTCTGACTCAAAATACCTTTCACTGTTATTGTTTAGTTGCTAAGTCATGTCCAACTCTGCGACCCCATGGACTGTAGCCTGCCAGGCTCCTCTGTCCATGGCATTTCCCTGGCAAGAGTACTAGGGTGGGTTGCCATTTCTCTCTCCAGGGGTTCTTCCTGACCCTTCCTGACCCTGCGTCTCCTACATTGGCAGGTAGATTCTTTACAACTGAACCACCAGGAAAGCCCTTTAGGGACCCACAAAAATATTTTGACTGCTTTTAAAATCAGAAGAAAAATGAACATTTGCATAAAAAAATAATGTTCTAATGTATACTATTAACATATTAATCTTTATACCAACATTGTCAAAAAATAATAAGTTTCGAGTTTTGGTTTTTTGGAGAAAGGGGCTTACATGATATACTTAAGGCCCACGGAAGTCACAGTGTGATGCAGCAGCCAAGATCTCACACTTGCTCTTGCTGCACTGACCTGGCAGAAGGGGTCTGCATTCCCCATGCGGACAGAGTCTGCTCAGCAGGACCACGTTCCCCCACGTGGAAAGGGAGATTAAGAGACATCACCTCAACTTTAACCCAATTTGTCGTTTCAACACAATTCTTACTAGACATCACTATTGGTCATTGAACCAATATTGATGTATTGGTCATATATGGATGTGAGAGTTGGACTATAAAGAAAGCTGAGCACCAAAGAATTGATGCTTTTGAACTGTGGTGTTGGAGAAGACTCTTGAGAGTCCCTTGGACTGCAAGGAGATCAAAACCAGTCCATCCTAAAGGAAATAAGTCCTGAATATTCATTGGAAGGACTGATGCTGAAGCTGAAACTCCAATACTTTTGCCACTGATGTGAAGTGGCTCATTGGAAAAGACCCTGATGCTGGGAAAGATTGAAGCCAGGAGGAGAAGGGGGTGACAGATGATGAGATGGTTGGATGGCATCACTGACTCGATGGACATGAGTTTGAGCAAGTTCCAGGAGTTGATAATGGACAGGGAAGCCTGGCATGCTAGTCAATGGGGTTGCAAAGAGTTGGACAATACGACTAAGTGACTAAACTGATTGTTCATTGAGTATTTGCCCATTAACAAAGCTGACTTTGTTTAGCTTTTCTTTTTGGTTTCTTTCTTGTCTTTACTTTTCTCTTAGTTTCATCTGACTATCAACTTCTGTGTCTGTTTTGTATCAGGTTAAAGATGGTTGGGAGTAGAGATGTATTAGGTGCTCATAATTTCCAAGAGATTTCCCCAGTTGTCCATGACCTTTTTCTACATTTCCCTTTGGAGTAAGTTGGTCCTACTTTATTTCCATTAGAAAACTAAAGATTTATTTTGGAATCCAAGAACTTCAGAGTAGACCAAGAGTTGTGCAAATACAAGGACTTAACTTCAATAAAGGAAACTTTGTTATCAAGGATACTCCTCATAATGCTGAGTCTCATAGTACTTGCTGGCTCTAGGTCACAGGGATCTGTTGAGGTTATTTTGCACCACAATTCTAAGGTATTCCATCACGATTTACTGAATGCTTACTAAGTTTAAGTCCCTATGCCTGACCCCAGGGGTCATACGATAAAGACCCGACCCTTTGAAATGGTGGTGTGCAGAATGTGGTGATTGGGTTGAATTGTGCATGTCTAGTCACTAAGTCGTGTCCTACTCTTTGTGACCCCATGGACTGTAGCCTGCCAACATTCCTCTGTCCAGTATTATTTTCCAAGCAATAATACTGGAGTGAGTTGCCATTTCTTCCTCCAGGGGATCTTCCCAACCCAGGGATCGAACCTGAGTCTCCTGCGTCTGCAGCATTGGCAGGCAGATTCTTTACCACTGAGCCATCTGGGAAGCCCAAGTTGAATTGTATCTCCCCCAAATTCTTATGTTGACATCTTAACACCTAGTACCTCTAAATGTCACCTTATTGGGAAGTAGGGTCATTGCAGATATAATTAGTTCAGAGATCATTAGGGTGGACCCCAATCCAGTGTAACTGGTGTCTTATCAAGAGGGGAGATTTGGACAGAGACAAGCCCACAGGGAAAATACCACACAGAAGCTGAAGGTAAAGCAGAGGGTGAGGCATCCGTAAGCCAGTCAATGCCAGAGATCACAAGCAAATCCCAGAAGCTGAGCAAGAGCACAGAAAAGATTCTTCTCACAGCACTTAGAAGGAACCAGCCCTGCCAATACCTTGTTCTATGGCTTCTAGCTTCCAGAGAAAATGTCTGCTATTTAAGCCACTCAGTGGCTTGTTATGGCAGTATATTGTTATGTATATTGTTATGGCAGCTCTAGGAAACTAATATTGTGGTTGTTTAGTCATTCTGCTGTGTCTGATTCTTTGCAACCCCATGGACTGTAGCCTGCCAGTCTCCTCTGTCCTTGGGATTTCCCAGGCAAGAATACTGGAGTGGGTTGCCATTTCCTTTTCCAGGGAGTCTTCCCGACCCAGGGATTGAATCTGCATCTCCTGCATTGCAGGCGAATTCTTTACCACTGAGCCACCACTGGAAAACCCAGGGAACTAATATAGTAATTAACTAAACCACTCACATAGAACAATAGAAGCACATAAAATGGGTTTTAAAAAAAAATCTATCCCACAGAAATATGCAAAAAGACATAAAGATGCAAAACCTTAGTGAATACTTTCATTCTGAAAAAATGAAAATTGTCTTTTAAAACTATCAGGGAAAGCTCCATTTTGGTTTTGCTCATCATCTTTGGAAGAGAGGGAAGTTGGGTTTTTCCATTAACACCTCATGCTGCTTTCCTCTCCAGCCCGGGTGGTGACTGTGCGGCTGTCAGCTCTCTTCACACCACTCAGCTGTGGTCAGGGTTGGCCCAGGATGCTGGATTTGGTGTGGCCCTTTCAACAGACTAATTTACTGGCAGATAGCCTGCTGCCACAGAGAGAATATTTTGACCAGGTTGTGGCAATTTGCAATAAAAGGATAAACATAAATGGAACTCTCTGTACTTTTTCATTATAGAAATAGTCAATATTTTGTACTTAAATGATGCATTGTACTCTTCTCTGCAGGAAGCATTTTAAAATACGATATCTAGGTCCCTAAATAGATAGAATGTAATGGCTTCAGATCCTCTCTGAAGCTGAAAGGAGACCTTGTAAAGCCTTGCACACATTACAAGTGGAGTGATACAGTCCCTCACTGCAAGACATTAATGAAGATAGAATCTAGAGTGTCCACTGTGAAAAGTCTCTGAGAGCAAACCTTCTCCTATCTTAATAGGATTTTCACAAACATCCTATGTGGATGTTCATCTTCTATGGATGTCCAAGGTGGACAAATTAAGTGGATGCCCAATGCAGACAGAAAAGAGTAGAATAATTAAAGAGGAGGCTCATAGTAGAGATGAAATATGTCGAAACCCCAGATGTAGAACCATCAGCCTGAAAAATTACTAAGGGCAAAAAGTCAATGTGAGACTAACCAAGAAAACAGGTTGAAGTTACCGAAGCTGTGTGTATCAAGGACAGAGTCCACCAAGGGCTAGATTCTCAGGATTGACTGGCTCATTCATTCATTCATTCTTTCATTCATCAATTCAACACCACCAAAAACACATAAAAGTGGTAAACAAGGCCTTTAGGTCTTGTCTTCATGTAGTTCTCCTAGGACACAGGAAAAGAAGTCACATACAATTAGGCCAATACTGTACAATGTGAGGAAGTAAAGTCTGTTACAGGAACTAGTATTATCAAAGAGATGGAAATGCCCTAGATTTCAGATGAAGGTCTTCATCAACTCTCTGTCTTCATCACTCTGACTTCTACCATATTAGAATCAATGGGATACAAGTTATATGAAATAGAAATTTCTAGATACATTACATATGATAGGTGTTTCCTAAACCAAAACACACTCAACATAATCAAATCTTTCTTTGGTGATTTAGAAAGCCAAGACTGGGAGAATACTGCCTCAGTTCAGTTGCTCAGTTGTGTCCGACTCTTTGCGACCCCTAGGGACTGCAGCAAGCCAGGCTTCCCTGTCCAACACCAACTCCTGGAGCTTGCTCAAACTCATGTCCATCACGTCGGATGCCATCCAACCATCTCATCCTCTGTCATCCCCTTCTCCTGCCTTCAATCTTTCCCTGTATCAGTGTCTTTTCCAATGAGTCAGTTCTTTGCATCAGGTGATAAAAGTATTGGAGCTTCAGCTTCAGCATCAGTCCTTTCAATGAATATTCAGGACTGATTTCCTTTAGGATGGAATGTTGGATCTCCTTGCAGTCCAAGGGACTCTCAAGAGTTTTCTCCAACACCACAGTTCAAAAGCATCAATTCTTCAGCACTCAACTTTATAGTCCAACTCTCACATCCATACATGACTACTGGAAAAACTGTAGTTTTGACTAAACTGACCTTTGTCAGCAAAATAATATCTCTGTTTTTTAATATTCTGTCTAGGTTGGTCATACCTTTTCTTCCAAGGAGCAAGCATCTTTTAATTTCATGCAGTCACCATCTGAAGTATCTTGGAGCCCCCCAAAATAAAGTCTGTCACTGTCTTCATTGTTTCCCCATCTATTTGCCATGAAGCGATGGGACCTAATGTCATGATCTTAGTTTTTTGAATATTAAGTTTTAAGCCAACTTTTTCACTTTCCTCTTTCACTTCCATCAAGAGGCTCTTTAGTTCTTCACATTCTGCCATAAGGGTGGTGTCATCTATGTATCTGAGGTTATTGATATTTCTCCCAGCAATCTTGGTTCCTGCTTGTGCTTCATACAGCTCAGCATTTTGCATGATGTACTCTGCATATAAGTTAAATAAGCAAGGTAACAATATACAGCCTTGATGTACTCCTTTCCTAATTTGGAACCAGTCTGTTGTTCCATGTCCAGTTCTAACTGTTGGTACTTGACCTACATGCAGGTTTCTCCAGAGGCAGATCAGGTAGTCTAGTATCCCCATCTCTTGAAGAATTTTCTGTAGTTTGTTGTGATCCACACAGTCAAAGTCTTTGGTGTAGTCAATAAAACATTAGTAGATGTTTTTGGGGAATTCTCTTGCTTTATCAATGATCCAATCAGTTCAGTTCAGTTCAGTCACTCAGTCATGTCCGACGCTTTGAAACTCCATGAACCACAGCACGCCAGGCCTCCCTGTCCATCACCAACTCCCAGAGTCCACCCAAACCCATGTCCATCGAGTCGGTGATGCCATCCAACCGTCTCGTCCTCTGTCATCCCCTTCTCCTCCTGCCTTCAATCTTTCCCAGCATCAGGGTCTTTTCCAATGAGTCAGTTCTTCACATCAGGTGGCCAAAGTATTGGAGTTTCAGCTTCAACATCAGTCCTTCCAATGAACACCCACAACTAATCTCCTTTGGGTTGGACTGGTTGGATCTCCTTGCAGTCCAAGGGACTCTCAAGAGTCTTCTCCAGCACCACAGTTCAAAAGCATCAATTCTTTGGTGCTCAGCTTTCTTTATAGTTCAACTATCACATCCATACATGACCACTGGAAAAACCATAGCCTTGACTAGACAGACCTTTGTTGGCAAAGTAATGTCTCTGCTTTTTAATACGCTTTTTAGGTTGGTCATAACTTTCCTTCAAAGGAGTAAGCGTCTTTCAATTTCATGGCTGCAGTCACCATCTGCAGTGATTTTGGAGCCCAGAAAAATAAAGTCAGTCACTATTTCCACTGTTTCCCCATCCATTCACCATGAACTGATGGGACTGGATGCCATGATCTTAGTTTTCTGAATGTTGAGCTTTAAGCAACTTTTTCACTCTCCTCTTTCACTTTCATCAAGAGGCTCTTTAGTTCTTCTTCACTTTTTGCCATGAGCGTGGTGTCATCTGCATATCTGCAGATCCCAGCGTTTCTCATGATGTATTTTGCATATAAGTAAAATAAGTAGGGTGACAATATACAGCCTTCACATACTCCTTTTCCTATTTGCAACCAGTCTGTTGTTCCATGTCCAGTGGATGTTGGTAATTTGATCTCTGGTCCCTCTGTCTTTTCTAAATCCAGCTTGAACATCTGGAAGTTCATGGTTCACATACTGTTGAAGCCTGGCTTACAGAATTTTGACCATTGCTTTGGTAATGTGTGAGATGAGTGCAATTGTATGATAGTTTGAACATTCATTGGCATTGCCTTTCTTAGGGATTGGGATGAAAATCAATCTTTTCCAGTCCTGTGGCCACTGCGAAGTTTTCCAGATTTGCTGATATACTGAGTACATCACTTTCACAGCATCATCTCTTGTAATGGGTTTGTAATAGCCCAACTGGAATTCCATCACCTCCACTAGCTTTGTTCTTAGTGATGCTTCCTAAGGTCCACTTGACTTCACATTCTAGGATATCTGGCTCTAGGTGAGTGATCACACCATCATGGTTATCTGGGTCATGAAGATCTTTTTTGTATAGTTCTTCTATGTATTCTTGCCACCTCTTCTTAATATCTTCTGCTTCTGTTAGGTCCATACTGTTTCTATCTTTAATTGTGCCCATCTTTGCATGAAACGTTCCCTTGGTATCTCTAATTTTCTTGAAGAGATCTCTAGTTTTTCCCATTCTATTGTTTTCTCCTATTTCTTTGTATTGATCACTGAGGAAGGCTTTCTTATCTCTCCTTGATATTCTTTGGAACTCTGTATTCAAACGGGTATATCTTTCCTTTTCTCCTTTGCTTTTTGCTTCCCTTCTTTTCACAGCTATTTGCAAGCCCTCCTCAGACAGCCATATTGCTTTTTTGCATTTCTTTTTCTTGGGGATGGTTTTGATCACTGCCTCCTGTACAATGTCATGAACCTCCATCCATAGTTCTTCAGGCACTCTGTCTATCAGATCTAATCCCTTGAATCTATTTCTCACTTCTACTGTATAATCGTATGGGATTTGATTCAGCCATACCTGAATGGTCTAGTGGTTTTCCCTACTTTCTTCAGTTTAAGTCTGAATTTGGCCATAAGGAGTTCATGGTCTGAGCCACAGTCAGCTGCCAGTCTTGTTTTTGCTGACTGTATAGAGCTTCTCTATCTTTGGCTGCAAAGAATGTAATCAATCTGATTTTGAAATTGGCCATCTGATGATGTCCATGTATAGAGTCTTCTCTTGTGTTGTTGGAAGAGGGTGTTTGCTATGACCAGTGTGTTCTCTTGGCAGAACTCTGTTAGCCTTTGCCCTCTTCATTCTGTACTCCAAGGCCAAACTTGCCTGTTACTCCAGGTATCTCTTGTCTTCCAACTTTTGTATTCTAGTCGCCTATGATGAAAAGTACACCTTTTTGGGTGTTAATACTGCCTAACAGTATTCTAATGTAATTGCTACCTGATTCTTATCAGGAGTTAGTGACTCAACGCAAAGGGATGCTCTTAGGTTTAAAGGACACAGGAAAATTCAGAGTTTAATGTGTATTTTCCCTTGGTCTTTTCATTCATGCTCACCCACTCTCAGTTAATCTATCAGTACTTTACTGACTTGTTAAGACATAATATGTCTTCTGTTACCCAAACATTATTGACCAGAGATACCTCAATATGTTTTTAGAGAATCATACAATTAACACTACCATGGAAGTTGTTAGAACGTAAAAGTGACTGAGCATTCATCTTACGACTTATGATTGTCATTATCATTCATATTTTGCTCCATTAGGTTTTTGTTCCAACATTTTACGAAAATGAAACTCACAGTAATGGAGAATGTTCCTTTGCTTCTACTAGAAGAGTGGATTGAAGACACATTTCTCAAAACTTAGAAGACTTTACAGATGTGTCAGGTGTAACTATTGATGTAATAACCTGCAAAGTGTTAGTGAAATAATAATTTTTAGCTGGCCAAAATAAAAATCTCTGGCTACAGACATTGGTTTCTACAAAAATCCCCTGGTCAATGATGAGTTAAGGATTCTCCCTGTGAAGCATATCCCAGATCCCAAACCCTTCTCCACCTACCTAGCCCTTAGCATTATCTTTCTTATTCATCTTCTGCTCTTTTTCACAAGACTGGAAGTTCCATGAGGACAGACACCATATCTATCTTGGTCACTGATGTGTCTCTAATACTTGGCATATCTCTGGTACTCAAGTGCCATTTGTTGAATAATAAATGTGTTCCTCTTTTACTATTTGCTAAGTCTATTGAGTCAATTCCTTTCAGTCAGTTGCAAGGAACATAAGCTATGTTTCACTTGCTTTTCTTATTGAGGGCATCAAGAGAGAATAGGACACAACCTTAAGAACTGTCCAGAAGATATCATAGCCGCAGCCCCTCAGATCCATGACCTGGTCTCTTACTTAGGAGAAGGCGTCCGTTGCTCTCTCTTCCACTGTCTGGAGACTTATCCACCCACTTTGTTTTGAGAGATCCTGCCACTCTTGATGACTCCCTTCCTGAGTGAGGACCTGAGGAAGACACAGCTGGTGGTGGAGGTCCTGATTCAGAAGGCTTCATGGGCCACTGGCTGACCTCACCTAGACCAGAAGTTGGTGCTCATCCTCCATGAAAACAGCTGAGACCAGGATGACAGGGACTCTACAGGGAGAGAATCCATCCCCCACTCACCCTCACAGAGAGGGTTGTGGGCAAAACAGCCATTCTGGGCCTTCTCAAAACATCTGTCAAGTAACACTCCTAGTCTGTAAAATAATATTGGAAGTTCCAAAATGTACAACCATAAAAGTGGATGAGGCTGGGGATTGGATAAACACAAAATTACAGAGCAAATACATTCTGAGGGTTAATCTTAATTGATTAGGATTAATTTCTGATCATTTTCTAAACATGTACAGTCAAAATGTATATGTTTGGCCAGTTTTTTTTAAATAAAATAAATTGTTTGTAAAAATATTTATCAATTATAAGTTGCCCACATACAAAAATATGGTTGGCTACAAAGTTGAAAACATTGGATACAGAAATATTCATAGATTTAAGCAACAATGCTTAATTTTAAGTATTTTCAGTTTTAGAGAATGGTGCATTTGTTTTTAAAGACTTATTTCAATATAACCACAATAGAAGGCAGTTTGGTTCAGCATTTCTCAATAAATTTGTATTTGTGAGCAAAACTGTACCCACAAGGATATTCATTGCATAATGGTTTGCAGTAGCAAAAGTTGAGAAGTAACCTAAATTCCTATAAATAAGGGACAGATTAGGTAAATTACATTACATCCTTAAAACAGAATGTTCTGTATCTATGAAAAAGAAGTTCAACCTACACATGCTGATATTGAGAACAAATTTCAAAATATATCAAGTAGAAAAGTAAGATACAGAAATATGAATGCCATGCAGAAAAAAGGTGGCCTCCAAAGAAAGGACTTGCTCTCTGGGATGGGAACGAGGCCTACTTTTCAATCTATATGCTTTTTCTTTTTAATGTTTGATTTTGTAAAATTCCATTCATAAATTGCTCAAACTATAGAAAAACAGAACCTAATTTTCATATTAAGCAACATATATGTAGTGCTAGTTTTCCATTTAGTTTAGGAGAAATAGAGAAAAAATCTGAATATTCAGTACCTCTTATATTAAGAAAACTAAGTCTGTCAGTACCTAAGTAATTTACTTAGTCTTTGCCATTTTCCCTACTCTGTTTATATAACTTATAACATGCAGAGCTTAGAAATAGAAAATCCCTAAATACAGTATAAGGATTAAAAAGCATTTGCAATGTAAGAAAGTACTTAGTAACAAAGTGAATGTTTCCCTGAGGAAGAACCAGTTAGACATGGACTCTCGTTAGTCACTAGGTTCTCCTGGGCATCTAGTATGACACGCAAATTATTTAATTCTATAATTAATATAAAGAATGCTATGCAGTCCTTTTATACTTTGGCTATTATGAGAGAGTAAAGACAGAATAAAAATAAATTTGATATTAGGCTTTACATTGCTTGTATGACTTTCATCTTTTCTCTCTGCCTTAATATTTACTTGCATTATCTTTTGTATTACTTAACAAATTAAGACAGAGAGTTAAGGATAAATTCATATTTCTAGTCAGGACAGCATTGTAAATTCACAATTTGAGACACTCCAAATGTTCTAGACATATAACAGTAATATATTTTAAAAAGAGAAAAAAGTTAGAAATGATAAAAAATCAGACATTTTCATAGATCAGAATAGGAACATAGATTATAAAGTGAAAAGGTGGACTGAAGTTGAAAGATGTTTTAGCTGGGGACCTTTGGGCTCTAGGTGTGGAAACTGGCAGAGGATCTAAGGATGCCCATGCTTGAGGGATAATGGGAATTGAAATTGCCTGATGTAAGACTGGAGCCTGTCTTACTTCTTGAACTCAGAGGTTGGGTTAACTTCACATGTAAAAGAGGCTACAATAACACTATTTGCTGTCATAGGCTTGGGCTACAGCGCCTATAAAGCTATGTGATTGTGATACAGCAAAGAGAAATATAGCCTCAGTTCCAGGATATGATCAAAACGTTTACTAGCTTGGACTGGATGTACAGTTGTTTTCAATATTTTCCATCATGGATGCCCTGAATATCCAATGAAGGTGAAAGTGAAGTGAAAGTGTTAGTCATTCAGTCGCATTCAACTTTTTCTGACCCCATGGACTATAACCCACCAGGCTCCTCTGTCCACGGAATTCTCCAGGCAAGAATACTGGAGTGGGTAGCCATTTCCTTCTCTAGGGGATCTTCCTAACTGAGGGATCTCAAACCCAGTTCTCCTGCACTGCAAGCAAATTCTTTACCATCCGAGCCACCAGGGAAGCCCTATAGAAGGAGTAAATCTGAATTCTGGGTCCTGAGGAAAAAGGTAGAACCAACCACAAAATTGGTAGATAGCACTAGCAGATTTCCAAAAGTAAAAAAGAGGAAAAACAATACTACCCGAGATTAACCTTCAACTGAAAATCCCATACATGAAAGGGTTACAAATGCCAACAAAGTCAGAAAGTAGGAGAGAAGTTTACCTAATTATAAGAACAATACAGCAATCTGAACATTGGCTTAAAACTAGTGTATTAAGAAGGTTCAAAGTAATAAAAAGGAAGAACACCTCCTCCCTAAAATAATAAAAACAGTCAAACACAGAAGTAGTCAATTAAAAGACAGTTTTAAGGAACGGATCCAGGACACAGTATAGAGAAAAAAGTGATTTAAAAATGTAGAAGAGCAGTCGAGAGACAAGGATGATATAATATATCCAACAGAAGCCCTAAGAGAAGAGAAGAGAGGGGGAATGAAAGGGAAGCAATATTCAAAGGAAGAATGGCAAAAATATTGTCCAGAGTTAATGAAATATTAGATTTTTAAGATTTAAAGGGCACATATAGTACGGATCAAAAGCAATCAAGCAATCTAGACCTAAATATTGATATTTTATATATCAAATATATAAAGAAAACAGAGTGTAAACTAATAGACATAGAAGATAGATGAATATCAGAAAGAAAGAAGACTTCTATCAACAGCAATGGATGTTAAAAAGCAACTGGATAAGAGATTTCTGGGATGATTGCAGATTAGGATGCACCATTCATCTGTTTCCCTACCTCGACAAAAGTTATACTGGCAGAATCTGTCTATTCAACTGTTTTGGAGTTCTGGAGCCTGTTGAAAGTTTACAGCTTTCAAGGGTAGCCTTTCTGCTCTTGGTGGGAACAGAAAATGGATGCAGAAAAAAAACCACAAAAACAGTATGGCAGTTCCTGAAAAAATTAAAAATGAATTACCATGTGATCCAGCAATTCCACTTCTGAGTATTTATTCAAAAAATTGAGTTGAAAGTAAGGCCTCAGTGAGATAACTCTACATGCATGTTTAAAGCAACATTATTTATAATATCTAAAACCAGAAAGTTATTTATAATATCTAAAACTAAGAAGGCTGAGTGCCGAAGAATCGATGCTTTTGAACTGTGGTGTTGGAAAAGACTTTTGAGAGTCCATTGGACTCCCAGGAGATCCAACCAGTCTATCCTAAAGGAAATCAGTCCTGAATATCCATTGGAAGGACTGATGCTGAAACTGAAGCTCCAATACTTTGGCCTCCTGGTGCAAAGAGCTGACTAAGGAGAAAAAAACCCTGATGCTGGGAAAGATTGAAGGCAGGGAGAGAAGGGTTTGACAGAGGATGAGATGGTTGGATGGCATCACTGACTCAATGGACATGAGTTTGAGCAAGCTCCGGGAGTTGGTGATGGACAGGGAAGCCTGGTGTGCTGCAGTCCATGGGGTCACAAAGAGTCGGACACGACTGAGCAACTGAACAACACAAACCTGGAAGCAACCCAAGTGTTCACTGAGAGAGAAACAAAATGTGGTGTATACACACAGTGGGATATTATTAAGTCTTAAAAATGAAGGAAATTATGATACATGCTGCAAAATGGATGAATCTTGAGAACATTATACTGAGTGAAATAAGCCAGTGATAAAAAGACAAATACTGTATGATTCCACTTGCATGAGTTACTTAGAGGAATCAAAATCACAGAGACAGAAAGTAGAATGGCGGTTGCCAGGATCTGGGAAGGAGAAATAGGAAGCTTTTGTTTAATGAGTACAGAGTTCTAGATTTATAACATGAGGAGAGTTCTGGAGATGGAGGGTGGTGATGGTAATACAATAATATTAATGTCCTTAATACCCTAAAGTGTGCACTTAAAATGTTTAAGATAGTAAAGATAGTAAATTTTATGTTAAGTGTGCTTCACCACAATTAAAAAAAAATGAAAAAGAAAACAGAAAGCAATGGGATAATATTTTTTAAGTGCTGACAAAAAATAAAGTAACTGCCAATAAAATTCTATAATCGGCTTATCTATTATTCAAGAGTGAGCTATGAATTCTAAAACATTAACAGCCATTGCTGAGAAACCACTAGTTGATGTACTTCACAAAGAAAAGCTAACCCAGGGGAAAGAAATGAGACGTAAAGAACAGGAGTAACTGTGGAAATTGAAATATGTTAATGTGGCAGAGAGCATTTTCCAAGAATGATCACAGCAACATTTCCAGTCCTTCCTATTGTGGAACTTTGCCACGCCACTATCAAGAGATTGAATCTATCTCCCTTCTCTTGAACATGATCAGCCTTTTTGGCTTATTATGAGTAGGATACAGTGAGAGAGGCACTGTGTGACTTTCAAGGGTGGGTGATATGTCTTCTGCTTGGCTATCTCTTTCTTGGGACACTTGCCCAGGGAACCAGCCATCATGCCCTGGGGAAGACTAACTAGCCTACACAAAGAGACCACTTGAAAAGCAATGAAGGTCTTCAGTTCAGTTCAGTTCAGTTGTTCAGTCGTGTCCGACTCTTTGCGACCCCATGGACTGCAGCACGCCAGGCCTCCCTGTCCATAACCAACTCCCGGAGTCCACCCAAACCCATGTCCATTGTGTCGGTGATGCCATCCGACCATCTCATCCTCTGTTGCCCTCTTCTCCTCCTGCCCCCAAGCCCTCCCAGCATCAGGGTCTTTACCAGCTCTCCTCATTAGGTGGCCAAAGTATTGGAGTTTCAGCTTCAACATCAGTCCTTCCAATGAACACCCAGGACAGATCTCCTTTAGGATGGACTGGTTGGGTCTCCTTGCAGTCCAAGGGACTCTCAAGAGTCTTCTCCAGCACCACAGTTCAAAAGCATCAATTCTTTGGCACTCAGCTTTCTTTATAGTCCAACTCTCACATCCATACATGACTACTGGAAAAACCATAGCCTTGACTAGATGGACCTTTGTTGGCAAAGTAATGTCTCTGCTTTTTAATATGCTGTCTAGGTTGGTCATAACTTTTCCTTCCAAGGAGCAAGCATCTTTTAATTTCATGGCTACAATCACCATCTGCAGTGATTTTGGAGCCCAGAAAAATAAAGTCAGCCACTGTTTCCACTGTTTCCCCATCTATTTGCCATGAAGTTTGTGTAAAACAATGACAAGCCATCCTTGTCTTAGTTTGCTCAAATTCATAACCCACAGTGTCTATGAGCATAATAATGACTGTCCTTTTTTTGTCACTAAGTTTTGGAGCAATTTGCTACCAAGCTGTATGGAAGAGTTAGTATATTTAACTGTTGACTGTTAAAAAGTTAAATATACAGTAACAACAACAAAAATGACAACAAAAATAATAATAACAAGGACAATGAAAGCTACTAAATAGAAGTTGTTTAGGAGATAAGCTTCTTGCTTGATTTGGGAGAAAGGTAAAGATGTATAATAAATTTAGGCTTTGATAACATTTTACAGTTAAGCTCATGTGCTAAAAATTCAAAGATAAACATTAAAAAGAATAGAAATTGAATCTAATTAAGCAAAGAGTAAATGTGGGAAAGGTAAAAATGAAAATTTTATAAATATATACAATCAGAGCCAAACAACATAATGATAGACTAGTTCACTAGCAATGGAAATTGCTTTTCAAATTCTCAGAGTTCTACTTGATTTTGTCTATGTTGAATAAAAACTTAAGCAGTGGCAGAAATAATACTCATACCTCCAGATTTTCTGATAGTGCGAAGTTCAGAAAGTTTTAGTCTTTTCAGTTATTTTCAGTATAAATCTCTATACTTTTGAAAGAGTGCCAATGGACAAAGAACAGAAACCAAGTGGTTTTTTGGGGCCATGTTTCATGATGTTAGTCGCTCAGTTGTGTCCAACTCTTTGTGACCCCATGGACTCTAATCCACCAGGCTCCTCTGTCCATGGAATTCTCCAGGCAAGAATAATGGAATAGGTAGCCATTCCCTTCTCCAGGAGATCTTCCTGACTCATGGATCAAACCCAGGTCTCCTGCATTGCAAGCTGATTCTTTACTGTCTAAGTCACCTGGGAAGCCCTAGTTAGAGTATATGATTACTAAGTGATTGTTAAAAGAGCTTTCTCAACTCTCTCCTGGAAGAACATGGAAGATATTAATTTTAAATAGTTAATTCTAAACCACACTGAATAAGACAACTGATTCCACTAAGGAAGAAAATGGCAGTTGTTTTCCCTCAGCTAGGTAGATTGTTTAGAAGAGGGTGTTGGCAAATAGATGGGGAAACAATGGAAACAGTGACTGATTTTATTTTTTTGGGCTCCAAAATCACTGCAGATGGTGAGTGCAGCCACGAAATTAAAAGACACTTGCTCCTTGGAAGAAAAGCTATGAGCAACCTAGACAGCATATTAAAAAGTAGAGATGTTACTTTACCAACAAAGGTCCATCTAGTCAAAACTATTTTTTTTCCAGTAGTCATGTATGGATGTGAGAGTTGGACTATAAAGAAAGCTGAGCACCAAAGAATTGATGCTTTTAAACTATGGTGTTGGAGAAGACTCTTGAGAGCCCCTTGGATTCCCAGGAGACCCAACCAGTCCATCCTAAAGGAAATCAGTCCTGAATATTCATTGGAAGGACTGATGCTGAAGCTGAAGCTCCAACACTTTGGCCACCTTATAAGAACTGACTCATTGGAAAAGACCCTGATGACAGGTAAGATTGAAGGCAGGAGGAGAAGGGTTTGACAGAGGACAAGATGGTTGGATGGCATCACCGACTCAAGGGACATGAGTTTGAGCAAGCTCTGGGAGTTGGTGCTGGACAGGGAAGCCTGGCGTGCTGCAGTCTATCGGGCTGCAAAGAATTGGACACAACTGAGTGATTGAACTGAGGCAGGCTGTTTGCTAGCCCACCTTATTTTTATTTAAACAGCACACACAAAATAATAATCACTCATGACAGTCAGTATTTAGTTCAATTTGCCAGAACATCCTACCACGTTTTGTGTTTACCATTGTTCTCTGTGTCTCATACTCACCCCACCTACCTTGATTCTATAGGATGTACTAACAAACGCCCTGAAAAATGCTCTAATGGGGGAAAAGGAGACAGAGGCATCACAGCCCTCTGCTTTTAAGCTGTGTCCTTTATTCTATGCTTCTCATTTCTCTGTCAATGAGATCCAGGCCACGGTGCCAAAGATGGCAGCCAAAACAAAGAAAAATGGAAGAGGATACCAGAGAGAAGTCATGATGGCTTTATTTGCAGGACAAAAGAACTTTCTCTTGGCTTCCAATACGTTTAACAGTACTTATTAAAATGACCTCTGATTTGTGTCTTTGTTCATGCGCTGCTTTATACTGATAATTTAACTATATGTATCGTATCTCTTCAGTCAGGCTATGTGCGTTTTGAGGGGCTGTATTTCATTAATCTTAGTCTCTCAGCACTTAAATTAGTGCTGGCACAGAGTGAATACAACAACGTTTGACAAATAAATAAATGCTACAGTTGAAATATCAATTTTCTCACAATTTTCTCTATAAAATGAAATTAAGAAATCTGCCCAAGAAATTTAGTGACAGAAGCAGGGACAAGAAACCAAAGACTGCTATCCTCCTGTCCACCCCACCAGACTCAGAGCCACACTCTCTAAATACAAGAGGGCCATCTTCAGAAACCCCCAGATTCCCTCCTGGCAAGCCTGTGTGACACCCACCAGGCTCCCATGGGAAGATTTCTATGGTCTCTGCTGGTTGTAAAATAGCATAACAATGATATGGTGCTTTTAAAGTCTATCAGCAATTTTAAGTAAAGAAAGTAGTTTAAAGGCAAATGCATACTGTGACCATAATCTTTGGTGAACTCCTTGTGTGCTATGTTATTTGTATATGTTAAAGAAACATTTCATTGCTTCTAGAGCTCTTTCTTTCCTTGAAGCTCAGTCTTGTCTGACTCTTTGAGACCCCATGCACTGTAGCCCACCAGGCTCTTCTGTCCATGGAATTCTCCAGGCAAGAATATTGGAGTGGGTTGCCATTTCCTTCTCCAGGGTATCTTACCAACCTGGGGATCGAACCCAGGTCCCCTTCATTGCAGGCAGATTCTGAGCTACCAGGGAAGCCCCTTCTTTCCTTGAAATAGTCCCAAATATTGACCCTGAGAGATGATCTCCTGTGTGCAGGCATGCTCACGCACTTCAGTTGTATCTGACACTTTGCGACCCTCTGGACTGTAGCCCACCAGGCTCCTCTGTCCATGGGATCCTCCAGGCAAGAACAGTGGAGTGGGTTGCCATGCCCTCCTCCAGGGGATCTTCCCAACCCAGGGATCAAACCAGCGTCTCTCACATCTACCTGCATTGGCAGGCGGGTTCTTTACCACTAACACCATCTAGGAAGCCCCAGTGATCTCCTATTTGCCATTATAATGAGTATTTATTTAATATTACATGTCCTTCCTTTATAGTTTCTGTGTTAATAATCCAATAATCGTGGGGGCACTACCTTCCTGGATCCCAAGGGTGAGACAATAATTTTCTTTCTTCTCAGCATATTCTTTCCCTATTTTATACACTTTCTCAGTTTCATATAAGTGTTTGGGGAGAACACGAAAAGTCAGTTGGCAATTACTTTACAAGTTATGAATAATATCAAAATTCCCAAGTAATTTTCTGTGGGTAGCTTAGATTTTTTTTTTTTCTTTTTCCATTAGAAAGGGCCTATAGGTTCATTGATCAGGACATATTTTTCTTCCTTTTAACCTTATCTTTGAGAGGCTTGTGAAGCTCTGCCTTATATTTATTGCTTAATAGACTTGAAAGACAGGAGAAAAGTGGCGGCAAGAACAGCTGAATAGAATTGTTGATTATGATTGACAAAGAGCTGCAGTGTGTAAGGGAGAAACAAGCGGGCCTCTGTGTGGTGGGAACCATGTGACCAGCTGCCCCAGTTCTGCCAGAGCAGTTCCATTCGTTAGTCTACTTTTCTGGATTTTCTTCAAGATTCTGATTGAACTTCCTCCTTTTCAGAGTCCTTACCCTTTCCCTCAGTCCTCATAAGGGTTAAGAAAAAGTCAGAATCCTAAGAACAGCCTTATGAATTGTTTCATTCTCTTGGCTTTTTCCTCCACGTGTTTTCTAAAGCATAATCTCCAAATACTTTTGATCAAGGCTTTAACAAGTAAAGCCTATGGCCCTGTTTATAAATTATATTCATAAGCTATTTATGTTAACACTTGGTGCTAGTATATTACATGTCTTATAAAACACACAAAAAGAAAGTAAAAGAGTGATGCAAAACAAATAAAATTTTTCTTAATATCCCCTCCCTCCCCACACCTTAATACATCATTTCCCTCCCAAGTTGTTTGTACCCTACTTTGGAGTCTCCTGACTAAAAGATAGTTGTGAGTTGACCAAAGAAAAGTGTAGCCCAATCTGAGAAGCTGCATCCTCTTTAGGACATCATTTGGGGATGTGACAATTTGGGCAGCTTCTGTAAGTATCTGGACACTTCCGGGAGGGCCAGGCAAAAAGCACAGGCAAGTGTTCGAGCCCAGGTTTCTGGAGACCTGAAATCTAGTTCTAGCCCCATCATTAAGTAGCTTTGTGACTCTAAGAAAATCACTTAACTCTCTGAATTTAAGGTCAATGGTAGAAATAGTAATTTTCCTGCCCATTTCTGCTAGTTGCTGTGAAAATCAAATGAGGCAACAGTTTTGCAACTTCCTGCCTATTTCTCCTAAGTATTATAAATATCAAACAAAGCAATGGATCTGCAATTGTTCTGTGAAGGATAACATGGAATAGAAATATAGGGCTATATTGTTACTCTTTTTAAAGATCATTGTAGGTAGGATTAGTTTCCCCCATTGTCTATTATATCAGCAAAACTAATTCACTATAGAGTCACTTCCCTCTTGCTCTCCCCTACCAATATTAATGATCATTGGTGATCATCTAAGCCTTTTATTTTAGATTATAGTGAACAATTTCCCAACTTATTGTCTCAGGATTTAAAGAACATAAAAGGAAAGAAAAAGAGAACAATTCTAGGGGTGAAAGAATGGAGATTATCTCAGCTCATGTTATTTTATGAATGAAGATACTGAAGCTCAGAGACCTAAAGGATTTTTCCAGAGTCACACAGCTCAGAATGGAGCCAGGACCTAGGCTTCCTATTTTGCAATTGATGTTGTATTCCAGGGGTGATTCACAGCATCATAGTTCCCCAGTAAATCACTTTTTCCTCCTTGACTGTTTGTTTCTCTCAATAGCAATCATGTCCTGATGAAATCCAGTCTCTATCGATTCTCCATCATAAAAGATTCTCTCCCTTTTCATATCCTTACATCTTACAAATCAATCCCACCCCCAAACTGCCTCCAATTCTTTCTTACTTTTTTTCTACTTCTGCTCTGCTGGACTTGTTAGCTACCAGCAATATTTTCTTGTCAGGAAAGGACTGTGGGTTAGATGTCCAGAGATGGCCACTTAAATGGCCACAGATGTCTCTGCTCTGTAAGTCACTCAAGGTAAAATATCCTTTTCACAGAGGGTGAAAATAAGAAGGTAAAAATAACCTTTGCACAGAAGACTCACACCAGAAGTGGGTGTGCCTGTTTGGAGAGGAGAATTTAGAAATCAGGGATAGATATAGTAAGAGAAAAGGCTGCCTTCATGGATGTGTGTCCCTCCTGAAAGCTATATCTTCCCTAAAGCTGATTTTTCCAGTCAGGAGGGCTTTCCTCTTTCTTCTGCCCTCCTGTTCTTCTTTGGGCTCCAGCCTCGCTGCTTCCCAACCTACCCATCCCAAACAGTGTCTGATCTAATGTGAAATTATGATCATGTTACCTTTTCAATGGGCTCCATTTTCCCCAATTGAGATTGTTTCTAGGTATTTAATGGAAAACTATTCTCTATGAGTTAGATATACAAAGCATCAGGATCTGTGTTTCTATTGGGATAAAAACAAATGAGTGGATTCATTTAGTAGAGTGTCATTAAATGAAGCCTTGACCTAAGTTGTCACTATAAGATGGAGCAGTCACACCAAAGCAAAGAGCTATTAAGATTTTTTGTGATTTCCATTTATTCCTTGCTTTGTTCTCATAAAATATCCACTGGGTGGCTCAGTAGTAATGAATTCTCCTGCCGCTGTAAGAGACACAGGTTCAATCCCTGATCTGGGAAGATCCCACATACTGTGGAGCAATTGGGTCTGTGTGCCACAACTATTGAGCCTGTGCCCTAGAGCGCATGCTCCACAACAAGAGCAGCCACCTCAATGAGAAGCCTGTGCACTGCAACTAGAGCGTAGCCCCCACTTGCTGCAACTAGAGGAAAGTCCACACAGTACTGGAGGCCCAGCAGAGTCAAAATTAAAAATAAACAAATTGTTGTTGTTCAGTCTCAGTCCTGTCTGACTCTTTATGACCCCTTGGACTGCAGCACGCCAGGCTTCCCTGTCCATCAATAACTCCCTGAGCTTGCTCAAACTCATGTCCATCGAGTCGGTGATGCCATCCAACCATCTCATCCTCTGTCATTCGCTTCTTCTCCTGCCTTCAATCGTTCCCAGCATCAGGGTCTTTTCTAATGAGTCGGCTCTTTGCATCAGGTGGCCAAAGTATTGGAGCTTCAGCTTCAGCATCAGTTCCTCTAATGAATATTCAGAATTGATTTCCTTTAGGATGGACTGGTTTGATCTCCTGGGAGTCCAAGGGACTCTCGAGAGTCCTCTCCAACACCACAGTTCAAAAGCATCAATTCTTTGACTTTCAGCTTTCTTTATAGTCCAACACTCACATCCATACTTGACTACTGGAAAAACCATAGCTTTGCTAGATGGACTTTTGTTGGTAAAGTAATGTCTTTGCTTTTCAATATGCTGTCTAGGTTTGTCACAGCTTTCCTTCCAGGGAGCAAGTGTCTTTTAATTTCATGGCTACAGTCACCATCTGCAGTGATTTTGGAGCCCAAGTAAATAAAGTCAGTCACTGTTTCCATTGTTTCCCCATCTATTTGCCATGAAGTGATGGGACTGGATGCCATGATCTTCATTTTTTGAATGTTGAGTTTTAAGCCAGCATTTTCACTCTCCTCTTTCACCTTCATCAAGAGCGCTTTAGTTCCTCTTTGCTTTCTGCCATTAAGATATTGTCATCTGCTTATCTGAGGCTATTGATATTTCTCCTGGCAATCTTGATTCCAGCTTCTGCTTCATGCAGCCCAGCATTTTGTATGATGTACTCTTCATATAAGTTAAATAAGCAAGGTGACAATATACAGCCTTGATGTACTCCTTTCCCAATTTGGAACTAGTCTGTTGTTCCATGTCTGGTTCTAACTGTTGCATTTTGACCTGCATACAGGTTTCTCAGGAGGGAGTAAGGTGGTCTGGTATTCTCATCTCTTATACTGTAAAGTGACTAGCCTCTAACTAATAAAAGTAAATGGAGAAAAAAAAAAAAAAAGAATTTTCCACAGTTTGTGGTGATCCACACAGTCAAAGGCTTTAGTGCAGTCAGTGAAGCAGAAGATGTTTTTCTGGAATTCTCTTGCTTTTTCTGTGATCCAATGGATGTTGGCTATTTGATATCTGGTTCCTCTGTCTTTTCTAAATCCAGCTTGAACATTCGGAATTTCTTGGTTCACATACTGTTGAAGCCTAGCTTGGAGAATTTTGAGCAATATTTCGCTTGCATGTGAGATGAGTGCAGTTGTGATGTAGTCTGAAACTTCTTTGACATTGCCTTTCTTTGGGATTGGAGAGAAAACTGACCTTTTCTAGTCCTGTCACCACTGCTGAGGTTTCCAAATTTGCTGGCATATTGAATGCAGCACTTTAACAGTATCATCATTTAGGATTTGAAATAGCTCAACTGGAATTTTATCACCTCCACTAGCTTTGTTTGTAGTGATGCTTCCTAAGGCCCACTTGACTTTGTACTTCAGGATGTCTGACTCTAGGTGAGCGATCACACCATCATGGTTATCTGGGTCACTAAGATCTTTTTTGTATGGTTTTTCTGTGTGTTCTTGCCACTCTTCTTAATATCTTCTTCTCCTGTTAGAGTCATACCATTTCTGTTCTTTATAATGCACATCTTCACATGTGTATTCCCTTGATATCTCTAATTTTCTTGAAGAGATCTCTAGTCCTTCCCATTCTATTGTTTTCCTCTATTTCTTTGCACTGATCAGTTAGGAAGGCTTTGCTTATCTCTCCTTGCTATTTTTTGGAACTTTGCATTCAGATGGGTATATCTTTCTTTTTCTCCTTTTCCTTTTGCTTCCCTTCTTTTCACAGCTATTTGTAAGGCCTCCTCAGACAACCATTTTGCCTTTTTGAGATTCTTTTTTCTTGGGGATGGTTTAGATCACTGCCTCCTATACAATGGAACCAACCTCTATCCATAGTTCTTAGGCACTCTATCAGATCTAATCCTTTAATCTATTCATCATTTCTACTGTATAGTTGTAAGGGATTTGATTTAGGTCATACCTGAATGGCCTAATGGTCATATAAAACATAAAATATCCACATGGTGTGTAATAGGATCAGAATGCAAATAACCAGATCACCAGTGCAACTTTTGAGAGCAAAGAAAAATTTATGTTTACTCTATTTTGAATTTATCTTTTTGGGAATTTCTAGCCATTTAATTATCACCCCTGTTTGTGCACAGGAGAAAGTCTAGCATTTTCTAGTTTATCCCTGCTCCCACTTAAGTGTATGTGTGCGTGCACGCTCAGTTATTCTGTTGTGTCCAATTCTTCATGACCCCACATAGCCCACTAGTCCCCTCTGTCCATGGGATTTCCCAGGCAAGAATACTGGAGCAGGTTGCTATTTTCTTTCAGGGCATCTTCCCAAACTTGGGATTGAACCTGTATCTCCTGCATTGGCATGCAGGTTCTTTACCACTGAGCCACCTAGGAAGTCCCCCTGAGTGTATAGTGTAGTTATATAGTATCTTTGGCACCAAAGCACCTATCAAAGTCCCTAGAACAGAACAGGTGTCCCATTAATGATTACTACACTGAACTAACTGGTTGTTAAGCCCAGAAATACCACAGTTAAGAAGCTGAGATGTTTGTCCTTCTCTAAATGTTAATATTAAACACAACATGAGTTCAAACTTGAATAAAAAAGTAATTAGACAGTGATGAGTTGGAGGAGGGAAAAATAGGATGGCAGACTCTGAGAGCTAGTCTGACACATCTCAAAAAGTGAAAGAGATGAAAGCCCAGGGTTTCTTGGAATGTGTCAAGACTCCTAAGACAAAAGGTCTATTAAATAATCACTAGGAGGAGGCGAATCTTGAGCACGCAAGATGGAGAAGAAAGAGGGGTAGGACAGGAGGTGCCTGTGGGAGCCTGGAATTGCCTATTCATAGTCTCCTGTTCCTTCCCTCCCATTCCAGACTCTACACATTGGCTGGGTAAAGAGGGTGTTGGGGTCAAAGAAGGAAGGAATGATTCCTTGCTTCGCCACCTCTCACTCCTCCAGCCCTACCCAAAGTTAAACATACATGTTGGAACAAAAGAAGCTCTCTGATCACTAAGCTCTGATATAGCATACAATATGGTCCAAATACATCTGTTGGCCTTGGTTAGGAAAGGTTTTTGCTCTGAAGCCACACAATCCTTCAGTATATGTGGGTGTGCATGCATGTGCATATGTGCCTCTGTGTGTGTGTTTATTGGTATGGGGGTGATTGGCTTTATCCTTAGGCTAGATTCACCATGCTGATAAATGTTTTTAACTTTCAAGGGTCACACTGAAGTTTAATCCTAGTGCAAATAGAAATATGTGAATTTTTAAGATCATGTATTAGAAGGTAAAACAAGCAGCCAACCAACCTAACAACAGTAACAACAAAACCTAGCTTCAGGTTTTTTTTTTTAATTTGTTATAAATTTAATAAAAATAGTTTTTAACTTACAAATTAATTAGGTTTTCAACTTTCAGCGGGAGTACACTTTAAGAGTTCAAGTGTTTATTTATGATCTTTGGCCTTAAAAGCTTGTCTGAGCTTCAGGTTTTAAACTTACTTTCAAGATTATGTTCATATTATAAAACATTTGAAAAACACAATTGGTGTTTTAAAATTGACACAGTTTTATTTTATAGGCTACATACCAGATATCCTCTTGATCAAATGATTTTGTTTTCTGTTACTTCTCCATTTTAAGACCTTTGCTCTTTCCTTTAAAGACTTCCAGAAGCCTGAGTAAGTCAATTTGAAAACTCCATCAACTAGAGTTTACAGGTGAGATGTCAAAGGCTTGGATGATTTGGAAAACTTTCATAAATATCTTTCAGAGATGTTCAGCTATCTCAAGTTCATGCACAGCATTCAAAGATTTGGAGGAAAGGAAAGCTGAAGGTCTACACTGCTCTGTTCAACACAAAAGCCTCAGGTGGCCATGAGTGCTTAGGTGAGCAAAGAGAGTGCAGCCAAGAACATACTTTAAAAATTTAACTGTGTGAAATCTAAGTACAGATCATGGGTTTCAGCTGAAACTTAGGCATCTGAATTGAGATATCCTCTGAGTGTAAAATACTGGATTCTGAACACTTTCTATGAAAAAAAATATGTCATTAATAGTACTGTATTATATTGACTAAATGTGAAAATGATAATAGTTTGGATACACTGGGTTGAATAAAAGGTATTGTTAAGGTTGTTTTACCTCTTTCTTTCCACTTATTTAATGTGACTACCAGAAAATTTGAGATTACATATAGGACTCACATTGTAATTTTCACTTGATAGTGCTGGTCCAAAGGGCAGTTTTGACTTAAATATAACTATTGTAGTTCATCCACCTGCCTTATCATATCTCTGGCAGTAAGCTTTAATATTTATTTGTCAAACATTTTTTTTTTTTTGTTCAAATAGAAGTGCTTACATCTTCAAAGGGAAATTGAGGTGAGGGGGGAAACGAACCAAAAGGGACAAAAGGCTGTAGCAAATGAGCTTTCTTCTCCATGAACAAGCAAATGGAACCATTTCTTATTATAGTCACAAAATTTTTCTCTAATTCTTGAGTGAAATATACATATATACATACATAATATACTTGTATGTATATAAATACACATATATACGTGTATATATATATAGGGGGAGGGAGAGAGAGAAAGAGGCATATCTTGAAGATAGAGTGAATTCAGTTCTAGACCACCTCAATAAAGTGAATACTGCTTTATTCACACAAGCTTTTTGGTTTCCTAGTGCATTAAAACATATTTATGCTATACTTCAGCCTATTAAGTGTGCAGTGGCATTATATCTAAGAAAAAAAATGTATTACTGCAGTCAATGGGGTCAAAAGGGTCAGACATGACTTAGTGGCTGAACAGAAACAAATTATTGTACAAAATTGTAAAGCCACTATACCCCAATTAAAAAAAAACATACATACCTTAATTAAAACTATTTAGTACTAAAAAATGCTAACCATCATCTGAGCCTTCAGCAAGTCAGTCTTTCTACAATAGTAACATCAGAGATCACTATTCACAGATCACCATAACGAATGCAACATTAAAGAAAAAGTTTGAAGTATTACAAGAATTACCAAAATGTGACATAGAGATGCAAAGTGAGCAAATGGTGTTGGAAAAATCATAGCAATAGATTTGCTCGATACAGGATTGCCACAAACCTTCAGTTTGTAAAAAATGCACTATTTGTGAAGCATATAAGGTGAACTGTAATAAAACAAAGTATGTTTTTATGTATACATATATGGTCACTGATAGAATCACAGAGAAGTGGAAGTTACAACAAGGTGGAAAATAGAAAGGAAATTTCATCTTCACCAATGTTCCATGACACTGTATAGGGAAAAAAAAAATGGAATGGGAGAGGGGTGCTTTAAGAATGGTATTGTCAATAGAACTTTGACCTTATAGGAAACACATTTACAACAATACAGTGACTATAAAATGTCAAGAACTGAGGATGGGAAACTGGAGGTCAGTGAAGAACACAATTCATAGCATTTCCAAATCAGAATTTTCTTTGGATGTTTTCATTTTCCCCCAGAAGGTTTATCCCAGCTCAGAGTTGAGCTGCTTCTGCACCATAAAACTGCTTTACTTGAAACCTCTCATACCAGCTCTGCAGATCAGTACTGGATACAGGGTCCATGACTCTGGCACCTTGGAATCTCTATGGGCCACTGCCTCTTGTATGGCAGCTGCACCTCCAAACATCTCCAGTGCTTAATCCAATCAGTAGCTCTGTTATCCACGCCATCACCATGTAGAAACCTTAGACCATCTCAGCTTCTTCCTTACCTCCCTAGCACCCATTCAATCATCACCATGTCCAGAATCTCTCAACTCTATCCTCTCTCTTCATGCCGACTCATCATCTCCACACTAGACCCAAAACCTTATAAATCATCTCTCAGTTTTCAGAATTACCCATTTGGACCCATACTTCAAAACCTTTCAATAAAGTATCTGTGTAAAATTTAAACCCAACGGCATCATTTCCCATTTAGATACATTCAAGGACTACACATCATCTATAGAATTCAGGGGCTTCTTTTTGGCTAGTCCACAAAGCCCTTGGTACCTGGCACCTACTCTCCAACCTCTAAACTACATGATTTGTTACCTCTTGACTCATATAATTAATGTTTACACAATATCAACTGTTTTTGATTCCCTGCAGACCCTATGGTATTTTATGACTTTCGGTCTTTGCTTATACTTTTCCCTCCATCTGAAACATCTTTTCCATTTATCTTAGTGTTGCTTATCCTTCAAGATGCAATTCAGTTATAATCTGTCATAGGAAGTCCTCCCCAAATCCCAGGTTGAGCTGTGGCCACTCTCCTCTCTCTCAGGGCACAGGGGGCATGTCTCTAGTTTAATATTTCAAATTGTTATATGGAAATCATTAAAAGTATCTGCCAAGTGTCTGTCTCTTCGTCTAGACTTTAAGTCCTGTTAAAGTAGGGACCAAAACTCAGGTATCTTTATAGTCCCACCGTTAGCATCAACTGACTTTCGGTAAATGATTATTGGAATGACTTGAGCAAGGGAAAGTGTCTAAAGGGGTTGGGGTTGAAACACTCTACACCTGTAAAGTCAGAGTTCATATTTCTGGTGGTCTCACCATTGAGCAAGGAGTTGATATTGCAGGAAAGTAATAACATAGCAGAATGAGAGTGAGGGGAGAAGGCAGCCACAAGCTCTTGACATAAAAATGTTCTAGAGGGAAGGACTTATATAAGCAGTGAATACATGGGGTACTCTCACCAGTAGCCTGGAGTCTGGACCCTTCTGTGCCTGTCCTCCAGGAATCATGTGGCCTTGTTAGAAAATTGTCCATCTCTGGACCTTTCATTCTACCTTTACAAGTTATATTATCATATCTCACCCATATAAAACAATTGTGGATTCAGGGAGTGTAATTTTCCAAGTACAAACAAATCTGATTATGTTTATGATTAAAGCAAGGCCTAGTGGGTTTAAGAGCCAGCCCTTGGGAAACAAACACATCAACTCTCAGGATGAAGAACAGAGTGAAAAGCAATGTCCAAATGACTTACCCAATGGTTGTTTCAAGAAAGTTTTCTGATGTCTTTTCCAATTGGCAACCAACACCTAGTGGTCCACAGTGTGATAGCTATCCATTTCCAATCCAGCAAGATCAGTGGGACCTGAAAGATTGAATTAGCACCCTTAATCTCTTGTTCAACACCAAGTATTTGCCTAGATGAGTGACTAATGGAGTGGTTGGCTTTCTTTTATGTTCAGTTACATATACTGAGAGAAGGGATTAGAGGGCAGACAGACTGAAACTACAATCACAGACAACTAGTCAATCTGATCACATGGACCACAGCCTTGTCTAACTCAATGAAACTAAGCCATGCCGTGTGGGGCCACCCAAGACTGACAGGTCATGGTGGAGAGGTCTGACAGAATATGGCCCACTGGAGAAGGGAATGGCAAACCACTTCAGTATTCTTGCCTTGAGAACCCCATGAACAGTATGAAAAGGCAAAATGATAGGATACTGAAAGAGGAACTTTCCAGGTCAGTAGGTGACAAATATGCTACTAGAGATCAGTGGAGAAATAACTCCAGGAAGAATGAAGGGATGGAGCCAAAGCAAAAACAACATGCAGTTGTGAATGGGACTGGTGATGGAAGCAGCGTTCGATGTTGTAAAGAGCAATATTGCATAGGAACCTGGAATGTTAGGCTCATGAATCAAGACAAACTGGAAGTGATCAAACAGGAGATGACAAGAGTGAACATTGACATTCTAGGAATCAGTGAACTAAGATGGACTGGAATGGGTGAATTTAACTCAGATGACCATTATATCTACTACTGTGGGCAGGAATCCCTTAGAAAAAATGGAGCAGCCACCATGGTCAACAAAAGAGTCTGAAATGCAGTACTTGGATGCAGTCTCAACAATGACAGGATGATCTCTGTTTCCAAGGCAAACCATTCAATATCACGGTAATCCAAGTCTATGTCCCAACCAGTAATGCTAAAGAAGCTGAAGTTAAACAGTTCTGTGAAGATCTACAAGACCTTCTAGAACTATAACCCAAAAAAGATGTCCTTTTCATTATAGGGGACTGGAATGCAAAAGTAGGAAGTCAAGAAACACCTGGAGTAACAGGCAAATTTGGCCTTGGAGTACAGAATGAAGCAGGGCAAAGGCTAATAGAATTCTGCCAAGAGAATGCACCAGTCATAGCAAACACCTTCCAACAACACAAGAGAAGACTCTACATATGGACATCACCAGATGGTCGACACCAAAATCAGATTGATAATATTCTTTGCAGCCAAAGATGGAGAAGCTCTATACAGTCAGCAAAAACAAGACCAGGAGCTGACGGTGGCTCAGATCATGACCTCCTTATTGCCAAATTCAGACTTAAACTGAAGAAAGTAGGGAAAACCACTAGACCATTCAAGTATGACCTAAATCAAATCCCTTATGACTATACAGTGGAAGTGAGAAATAGATTTAAGGGACTAGATCTGATAAACAGAGTGCCTGATGAACTATGGATGGAGGTTCATGACACTGTACAGGAGACAGGAATCAAGACCATCACCAAGAAAAAGAAAAGCAAAAAAGCAAAATGGCTGTCTGAGGAGGCCTTACAAATAGCTGTGAAAATAAGGGAAGCAAAAAGCAAAGGAGAAAAGGAAAAATATACCCATTTGAATGCAGAGTTCCAAAGGACAGCAAGGAGAGATAAGAAAGCCTTCCTCAGTGATCAATGCAAAGAAACAGAGGGAAACAATAGAATGGAAAAGACTAGAGATCTCTTCAAGAAAATTAGAGATACCAAGGGAACATTTCATGCAATGATGGGCTCGATAAAGGACAGAAATGGTAGAGACCTAACAGAAGCAGAAGATATTAAGAAGAGGTGCCAAGAATACACAGAACTGTACAAAAAAGATCTTCATAACCCAGATAATCATGATGGTGTGACCAGTCACCTAGAGCCAGACATCCTGGCATGTGAAGTCAAGCGGGCCTTAGGAAGCATCACTACAAACAAAGCTAGTGGAGGTGATGGAGTTCCAGTTGAGCCATTTCAAATCCTAAAAGATGATGCTGTGAAAGTGTTGCACTCAATATACCAGCAAATTTGGAAAACTCAGCAGTGGCCACAGGACTGGAAAAGGTCAGTTTTCATCCCAATCCCAAAGAAAGGCAAAGCCAAAGAATGCTCAAACTACCACACAATTGCACTCATCTCACACGCTAGTAAAGTAATGCTCAAAATTCTCCAAGCCAGGCTTCAGCAATACGTGAATCATGAACTTCCAGATGTTCAAGCTGGTTTTAGAAAAGGCAGAGGAACCAGAGATCAAATCGTCAATATCCGAGGGATCATCAAAAAAGCAAGAGAGTTCCAGAAAAACATCTATTTCTGCTTTATTGACTATGCCAAAGCCTTTGACTGTGTGGATCACAATAAACTGTGGAAAATTCTGAAAGAGATGGGAATACCAGACCACCTATCCTGCCTCTTGAGAAACCTGTGTGCAGGTGAGGAAGCAACAGTTAGAACTGGACATGGAACAACAGACTGGTTTCAAATAGGAAAAGGAGTACTTCAAGGCTGTAGTTTGTCACCCTGCTTATTTAATTTATATGCAGAGTATATCATGAGAAATGCTGGGCTGGAAGAAGCACAAGCTGGAATCAAGATTGCTGGGAGAAATATCAATAACCTCAGATATGCAGATGACACCACCCTTATGGCAGAAAGTGAGGAAGAACTAAAGAGCCTCTTGATGAAAGTGAAAGAAGAGAGTGAAAATGTTGGCTTAAAGCTCAACATTCAGAAGACTAAGATCATGGCATCCGGTCCAATCACTTCGTGGTAAATAGATGGGGAAACAGTGGAAACAGTGGCTGACTTTATTTTTTTGGGCTCCAAAATCACTGCAGAGGGTGATTGCAGCCATGAAATTAAAAGATGCTTGCTCCTTGAAAGGAAAGTTATGACCAACCTAGACAGCATATTAAAAAGCAGAGACTTTACTTTGCCAACCAAGGTCTGTTTAGTCACGGCTATGGTTTTTCCAGTGGTCATGTATGCAGGTGAGAGTTGAAGTATAAAGAAAGCTGAGCGCTGAAGAATTGATGTTTTTGCACTATGGTGTTGGAGAAGACTCTTGAGAGTCCCTTGGACTGCAAGGAGATCCAACCAGTCCACTCTAAAGAAGATCAGTCCTGCGTGTTCATTGGAGGGACTGATGTTGAAGCTGAAGCTGCAATACTTTGGCCACCTGATGAGAAGAGCTGACTCATTGGAACAGACTGTGATGCTGGGAAAGATTGAGGGCAGGAGGAGAAGGGGATGATAGAGGATGAGCTGGTTGGATGGCATCACAGACTCAATGGACATGGGTTTGGGTGGACTCTGGGAGTTTGTGATGGACAGGGAGGCCTGGCGTGCTGTGGTTCATGGGGTCGCAAAAAGTCGGAGACAACTGAACTGAACTGAACTGAACATATACTAGGGAGTATGTGCTTGGCGTGTTAAAGGATGATGACTAACATATCATCTCCCACTTTACTGATACCATTTTAATGTTATCTAAGGGATGACAACTCAGCAAATCCCCATAATGAAGAACCCCTGTCCAGAGGGAAGCCAGTGCAAAGGGGAGTTTCCTCTCACAGCCTCTTCTCCTGTGTTTGCCTTTGGCTTGATTACAGTAGCAAACCAATCACCTTAAGAACTGATCTGTGGCTTGAAATTTTCCAAGCCAGATGTGGAATTGAATGTGCAGGTTAACAATGGGAAAGCATATTTGAAAAGCTTTCAACCCCATTTGAACTTGCGTAGGTTTCTCATGCATCCTGTTAGCCCAAAGTTTATGAAAGAGTCTGTGTTCTTGGACCGTGGTGCCTGGAGGCTGGTGGTCAGGCAGGTATTTCCACATCAAGACAGTGAGACAACTGTCGCCCTGGAAAATGCACCCAGTAGCCTCTCCCTCCTCTTCCCACACTTCTGGGCAGAGAGTCGGCCTCAGGAAAGCATAGTGTGAGTGGGGACAGCAGGAAGAGGTAGGCAGAGGAGCAGAGATGGCAGAAAAAGCAACAAGGTCAACGCTAAGAGCAGAGTAGCAGGAGGGAGGTGATGAGCTGGTAAGAGAGGCCAGTCTGACAACCCTGCATTATGTTGTCAAAGGCTAAACCAAGCAGTCTTACTTCCTTTTCAACTGTGGGAAAAGGTGATTATGACTGAACCTGGTTTCCCACATCATTCTCCAGTGATCATACCTCTTCAAATGTTAAGCAGCTGAGAGACAACATTGTAGGCAAGACCAGCCACTGAGTCCAGATGGAAAGGGCCTGATAAAGGTAAAATGATGTGTTGCCCATGCAACACTACATATATTTAAAAATTAAACTTTTTTTATACCATGGCATGCATTATGAAAGCTTTCCACCCAACTTCTTGTGTTAACAGAGAGTCATTCTTGTACAAGACATCTCAAGTGTAAATAGCAAAACTGCACACTCGTGTACCAAATGCCTACTGCATGAAGGGACCAGCTGTTGGTCCCGGCCATCTGCTAACCCAGATGAATTCTCTCTAGGAAATGAACACCTTGTATAACACACAATGTGGTCTCTTCTGAGCCCCAAATGGACTGGTGCTGTCAAGTCCTCTCAAGGAAAATGTCAGTGGCCAAATTCTGTTCTGTTCAAGCACAGAACTTTTACTGCTTGGTAAAGGCAGATGACTACAGACAACGACAAGGACACCAGGGCTGCATTTCCTTGTTATCTCCTAACATTTGTAGAATGAGTCATTGGGTACCCTGTGGTTGTCCTCACACACCGCTCATCTCTGTGTTGAGGTCATATTACTACTGGAAACTCATCACTGGTCATCTCCCCCGTCTGCTCACCGCCTCTATCACCACTGACTTTGATGTTCTGTCCTCAGCCCTGGGCCTTTTGCAATTGTACTTTCCCATCCTTGTCCTTGAGGGGCTAACTCCCTTAGGTTAAGTTTCTGCTTGAACATCCCAACCCTAAAAAGGCTTTCTCTGACCATCTCATCAACCTCTTCCTCCAATCCACTCTCCTCCATCTCCACACATTCTACTACCCTAACCCTGTCTAATTTCTCTGCAGGCACTTTTAACTATCTTAAAACTATATGAATGCTTATTTAGTCATTTTGATATATCTGTCTCTGTCTGCAACTAAAATGTAGGATCAGTAGAGGCATGGGCTTTTTCTCTCTTCATTACTGATTTTTGGTGCCAAGACAGTGCTTGATACATGGTGGAGGGGACAGGCAACAAATAGTGGTTATCTGAACAAATGAGTGGATGATGAAAGGAAAATGTATAGTTAACTGGCCTGTTCTCTACCATTCCATTAGGCAGAGAGGGGAATGTGACTGAAACCAGGTCTTTGGATTTCAAATTCCATGCTATTTCCTATACACAAGGTTGCCTCTACTACAAAATTTACATTTGGCTTCAGTGTTTATGAAAGGGGAAAATAAACTAATCTAGACAGGAATCCTAAGGCCACTGTCACCACTCTTATGATTTGGAAACACTCTGATGAATTATTATCAGGCATTTTATTTTTAACCCATCTAAACCCAAAAGCAGGACTTTCCCTAAGAGAATGCAAACCTGTATATCCAAGACAATAGTTTGTAGAAGAGTGGGAGCTAAGAAGCTTCAATGAATTTGAGATGTTTTCAATTAGCTCCCCAAAATAAATGATACAAAAGGACTCCCGGAGGTTGCATATTGATTTCAAGTAAACAAATTATAATGCTAGTTACACTATGTTGCTCAGATGGACACCTTACATATGAGTGATAGAAACTTTCCTGAATCCCTGTGTCCTCTGACGGAAAAATCTCTCCCTTTGAGATCTGTGGCACTTGCTTTATACCATTTGTAAGATCCCCATCATAAGATCTACACATGTAAAAGATTACACATATTCTAAAAACTTTATTATGTTCTTAAATACATATTAAGCATTTGTATCATTATCAAGTATTTTTCAGATATAGAAGTGATATATGGTCATCATATAAAATTTGGAAACTAAAACTCCTAAATGAGAAAATCATCCATATTTTACAGATGAGCTGTGGAATCATTGAGCCAAGTTCAACGAAGAAAAATTCTGCTGAAATTGCATTTGATATTTCTTTTCATGTTTATACTTCATGAAGCTTACAAATTGTGAATAGCTGCCATTTTTATAATATTCAGTTTTCAATTATATCAGCATGATACATATTTCCATTTGATTATTTTTTAAGTTATTTATGTATTTGTTTATGTCTCTGCTGGGTCTTTCTTGCTGCCCTGGCTTTTCTCTAGTTGCGGCAAGTGGGGCTACTCTCTGTCGTGGTGCGTGGGCTTCTCATTGCATTGGCTTCTCTTGTTGCGGAGCACAGGCTCCAGAGAACACAGGCTTCATTTGCTGCACATAGGCTCAGTAGCTGTGACTTCCAGGCTCTGGAGCACAGGCTCAACAGTCGTGGTGCACAGACTTAGTTGCTCTGTGACATGTGGATCTTCCCAGACCAGGGATTGAACCCATGTTGCCTGCACTGAGAGGCAGATTCTTTACCACTGAGCCACCAGAGAAACCCCCATTTATTTAGTTTTAAAAACATAATCTCAGTATATATAAATGCATTATAGATACGTATTATACCTACATTATACACACATAAGTTTTTCAAATATATGTAGGACTTAAAGAAAAAAAATTCAAAACTTTACTGCAGTATATAAACAAGACCTGACTATATATCTGAATAATATATCTATTGTATATATACAGAAATATATGCATATACATTTTGAATAATATATGAATCACCTTGCATATTGTTTTATAATGTTTTTTAAAATTGAAAACAAATTTTAATAGCTCCATTACATTGTATTATGTGATTGTTACATATATTATTTAATTATTGTCATACTGTTGGTTATTTAAGTAGGTTCCAAGTTCTTACTCTAAGCAATGTTGAAATGAATATTCAAATGCACAGATCACTGTACACCTCACTGATTATTTCCCTTGGGTTTTCACTAGTGGATTTGTAAGAATGAAATCTATGAACTTCTCAAAGAATCTTGATAGTGTAGTACCAAATATTTTTTTCTATAAAGGTTGAATTAATTTACATGCCTTTGATATCTCAATTTAGTTTATGATTGCTCCCTTCCAATACTTGCTATATTTGTATGCAAACATGGTATCTCTTGTTTTAGTTCACATTTCTTTGAGTGATGAGGTTGATATTTGGGAAAAAAGTTCCTGAAATCTGACCTAATTTCCAGGTTGTTTTAGGGAAATAGTAAATGGTGGATTGAGAACTATTCAACAATTAGTTTTGCGGGGCTCATTTGGAGCACATGCTGATTTCTGTGGTGTAAGTACTTCTACCATAGCCCATTTCAAGCTGCTGGCATGATATGCTTCAACATGGAGCTGGGAAGAGGTGTATTCAGCAGACTCTAGCAAGTTTCCCTGGTGGCTTCTTCCCTGGTGGCTCAGAAGGTAAAGAATCTATCTACCTGCAGTGCAGGAGACCCGCATTTGATCCCTGGGTGGGGAAGGTCCCTTAGAGAAGGGGATGGCAACCCATTCCAGCATTCTTGCCTGGGGAATCTCATGGACAGAGGAGCCTGGAGGGCTACAGTCTACGTGATCACAAAGAGTCAGACATGACTGAACAACTAACACAGAAAGTGGGGATGAGCTGACACCAGCACATCACTGGAGTGCGGTTTTATGTTAAAAAATGTTTGGAGCTGCGGTCAGGTCTGGGTTCCCAGTCTCACTGTGTTACTAGCTTTGAGATCTTGGGCATGCATATCATGCACAGTTTTTTTTTTCAGATGTAATAAGATAATTTAAGTATTTAACTCAGTTTCTAGCCCAATGTAATAAACACATAATAGTTATTATTATTATTTTTTATATAGCTCTAGTAATGTTTGCTTTTTCTTTTGTTGAATCATCTGTTCTTATTCCTTGACCATTTATCTTTCAGGTTATCACTGTTTTTCTTATTGACTTACCAACATTTTACGTATTATAGAGTATTAACCAATTTACATATTTACCGATATGTGGATATTAGCCATTAGGAATAGTTTTGGATTCTTTTAAAATTTTTGCTTCATAATTGAATATATGCTTTTAGACAACTAGAAATTAAAACTAACTGTTTAGATATGTTTGTGATTACTTCTATTGTATTTATTCTTGAAAACATCTTATATCACATAATCACACATGCCATTAATAATTTTTTTTTAATTCTCCTCTAGGTACTTTTCTGATTTTACTTGGTACATTTAGCTGTTTAAATCTCTTAGAATTGTTTTGGTATATGATATGGGTGAGAAACTAATATTTAAGTATATAACCTGCTAGCTATGTATGTACTGTGAAGTATGTACTCTGAACTTCTCTCTCATTACCTCACTTTTCTCATTTGTAATTACAGATGGTAATACGGCCCACTTCATAATATGTTAGAGAACTATTCTAAGTCCTAACACATAAAGCACAGAGAGCATTGTGCGATGCATTGTGAGTGCCAGATGGGCTTAGCTGTCTCCTCTTCCCCTTCGCGGTCATCATTATCAGCAGCAGCATCACCATCTTCTGCTTTATGTGTCCCGTCCTTTCCTTACTGATTTTTTTCCTCTTAAAGAAGACACTTTACTAGCAAAGCAAAACAAATAAGATGCCACTACTGCCAACAAATAAATCCTGACACACTTCTGTTTGGGACCTGAGCCCAGCTTTTACAACTGAAAACTTAGCTGTGAGGGGCACTTGTGGAATTCAGTTGTCTCCTATAAGCAAGCTGTTGGAGAGGCAGTCTTGAGACTGCTTTCACCTTGCAATTCTTTATACACAGAAATAAGGTGCTCCGTGACACTGTCCTTCCCAAATAAGGTGCTCCACTGATACCCCTGAAGCTGGAGCTTTGGGCTTGTTTGTCCTGGACACTGTATGGGTGATTCTATAAAGAACAAGTAGAACTGAAGGGTCATAGTCTGATCCTGTTCAGAAACCTGACACTTTTCCGGGAAATTTATTCTAAATAGAGAGAGAGGCCATTCATTGCCTAATAGACACCTAAGTACTGATTGTCAGGATGAAGCTAAGCTGTGATTTCAGGGGTCCACAGAAAGACTTCTGCCTCTGCCTCAAGTTTACCATCTGCAAACCGGAAACTAAGTATGCTGCTCCACGCTTCCATACAAGTATTGGAGGAGTATTTAGTCAGTTTTCACTGTGAATAAGTGAATACCTTGTGTGATTATTTGCACTAAGGTGTACATGGCTGATCTAAAATTTTGGCTCAAAGTTCAAAGAGCCAAAGACTCTTTGACAAGACTGTTGTTTGTCCACTGCACAATTAAAGAAGTGGATGGGGCGGGGTGGGGGGGGCAGGTGTGGTTCAATAAAGATTAAGGCAAAGGGACAATAGCAATAAAGCCTGGCTCTACTTAGAACAGTTGTACATTTGTGCTCAGGCTAGAGGCCATGGGGTTTCCCAGGAAAGAATACTGGAGTGGGTTGCCATTTCTTTCTCTAGGGGATCTTCTTGACCCAGGGATTGAACCAATGTCTCCTGAATATCCTGCATTGGCAGGCAGATTCTTTATTTCTGTGCCACCCAGGAAGCCCAGAACAGTTGTATATTATCCCCAAAACAATTTCCTGGTTTTATACAGTGAACTTTTCATCACAATGTGACATGTTACTATGTCAACAACATTGTGTGTGTGTATACTTCCCACTACACAACTTTGAACGATACATCAAACTTGGTGGCCATAATCTGTTGAATATTGCTTTTATTAATCACTTTATTTCCCTCTTTATAGCCTTTTAGTCAATTGGGAATCAGTGCGTTGCTCCTCCTCCCAGGGAAGATTTTCTAGGAGCACTTGCTTTATTGCTGGGTTAGTGGACATATAAGCAGAAGAAAAGCCTTCATAGGGAGGTGTGGCCCCCTACTCTGGGAAGTGTAGGGAGCTCTTATAATGTGGCTCAATTTTAACTTTTCTGAGAGTTTTTATTTCCTTCACTTTGAAAGGATAATTTCTCAGGATATAGAATTCTAGGCTGGTGGGGTTTTTCTCTCAACACTTTAGGTATCTTACACTACTGTCTTCTTGCTTACAGGCTGAGTAGAAGTAGGTTTAATTCTTACCTTTGCTCTTTGACAGGTGTGTCTTTCCCCCTCTCTGGCTTCTTTCAATATCTTCTTCTAGTTTTAATTTGCTTCAGTTTGAAAGTGAGATGCCTAGATGTAGTGGGCTTTTTGTTTGTTTGTTTTGTTTTGTTTTGGCATTTATCCTGTTTGGGGTTCTATGAGCTTCTTGCAGCTGTGGTTTAGTGTCTGACATGAATTTGGGAAAATTCTCAAAAAATAAGATACAAGCACGGTTCTGAAGCAGCTAATAAAATATGTCTCCACTTAAATTTCAAAAATATTTTTTTGTTATTTTTTGAGTATTTGGTTTCACTTTCAGGTGAAGTTAGAATAATCGTATATTTAAAAAAGAATACCCTGTTTGAATTTTAAATTAAATATTAACTTGTGTAGATTGAAAATAATATAATATTCATCTTGGAAAAAAGAGTGTGTGTATGTGTATGTATGTATACATAACCAATTAATGTTTTATCATGTGTGTAAATATATATATATATACTAATTAATAGAAATATATATAAAAAGATATTAAAGGACTACATATATACATTAAAGAATATGTATCTATGAGTATGTATATATTTATATGCAAATTTGTGTGCTTTCTTCATCTCTAGACTGCAAGTTCCTTGAAAATACAAACTCTATTTCTTTTGTAATGTGTTGGCCCTGGCCAAGTGCCTTTTATATTTTGGGCAAATAAATCTAGGTTCACTTGTCACATGGAGGGAACAGGTTAGACAATGCCTCCCATACTCTTTCCAAGAGATGGATGGGAAATAATTACACCTGAAATTTAATTTTTTCTTTTCTCCTTTATATCCAGATTTGAAGGGATGCTACTGATGAGGTAGGGGTAGAATATAAGGGAAATGGTATAGGACATTTTTGTCTCATGCACACAAAGACAGCAGATTCTACAAACTAAGAATTATGTCTCAATATCTTAAGAAAAATTTCTTTATCCTTGGTACATGATAGAATTATTGTTCACCAGGAAGGGATATAAAGAAATGGAGAAATCAGTAATTTAACTGTGGCCAGATACTTATTCATTGCAACAAGGGGGATAATAAACAAATTCTCAAATTGATTTGCTTAATGTGAGAGCTTTAAACTCAGTCTCTGGCTATGAGTTAAGGTGAAGAATAAATTACACAATTATTCAATGCATATGATCAGTGTAGACTACGCAGAGTACATCATGCGAAATGCCAGGCTGGATGAAGCACAAGCTGGAATCAAGATTGCTGGGAGAAATTATCAATAACCTCAGATATGCAGACGACACCACCCTTACGGCAGAAAGTGAAGAAGAACTAAAGGGCCTCTTGATGAAAGTGAAAGAGGGGGAGAGTGGAAAAGTTGGTTTAAAACTCAACATTCAAAAAATGAAGATCATGGCATCTGGTCCCATCACTTCATGGCAAATAGATGGGAAAACAATGGAAACAGTGTCAGACTTTATTTTCTTGGGCTCCAAAATCACTGTGGATGGTGACTGCAGCTGTGAAATTAGAAGACATTTACTCCTTGGAAGAAAAGTTATGACCAACCTAGACAGCATATTTAAAAGCAGAGACATTAAGGTCCCATCTAGTCAAAGCTATGGTTTTTCCAGTAGTCATGTATGGTTGTGAGAACTGAACTATAAAGAAAGCTAAGCACTGAAGAACTGATGCTTTTGAATTGTGGTGTTGGAGAAGACTCTTGAGAGTCCTTTGGACTACAAGGAGATCAAACCAGTTCATCCTAAAGGAAATCAGTCCTGAATATTTATTAGAAGGACTGATGCGGAAGCTGAAACTCCAATGCTTTGACCACCTGATTTGAAGAACTGATGACCACCTGATTTGAAGAACTGACCCATTGGAAAAGACCCTGATGCTGGGAAAGATTGAAGCCAGGTGGAGTAGGAGATGACGAGGATGATATGGTGGGATGACATCACCGACTTGATGGACATGAGTTTGAGCAAGCTTCAGGAGTTGGTAATAGACAGGGAAGCCTGGCATGCTGCAGTCCATGGAATCACATTCAGACGCGACTGAGCGACTGACTGAACTGAGACTATGCATATGGATAATCCAGTTCAAAGAATTCTTTTCAATAGCAGTGACTTTTAAATTATGTAGAAATTTCGACTCTCTAATAATTTTTCCTGATTATAATCTTAATTCTATTTTTCAGTTCATAACTTTATAAAATATGTATAGCCTTTGAAAGTGAAGTGAAGTGAAGTGAAGTCGCTCAGTCATGTCCAATTCTTTGCAACCCCATGGACTGTAGCCTACAAGGCTCCTCTGTCCATGGGATTTTCCAGGCAAGACTGGAGTGGGTTGCCATTTCTTCCCAATCCAGGGATCGAACCCAGGTCTCCAGCATTGCAGGCAGATGCTTTACCATCTGAGCCACCAGGGAGGCAAAACCTAATTATGTTTTATGATATTTAAATAATAATATATATTAGCTATAATTATTGAAATTACAGTATTTCTATATACATATTAAAGATTTTTATTGACATTTTAAAAACAACATGAATGTTTTACTTAAAAATATAATTAGAAAAATAAATATAAAATGAGGTAACTTTACATATGTATGCAAATTAGCCATATGTTTGTCTACTCATGAATAGACAAATATGTTTATATCAAAAATTGTGTTCATTTAAATTTTCTCAGGTACATTATATAAACATTTCTAGGAAGAAGATATAAAACTATGAATATAAGGTGACATTGAATGCTTTTATTTTAATTTTACTTTTACTTGTAGTAAGAACTTATCACAGTTTATCATCTTAACCATTTCTAAATGTACAGTTCAGTAGTGGTAAGTATATTCACATTGTTGTACAGCCAATTTTCAGAATATTTTATCTTGCAAAACGGAAGTGCCATACCCATTAAGTAACAGCTTCCCGTTTTCCCTCGCCTGCAGCTTCTGGCAGCCACTGTTCTATGTTCTCTTTCTATGAGTCTAACCACTCTAACACTTTGTGCAATTGCGCGTATGCAGTGTTTGTTATTTTGTAATTGGCTTCTATCACAGCATAATGTCCTTAATGCTCATCTGTGTTGGAGCCTATGCCAAAATTGCTTTGCTTTTTAATGATAAATCGTATTCTATTGTAAATACCTACCACATTCCTTTTATCCATTTATCTGCCCATAAGTACCTGGAGTGCTTCTACCTCTTGGCTATTGTGAATAGTGCTGCCATAAACACAAGTACACAGGTACCGCTTTGAGATCTGGCTCTCTAATTCCTTTGCATATATACCCAGAAGTGAAATTACTGAGTTACCAACAAAGGTCCGTCTGGTCAAGGCTGTGGTTTTTCCGGTGGTCATGTATGGATGTGAGAGTTGGACTGTGAAGAAAGCTGAGCACCGAAAAATTGATGCTTTTGAACTATGGTGTTGGAGAAGACTCTTGAGAGTCCCTTGGACTGCAAGGAGATCCAACCAGTCTCCTAAAGGAGATCAGTCCTGGGTGTTCACTGGAAGGACTGATGCTGAAGCTGAAACTCTAATACTTTGGCCACTTCATGCGAAAAGTTGACTCATTGGTAAAGACCCTGATGCTGGGAGGGATTGGGGGCAGGAGGAGAAGGGGATGACAGAGGATGAGACAGTTGGATGGCATCACCGACTCGACAGACATGAGTTTGAGTAAACTCCGGGAGTTTGGTGATGGACAGGGAGGCCTGGCGTGCTGTGATTCATGGGATTACAAAGGGTCGGACACGACTGAGCGACTGAACTGAACTGAACTGACTAATGACAATTCAATTTTTAATTTTTTGAGGAACCACCATACTGTTTCCCAAAGCAGCTATACAATTTTACAATTCTACTAGCAATACACAAGTGTTCCAATGTCTCCACATTCTCACCGGCACTTCCTACCTTCTGGTTGGTTTGTTTTATGTAATAGCCATCCTACTGAGTGTGAGGTAGTATTCCATGGTGGCTTTGATTTACATTTCCTTAATGATTAGTCATGAATATTTTTTCATGTGCTTATTGGCCATTTGTATATCTTCATTGCAGAAATATCTATACCAGTCCTTTGCCCATTTTCTAACCAGATTGTTTTATTGTTTTTGTCAAATTATAGGAGGTTTTTCTATATTCTGGATATTAACACCTTATTAGTTAAATAATTTGCAAATATTTTGCCATTTTCTAGGTTGCCTTTTTGTTCTGTTGATTGTGTCCTTTGATGCAAAGATGTCTTTAATTTTGCTGTAGTCCAATTTGTGCTTTTATTTTTGGTGCCTGTGCTTTTTGTGTCATAACCAAGAAAATTCTTGCTAAATCCAATGTCATGAAGATGTCCCCCTATGTTTTCTTCCAAAAGGCTTTATAGTTTAGGTTTTGCATCTAGGTCTTTTATTAAGTTTGAGTTATTTTTGTGTATGGTGTAAGGTAAGTGTACAACTTCATTCTTTTGCATATGGGCTTCCCTGGTGGCTCAGATAGTAAAGAAACTGCCTGCAATGCAGAGACCTGGGTTCAATCACTGGATTGAGAAGATTCCCCTGGAGAAGAGAATGGCAACCCACTCCAGTATTCTTGCCTGGAGAATCCCATGGACAGAGGAGCTTGGTGGGCTACAGTTCACGGGGTTGCAAAGAGTCAGACATGACTGAATGAGTAACATCCTCACTTTTCATCCAGTTTCCCAGTATCATTTGCTGAAGAGAGACTGCCCTTTCCTCCACTGGATGGTCTTAACACCCATGTTAAAGATCATTTGGCCATGCGTGTGACGACTTATTTCCGGGCCCTCTATCTATTCCATTAGTCTAAATGTCTACCTTTATATCAGTACCACAGTATATTGATTACTATAGTTTTGTAATAAGTTTTGAAATCAAGAGTCTGAGAGTTTCAATTTTGTTCTTTTTCAAGGTTGTTTTGGTAATGCTTTTCCTTTAGCTTATTTCTCACTCTTCTATTTCTTTAAATTTCCTTTTCTTACATAATTTCTTATATTTTCTTTTTTGTTTATAGCTTTTATATTACTGCATCTTTCACACCTGGAAGAAAGATGAACCAAGATAGCCTAACTGAATGATCTCAAAGTAGTTGTCTAAAGCAGGCAAGCCTTAACAGCATGTGGAATAAACCTCTAAAATCTTTCTAAGGAAGGAAGTGTGGAGCTAGACTAGACATTGGAAGCAGGAGTTATAAACCTATGTACCTGCCCTATCTGCAGTTCTCATTAGTCATCCAATTTTGAGCAAGCCACTTCACCTCTTTAGACATCAGTCTTCTCAAGAATCAAAATGAGGGGGGTGCTTGCTTCAACCACACATATGCTAAAATTGAAAGGATACAGAGAAGATTAGCATGGCCCCTGTGCAAGAAATGACGTACAAATTCATGAAGAGTTCCATACTTTTGATGAACCTAGAGTCTATTATACAGAATGAAGTAAGTCAGAAAGAAGAAAAACAGCTATAATTTACTAACACATATGTGTGAAATCTAGAAAGATGGTACTGATGTACCTCTTTGCAGAGCAGCAATGGAGACACAGACATAGTGAACAAACTTATGGACAAGGCTGGTGATGGGGGGAGGAGAGAGAGGGTGGGATGTATAGAAAGGGTGGTGTGGAAACGTACATTACCATATGTAAAATACACAGTCAATGGGAATTTGCTGCATGGTTCAGAGAACTCAAACCAAGGCTCAGTAACAACATAGAGGGGTGGGATGGAAAGGGAGGTGGGAGGGATGTTCAAGTGGGAGGTGACATGGGTAAACCTATGGCTGATTCATGTTGATGTTTGGTAGAAACCAGCACAATAGTGTAAAGCAATTATCCTTTAATTAAAAATTAATAAATTTTTTAAAAAGAAGACAGCCATTTTCTAAATTCTAGAATTCTACCATTCCATAGGAAGATTGGATATAGGAACCGAATCTTAGCTCAGGCAATGCAAACCCTTAGGATCTGGCAGTCTGTTTTTGTCCCTCTTTCTATTCTTTTTCAATTATATTTCCTTTCTGACTCCCCATTACTTTCCTTTCCTTTCTGGAAAATTCTTTTTCCTTAATTTTGTCACCATTGTTTCTACTTTCTCAATTTTAACTTTAAAAATTTTTCACTCTGTTTTCAGAAAAGGAAAAAAAAGTACTGATGTTCTAATCCTCATCCAACTAAACACCATGCCATACTCAATCCATTCTTAGGGAAAGTTCAGTTAATTATAGAGATGGCATCCAAAGAGGCTGAGTGGCTGAACATCTACATAGGAAAGAACTGGGTAGGTGCACACCTCTGTTCTCCACTTCTTGTCCCCATTTCTGAAATCTGCCATTGGGGGTATGGAGAACAGTGGGAAGTGGGATATTCAAGCCCCCTTGGGCTTCCCTGGTAGCTCAGTTGGTAAAGAATCTGCCTGCAATGTGGGAGACCATGGTTTGATTCCTGGGCCAGGAAGATCTGCTGGAGAAGGGACAGGCTACCCACTCCAGTATTCTTGGTCTTCCCTGGTGATTCAGCTGGTAAAGAATCTGCCTGCAGTGGGATCAACCTGGGCTCAATCCCAGGATTGGGAAGATACCCTGGAGAAGGGAACAGCTACCGACTTCAGTATTCTGGCCTGAGAAATTCCATGGAGTGTATAGTCCATGGGGTCGCACAGAGACACAACTGAGCAACTTTCACTTTCAAGTCTCCTTATTTCTTCCCTCAAATGATTAACTGATCCTTTCTCTTTTGTTGTTTTCTCAAATCTCTGACATGGTCCTCCTAACTTGAATGACTCCACTTGGCTCAAGCTGGTCCCTTTCACTTAATCTTCTCTGACATCCACCTTGCACATCACTGCCAGGCTAATCATAAAACTGTATCTAGAGTTGTCATTTGCTCAAAAATCTACAGTGGCTTTCTGTTATCTTTGGCCTTGGTTACAAATTCTCCTGTTTGGCTTTCCAGGCCATTGATTATCTGATAGTATGATAGTATGATACTTTATTTCCCAGCCTTCCCCACCAGGTTTTTTAACAGCTCACTTCCTTTCATACATGCTGCTCTTATTCCCAGTCCTTTGCCATTGCCCACACTATTTTTTCATCATTTGTAAGAATGTCTCTCCCCACCCCTGTCTACCCAGAAATTTTTGTCTCCTACATAAAGCTTACTTCAGATAATATAGATTTTCCTCCTAATATCTTAAAGCCTATAAAATCAACTCTATACAGTTCAGTATTTAATTTTTTAGTATTTGTGTTTTGTTTTCCCAGCTAGATTATAAACTCTTTTAGGAATGTGAACTTAAATTTTCCAGTTTATAACACCACATGCAAATGAAAGATTCCATGATTATTTTTAGAACCAAAAATGTTTCAGTGTGTTCACTGACCTACGTATTCAAGCCCCTGGAATTAACTGAGCACACATAAGTATCTAGTGTCATCTGCGGTATGCCATGACTCTGAAAAATTATTCTTAGTATTGACAGGAGACACTGAGTCCCAGTTCAGTCTCAGTCATGTCTGACTCTTTGCAACCCCATGGACTGCAGCACGCCAGGCTTCTCTGTCCATCACCAACTCCTAGAGCATGCTCAAACTCATGTCCATCTAGTCGGTGGTACCATCCAACCATCTTATCCTGTGTCATCTCCTACTCCTTCTGCCTTCAATCTTTCCCAGCATCTGGGTCTTTTCCAATGAGTCAGTTCTTTACATCAGGTGGCCAAAGTATTGGAGTTTCAGCTTTCACATCAGTCCTTCCAATGAATATTCGGGACTGATTTCCTTTCGGATTGACTAGTTGGATCTCCTTGCAGTCCAAGGGACTCTCAAGAGTCTCCTCCAATACCACAGTTCAAAAGCATCAATTCTTCAATGCTCAGTTTTATGGTCCAACTCTCACATCCATACATGACTACTTGGAATACCATAGCTTTGACTAAATAGACCTTTGTTGGCAAAATAATGTCTCTGCTTTTTAATATGCTGTCTAGGTTGGTCATAGTTTTTCTTCCAAGGAGCAAGCATCTTTTAATTTCATGCCTGCAGTCACCATCTGTAGTGATTTTGGAGCCCAAGAAAATAAAGTCTGTCACTGTTTACATTGTTTCCCCATCTATTTGCCATGAAGGAATGGGACTGGATACCATGATCTTTGTTTTCTAAATGTTGAATTTTAAGCCAGCTTTTTCACTCTCCTCTTTCACTTTCATTAAGAGGCTCTTTAATTCCTCTTTGCTTTCTGCCACTTATGGTGGTGTCATCTGCATATCTGAGATTATTGATATTTCTCCTGGTAATCTTGATTCCAGCTTGTGCTTCATCCAGTATGGCCTTTTGCATGATGTACTCTGCATATAAGTTAAGTAAGCAAGATGATAATATACAGCCTTGATGTACTCCTTTCCCAATTTGGAAACAGTTCATTGTTCCATGTCCGGTTCTAACTGTTGCTTCTTGATCTGCATACAGATTTCTCAGGAGGCAGGTCAGGTGGTCTGGTATTCCCATCTCTTTAAGAATTTTCCACAGTTGTGATCCACACAAAGGCTTTAATGTAGTCGATGAAGCAGAAGTAGATGTTTTTCTGGAATTCTCTTGCTTTTTCTATGATCCAGCAGATGTTGGCAACATGATCTCTGGTTCCTCTGACTTTTAATCCAGCTTGAACATCTGGAACTTCTCGGTTCACATACTGTTGAAGCCTAGCTTAGAGAATTTTGAGCATTACTTTGTAAGCGTATGAGATGAGTGCACTAGTGAACTTCAAATTGAGTTACTTTTCCTCTCTGTACCTGAAAGTCCAGCAGGTATGTGTATTTCTCTTTTAGGAAATTACTAAAGCAAATCCTTTGATCAATGCATCCAAGAGCAGCTCAGTATCTTCTAAAATAATGACAATGTACAAAATAAGAACACACAAGTCAAACCAAGAAGAAATTTCTCAGCTTGTCAGTGAAACAACTTACAGGTAGATTTCCCAAGCAGCAAGCCTCCCTTACAAATATAAATTAACACATTTGAGAAGTCACTTATTAAGGACCCTAATTTAGTCATTTTCCAAACTGCATTTCAATTCTTTCATTTACTGTGCAATGCATATTATTTTTTTCATATGGAAACAGAATACCTTTAATGTTGCCTTTTTCAATGATCTTCCCTTGTGGCTCGGCTGGTAAAGAATCCTCCTGTAATGTGGGAGACCTGGGTTTGATCCCTGGGTTAGGAAGATCCCCTGGAGAAGGGAAAGGCTACCCACTCCAGTATTCTGGCCTGGAGAATTCCATGGACTGTATAGTCCATGGGGTTGCAAAGAGTCAGACACGACTGAGTGACTTTCACTTTGAAAAGAGTTCACATCTGTAGTAATCTCATAAATATGTTGGCATTTCACAACTCTATTAGTTATGTATAGCCTCTACTTTCCTTTGTCCCTATCAGTACTTTTAAATCTTGCACATTTCTCACATATACTCAAGTCCACCAGGTGAATAATCAATAGGAGAAAGGCCACTGGTTTAGTCACCACTTCATTTTAATTCAGTCATATGATTGACAGAAAATTTATATAAAATACCTATTAAAAGTGAAAGTGAAAGTTGCTCAGTCATGTCTGACCCTTTGTGACCCCCATGGACTGTATAGTCCATGGAATTCTCCAGGCCAGAAAGCCTTTCCCTTCTCTAGGGGATCTTCCTGACCCAGGAATTGAACTGGCAGACTCTTTACCAACTGAGCTATCAAGGAACCCCTAAGACTCCTAAAGGTGTTCAAACTTTGGAATAAACCTGTTAAATACATACAATGTTAGGGTTTTTAGAAAAAATACAAATTTTCATAGATTTCAGTAATATAAAAGCTAGGATTAGAAAGAAGAAGTGAGACTGTTTAGTGAAACTTTACTTTTGCTTTTGCTGGCAGAAGCTAAAAAGCCAAGACTACTTTGTAATAAATATGCTTGTGCACACAATTCTGAATGTCTGCATAGAAGCATTGTTTTTTCTGAAATCTAGAGAAAGAACTGTGGTCTCCCAGTCACTGCAGTAAAAGGAGTCATGTGTTATGTTGCAGATGGTCAATTTCCTCTGGTCACATTCACTCAATGTATGTTGGGAAAGCAAAGAAAAGTGTGAAGTGATTTGATGGAACAATGCTTTTTATATAGTCATAGTGGATTATTTATTTTAAAAGGTCAGTTAGGAAAGGGTGTCATGCATTACAGAGTAATGCATATGAAAATTAGTTAAAGTCATGAACCCCTGCAGGGGGGACCAGTCTTGAAAGTCACCCAAAGACTTACAGTAAATGCTCTGTTAGCTGGCATGGTTATAGAATAAAAGTCCTCTGATTAAAAATATGTTGCAGTTAAGCCTCCATTGTAATCATTAAATCATGCCTAGGTTTTAAATATTCAGGAATTAGGGTAATATAAAGTAGTGAGGAAACACAAAAGCTATAAATTCAGGCAACCTGATTCCAAATCTTGGTTATAACCCTTACCAGATGTGTGATGTTGATTAAGTTATCTCTCATCTTTAGACCTTAATTTCCATATCTGTAAAATAGACACAAACCTGGATTATTTACCGTGCTAGGACTTCCATTTTCAGCCAAGATGAAGTTTTGGGGACTAGATTTTCCCCCTTGCCTCACACAAATAATAAATTAGACAAAATATATGGAGCATTGGTTTCCATGACATTGGATATTAGACTATGAAGAACACCATCTCTGAGATATGAGAAACAAAAGAGATGAGATATCTGGTTGTTCAAGCTTACAACCTTGAGAAAATTTCCTGGTCACGGAGTGAGAAGGCAAACCAGATGTAGTCCAGCAGAATAAGAGTTGAAGAGACAGCTGGGTATCTAGGAACATCAGGAATTCATAAGGCAGAGTTCAGGGAAGAAAGAGCCCCAAAGAAAGAGAACTCCAGAGAACTACATAGAGCCAGTCCTTGAGTTCAGCAGAGTATTGATCACCACTACGTAAAATGAAAATAATTGAGACTGGTAAGAGAATCACCAACAGGATCAGAGGGACTAGTACCCACTGCTCACATAGAGTCATGAAATGCCTATTCCCAGGGGTAAGGGAGGAAAACTTTGTAAGTCACATGGGCTTAGGAGAGTGCTAAGAATTGTCTTACCTGTCAGTTCAGTTCAGTCAGTCTGTCATGTCCAACTCTTTGTGACCCCATGGACTGCAGCACACCAGGCCTCCCTGTCCATCACTAACTCCAGGAGCTTGCTCAACTCATGTCCATCAAGTTGGTGAGGCCATCCAACCGTCTCATCCTCTGTCATCCCCTTCTCCTCCTGCCTTCAATCTTTCCTGGCATCAGGGTCTTTCCCAGCATCAGGGTCTTTTCCAGTGTGTCTGTTCTTTGCATCAGGTGGCCAAAGTATTGGAGCTTCAGCTTCAGTATCAGTCATTTCAATGAATATTCAGGACTGATTCCTTTACGATTGACTGGTTTGATCTCCCCGCAGTCCAAGAGACTCTCAAGAATCTTCTCCAACACCACAGTTCAAAAGCATCGTTTCTTCAGCGCTCAGCTTTCTTTATGGTTCAGCTTTCACATCCATACATGACTCCTGGAAAAACCATAACTTTGACTAGATGGACCTTGGTTGGCAAAGTAATGTCTCTGTTTTCTAATATGCTGTCTAGGTTGGTCATAACTGTTCTTCCAAGGAGCAAATGTCTTTTAATTTCATGCCTGCAGTCACCATCTGCAGTGATTTTGGAGCCCAAGAAAATATACTCTGCATAAATACATAGCAAATCTATTTTCTCCAGTTGCTTTTAAGATTTTCTCTTTTATCACTGTTTCTGAATAATTTTATTACAATGTACTTTAATGTAGTTTTGTGTGTGTGTGTGTGTGTGTGTGTGTGTGTGTGTACTGGGTTTTGTGTGGCTTCTTGGATCTATGGGTTCACAGTTTTCATCAAATTTGAAAAAAAATTACCATTATTTCTTCAAATGTTGTTTCTATTATCCCCTCTCTTTCAGGGGCTCCAATTTCACATATGTTAGGCCACTTAAAGTTGTGTCACAACTCATTGACATTCTTTTCATTTTTTTTTTCAATTATGCTATCTTTGTGTGTTTAAATTTTGAACAGGCTCCATTACTCTATCACGGAAAACTAACCAAACTTGCCTCAGTAGCAGAGAATAATTATGTCTAAACTAAATATGCCTCTGGTACAACATGACAAATCTTAAAGACTTGAAGATATGAAAAAGTTTTCAAATAACTATATCTTAAAGCAACAAAGGACCATCTAGTCAAAGCTATGGTTTTCCAGTAGTCATATATGGATGTGAGAGTTGGACTATAAAGAAAACTGAGCACTGAAGAACTGATACTTTTGAACTATGGTATTGGAGAAGACTCTTGAGAGTCCCTTGGACTGCAAGGAGATCAAATCAGTCAATTCTAAAGGAAGTCAGTCCTGAATATTTATTGGAAGGACTGATGCTGAAGATGAAACTCCAATACTTTGGCCACCTGATGTGAAGAACTGACTCACTGGAAAAGGCCCTCATGCAGGGAAAGATTTAAGGCAGGAAGAGAAGGGGACAACAGATGATGAAATGGTTGGATGGCATCACCAACTCAATAGACATGACTTTGAGCAAGCTCTGGGAGTTGCTAATGGACAGTGAGGCCTGGCATGCTGCAGTCCAAGGGGTCACAAAGAGTCGGACATGATTGAGCAGCTGAACTGAACTGAAAATAAAGCCCAAGAATGTTTATAAAAATACCAAAGTATCCAACACCTAGAAAGGTAAAATTTACAAAAAAAAAAAAAAACATTCAATTGAAAAAAATTACTAATTATGGAAAAGGGAGGAAAAAATGTAACTCGTAAGAAGAAGAAAAGTCAATCAAAACAAACCCATAACTTACATAGATGTTAGAATTAGCAAAGGCTCTGAAATACTTAGCATAACTATATTCCATATATTCATAAAGTTGAGACATGGAAATGTTAAAAAGATACAGATCAAAATTTTAAAGATAAAATCTAGAGTGTCTGAAATGGAAAAGTAACTATATGGGATAAATTTTGGATTAGACAAGGCAGAAGAAAAGAATAGCAAACCTGATGATACAGTAATGGAAACTGTTCAAAATTTAAGCACACAAAGAAAATGTAACTGAAAAAAATGAAAAGAATATCACTGAGTTGTGACACAACTTCAAGTGGCCTAACGTAGGTGAAATTAGAGCCATTGAAAGAGAGGGGATGTTAGAAACAATATTTAAAGAAATAATGGTAAATTTTTTTCAAATTTGATGAAAATTATGACGATGGGAAAGATTGAAGGCGGGAGGAGAAGGGGACAGCAGAGGATGAGATGGTCAGATGGCATCACCAACTCAATGGACATAACTTTAAGTAAACTCCAGGAGTTGGTGATGGACAGGGAAGCCTAGTGTGCTTCAGTCCATGGGGTCACAAAGAGTTGGACCCGACTGAGTGACTGAACTGAGCTGATGAACCCGTAGATCCAAGAAGCCACACAAAACCCAGTACACACACACACACACACACACACACACACACACACACACACACACACACACACACAGACACTACATTAAAGCACATTGTAATAAAATTGCTCAAAAACAATGATAAAAGAGAATTAGTAGCAACCAGTGAAAATAGATATGCTACGTACAGAGGAATAAAGACCTAGAATGTATCAGAGTTTCTTTATAAGAAACAATACAAAAAGACGGTAGTCAACAACTAGAAGGAAAAAAAAAATCAACCTAAAATTCTATGCCCCAGGAAAGAAACTTTCAAACACAAAGGCAAAAAAAAAGGAGCTTTCAACAATGCATGACCTGGAAAATATATTCACCATCAGAAACACACCACAAGAAACATGAAATGAAATTCTCCAGGCAAAAGGAAAATGATATCACTTGACAATATGGATCTATACACATAAATGAAGAGTACCAGAATAGAAATACATATACAAGATAGTTTTCTTGTGATTTAAAAACTTCAATAGATAATTATCTATCTAAACAAAAATAATAATGTAGTATAGGATTTATAAACAAATAAATGATATTAAAATGTACCAATAGTACCAAGACTAAGTAGGAGGAATTTTATATATATTATTTATATATCTTAAACTGAACATGAGATGACATAATATCACTTAAAGATAGAGTGTGATAAGTTAACAATGTGATAAGTTAACTATAAACCTTAAAGCAGCTTTAAACAAATGAAATAAAGAGTTGGATCTAATCAGCCAACAAAGAAGATAAGATGGAATCATAAAAAAAAAAAAAATCAGTTGATCCCAAAAAAAAAGAGAGAGAAAGAGTAAAAGGAGAACAAAGAATGAATGGAATAAATATAAAACAAATAACACAAAGACAGGACTGTATCTAACCACATCAACTAACTATACAATCCCACACGGAAGGGGAATGATATAAACAACCTAATTATAAAGCAGTAATTGTCAGATTGGATGTAAAAGAAAGACCCAAATATTTTCAGTCTTTTTAAAACAGAAATTGGAGAGCTGATACTAAAATTCATATGGACATGTACAATAGTCAAGATGATTCTGATTAAGAAGAACAAAGCTGGAAAATAATACTGCCTGATTTTGATATTTATTATAAAACTTCACTAATTAAGACAGAGTGGCACTGACAAAGATTGACAATCATATCAACGGAACAGAATATAATCCAGAAATAGACCCACACATATACAGACCACTGTGCGTGTGCTAAGTTGCTTCAGTCATGTCCAACTCTTTGCAACCCAATGGACTATAGCCCATCAGACTCCTTTGTCCTTGGGATTCTCCAGGCAAGAATATTGGAGTGGGTAGCCATTTCCTTTTCTAGGTGATCTTCCTGACCAAGCCCACGTCTTTTATGTCTCCTACATTGGCAGGCTGGTTCTTTTCCACTAGCACCACCTGGGAAGCCAATACAGAGCACTAGCCTTCAACAAAAGTACAAAGATAATTCAATAGAGGGAGAATGTCTTTAAATAAGTAGTGCTGGAAATTTTTCATATCTATATGCAATGAATGAATTTTGAATCATACCTTGTATCACATATAAAAATGGACTAAAAATGAGCTGCAAAAGTGAAAGTGTTAGTCACTCAGTTACGTCTAACTGTTTGTGACTCCATTGATTATAGCCCATCAGGCTCCTCTGTCCATGAAATTCTCCAGGCAAGAATACTGGAGTTAGTTGCCATAGACTACATGTAAAAATAAATAACAAAAAAGATATCATTTAGAAGAAACCACAGAAAATCCTTGTGACCTTAGGTTGGTCAAAGATTTTTTAACTATTACTATAACACCAAAATGTGATCATATTAAAAACTGATAAACTTAGCTTTACAAAATTTTAATTTTAAGTTTTTTGATAGAAACTCTTAAGAATATAAAAATAATTTGAAAGAAAATTTGCCAGATCATGTATTTGACAAAGGATTTGCATCTAGATTATATAAAGACCTTTCAAAACTCAATAAGAAAACAAATAATTCCATTTTTAAGAGATTAGCAAAAAAACACAAATACTATCCCAAAGAAGATAAACCAATGGCAAATGAGCACATGAAAACATGCTGAGTCATTAGTCATAAGAATAATGCAAGTTAAAACCACAATGAGATACTACTACATACCTATTAGAAAGGTTAAAATTAAAATATCTGACTATACAAGTGTTAACAAGAATTTTGAGAAACTGGGGATTCTCATACAGTGCTGTTGGGTGTATAAAATGGCACAGCCATAGTTTGGCAATTTCTTCAAAAGTTAAACATGCATTATTCTACCAAGTTTTCTAACTTGACAGTCACAAGATAAACAAAAACATGTCATATAAAGACTTAGCCCCAAACTGGAAATAAAGCAAATGTACGTCAATAGGTAATGAATAAGCAAAAGGTGATATACTGATACGACAGAATACTTCCTCAGAGCCCTGGAAAGAATGCTGGTTGTAGAAAGAGCTGGGCTGGGAATCAGGAGCCTGGAGCCTGAATCTGTAGCCCTGATTCTTCCACAAAAAAAGCTGTGTAAACCCAGCTGAACACCTTCACTTCTCTAGTCCTCAGTTTCTTTATCTGCTGAATAAAGCAGAAACATTTCCTTTTATTCTGAATTGTTTCTAATTTCTTCATTCACACGGGCACCAAGAAGACTAAAGAAAATGAGACAGAGAAACTTATAAAAAGCATAATGAAGTCTGATCCATTTCTATTATTATTTAATTGGCTATTATAGAGAGTTTGTCCCTGTGATGGAATAAAAGTGATCAGATATGTCTGGCAAAGGACTTTTATTCCAAAAGGAATAAGGAGCCAGTCCTGGGTTCTGAAGCACAGGATCCCAGAGCACATTCTCTAGCTTCTTGGTAGCTCCAATAGAGAGGTCTTCAGTCAAAAGTTTTATGGATATTTGCTATTTACCCCTCCTCCACCGTATACCTCTGCAATGTTCAAAATTATCTATTTTATAGCATTGAAAAACAAAACTACATAGCTAAATAAAAACTTATCTGTTCTTTAGGCTATCCAATGACAATGATGCCCATGTGAAATGAAACAAATCCTCAAAGTCACAGGATCCTCTCTGTACAGTCAAGCTTTCTTAAGTCCACAGTTGGGCTGGAATGAAACCAATCTTGACATGGTAACTGAAGGATAATTTGCCATCTAGAAAGTTATATTCCCAAAGAATAGTTTATTGATTGACTAAAATTTGTAGTAGTGTCAAATTAGGAAGTGTTTTAAGTTGGGAAATTTTGTTTTCTAGTGCAAGAGTTAAAGTGAGTAATTTTAGCTATGCTTGAGGGAGTGTACTCCATTTGGAATTCTCATGTAAATGTATGGATATAAACCTATCCATATATACCACATATATAAGGATCTTATTGCTTATTCTTATCCTGTTAAGGAGAATATGCAGTATTCTGATTTACTTCATGTCTTATGCCACTGGAAATCTTTGATGGTCATATATGAAATGTCTTCACATTGAAGAAATTCTACATTTTTCTTTTGCTGTCAATAATAAATTACATTATCATGAACATAATCCCTTGCTAGCATTCACACTTATAATCACACTCATGCACATCCTGGATCTTTTGCGACAGCTTGCAAGGATCCCCGTTCTCCTTTGCATGTAGCCTTCAAAGTTACAAAACTCGAGTTTCTTTGGCCACTTCCTCTCATGATTGTAGAGCTCAGCTTTTCAAAGCTGTTCCCCGCGCCCCACCCCCCACAATGGCTTAGACACACCTAAGAAAAATAGGCGTTCTTTTCACTACTGGTTATAGGCTAAAGCTTTTTAATCCCCATTTGCCAAGAAAACAGTGCTACTAACTGTACTGTGAATCAACAAATCAAATATGCTCTTGACAGTCACTTTTCTACCTCAAAAAGCCCCTTTCCTCTTCACATTTTCTTCTGCCCTTTTGCAAATGGTCATTTGTTACCCACAGAAGAGCTGCACTCATATCCCTATTCTGCAAATGAATCTCTGGCTCATATGTAGGGTCTGACAGAACACACACGATACAGATCTCGCCCCGTAACCTTATTTTTTATAAGCCTTGGAGGGACATAGTAAGCGAATAAAGATATTCTCTTTTCCAGGAGCATTTTTGTTTATAAAAATGGTTTACATGGTGTCTTATGTTGGGTTCCCTAGAAGCAGATGGTGAGTCAAGGGTTGTGTGTGAGTGAAAATACTCAAGAGAAGTGTTCAAGGAAAAGAGGCGTCAGAAAGGGAAGGAGGAGGAGACAACAGGGGCGATTCCAGGAAGAGTCCTGTGGGGCTTCAAGTTCATCCTCTAGAGACACTTGAGAGTATGATTTATACCTAAAAGTTTGTCTCCTTTGAGTACAGAGGCTGAGTCACTGGCTAAGGAAGGGTCTAGGAGATAGAAAATGCCAGGCTCTTTGAGCTCCCGACAGTGAGGTTCTAGATGCTCAGGGGAGTCCCTTAAAGCAAGCCAAAGCGCCGGCCACTAGAAGTGAAGCCAGGGGAGGAAGACACTCAAACACTGCAAGGATCCTAAGGGGTGTGGTCAGCACCAGCACCTCCACTGCACAAGTGTTCACTGAGCACCTGCTCTGTGGGAGGCTGTGCTCCACGCTGGGAGCACGTTGGTAGCAAGTGGGCCCATTGCACATTCCAGCTAAGTGTAAAGTGGGATTGAAAAATAAAGGATGTCTCGTAAGCCAACAGCCACACAGATGAATGGAACATTGCAAATTGTTGAGTACTTTGAAAAAAATTCATGAGAGCATTTTTTGGAGGCACCTGGCTTAGTCTCTGGCTCAACAGATGCTTTTCCAAGGAAACAATAGACAGCAACTAGGATTCCTGGCTCTAGGAAGAAAAGTGGTTTTGCTAGGTAAAAACAATTTGCAGACTTTTAGGTGTCCTAAAGAAATTCTTAAGATCAGGATAACCCCTGTGAAAAGTTTTAAATAGTCAGTAGAAAGGAGATAATATGAGGATGTAGAGCACTACAATCTAAAGGATACGTTCATTAGATTGGGTGAACTAGGAAATACTCTACAGTCCAAACTTTATACAGGCAACACAACATAACACAAACAGCCTGAATAAGAAAGTTACATACACAGCAACAGTCAGTGGTCAAATTTTGACAAGGGTGATTTTCTGACCAGGAATAACGATAAGAATTTCCCATGGTGAAACAATGCAACTGCCAGGCACTGGGCTAGGTGCTCTATTCATTACCGGTTAACTCCTAACGAATGACCCATGAGTGTGGTACCATCTTCATCCCCACTTTGCAGAAAGGGAAATAGGATGAGAGGGGGAGAAATTTGCCCAGGATCACACAGATGCAAAGCAACTCAATGGGATCAAAATGGAAATCTGATTTCAAAGCTGCTGCTGCTGCTGCTAGGTCGCTTCAGTCACGTCCGACTCTGCGACCCCAGAGACAGCAGCCCATCAGGCTCCTCTGTCCCTGGGATTCTCCAAGCTGAGACATAACTAACTTGTCAGACCGGCTGAGAAATAAGTAACCACTTATATGAACTCTCACTGGGAAGAGAAGTAGAAACAATGGCAAGTTAAATTAAGCAGAGTACTAGCTAAATATCCACTTTAGGCAAGAGACTGGCTAGCTAGCTAACAGACCCCTTTCCAAACAGTGTGGGTCCACAGAGAAGTCAGCCATCTACATAGAAGTCTTACTACTGCTTGTTGTCTTGTAGGCGAGCATGCTCTGAAGCTTTCTCAGTGGTCTCAAATACATTATATCTTAGACTCTTAGTTCCAACATCTTCATCAGGGAACACATAGGATCAATGCCTGAAAGAAGGTTCCTGATTGCCACAAGATCTTCACTAGAGGCTTCCCTGGTAGCTCAGCTGGTAAAGAATCTGCCCGCAATGCAGGAGACCCTGGATCGATGCCTGGGTTGGGAAGATCTCCTGGAGAAGGGATGGGCTACCCACTCCAGTATTCTTGTCTGGAGGATCCCCATGGATAGAGGAGCCTGAAGGTTTACAGTCCATGGGGTCTCAAAGAGTCAGACATGACTGAGTGACTGAACACAGCACAGAGTCACATCAACAAAATAGGCTATTTTTTATCACAGCACAAGACGTGGCTTCTGAGACAACACACTCACTGTCTTCCATAAGCAGCTCAAAAATGTGAATTTCACATCGTGAGTCTGCCACACATAAATTACACTGGGACAGTAGATTGGCTTTTTCCTCTCTCATATGGTGACTCTGAGAGATTGGTAGTGACTGCCTGGAACATTGTTGCAAAGAATTCAGTCTCAGCAGGAGGAAGCATCAGGAGCTATGGGTGAGGTCCTTGGTCAGCACTAGATGGGGGAGAATTCACAACATTTTGGCCACACTTGATGAAGCCCTATTTCCCAAACCTATCTAATCATAAAAGAAGAGTTTAAATGCTGGCTTAAAACTCAACATACAAAAAATGAAGATCATAGCATCTGGTCCCATCACTTCATGGCAAATAGATGAGGAGACAATGAAAACAGTGACAGACTATTTTCTTGGGCTCCAAAATCACTGCAGATGGCGACTGCAGCCATGAAATGAAAAGATTCTCACTCCTTGGAAGAAAAGCTATAACAAAGCTAGACAGCATATTAAAAGGCAGAGACATTACTTTATTGACAAAGGTCCATCTAGTCAAAGCTATGGTTTTTCCAATAGTCATGTATGGATGTAAGAGTTGGACCATAAAGAAAGCTAAGCACCAAAGAACTGATGCTTTTGAACTGTTGTGTTGGGAAAGATTCTTGAGAGTCCCCTGGACTGCAAGAAGATCAAACCAATCAATCCTAAAGGAAATCAGTCCTGAATATACATTACAAGGAGTGATGCTGAAGCTGAAACTCCAATATTTTGGCCACCTGATGTGAAGAACTGACTCATTGGAAGAGACCCTGATGCTGGGAAAGATTGAAGGCAGGAGGAGAAGGGGATGACAGAGGATGATATAGTTGGATAGCATCACCGATTTGATGGACATGAGTTTGAGCAAGCTCCAGGAGATAGTGAAGGACAGGGAAGCCTAGCGGGCCTCAGTCCGAGGGGTTGCAAAGAGTCAAACATGACTGAGTGACTGAACTGACTGATGGATGGACCTAAGTAAAAGAATCCAGATACAAAGGCCTTCATATTCTGTGACTCTATTTATTTAAAATATCCAAAACAGGCAAAGAGTTGGACACCACTGAGTGATTGAATTGAACTGAGCTGTTCTAATCATAAGACTCACAGGAAACTCTGGACAAAACCACAGATTTCCAGGTCTAGGGCAAATCCACTAACCCTGCAGGCTAGGTGCCTGGTAACTGGCATTTCAAACTCATGATTCTCATGATAAGATAAGTCTGGGAAATATTGAGATAACTATTTTTATCCTATCATACACACTTTCAGGTTTTATGGAGTCAAAAAATTCTCATTGTATTTGAATTAAATTGAGTTAAATTATATTTGAATTGAACAGCCCTTTCTGCAGCCACATGTATTTGTACACCTGTGTGTGCATGTACTTGTATGCAGGGGCAGGTATATTTAACAAGGATGAGCTTTTCTACCCTTTAGCCAACCCAGAGACTAGTGAAGGGATCTTTCCTTCTGTATCACCACCCCTCCTCCAGGGGTCCAGAATTTAACATCTTATTTTGAGTGTGACAGGGAGTTAGAAGCATCCAGAGTAGGTCAGAGAGTCCCAGCTAATATTCAAGTGAGAGGCAGACATCCTCCAGTTGTAGGATCACAATAGGATGCAGGCCAGAAGGTGCCTAAGGAGTGCCCTTTCACTGCCTCCTCTGTAGGGCCAGCAGGTGCTCCTAGTCCAAAGGCCAGAGGTCCACACCCTCCATGTAGCCCCTGTTTCTGACCCCAGGCAGTTACTGGCATTCTATCTGTAAACAGCTTGCTTTCTCCTTGACTTTCTCCAATTCCTTGACTGACCTCCTCCAAGGTACCACCTCATACCTCTCTTTCTATTCTTCAGCACAGATATACCTAATCTATAGCCTATTTTCTTTCCTCTGTGCCCATGTGTGTGTATATGTGTGTGTGTGTGTGTGTGTACGGGTATGTGTGTGTGTATGGTGTGGTGTGTGTGTCACAAGCTTTTATACTCCACTCTCCTCCAGGTCTCTCCTCTGATTTTCCTGTCTTAGAAGAAATAACAAACAGCAATTATTTACTGATTTTTTTTTCTCTTACTGCCATAAAAATCCTAGTCTTTCTTTAGGCAACATAAATATCTCTGCTTCTGTCTGACATTATGATCAGGAAATCCAGGGAGGAAAGAAAAGGCCAAAGTTAAATATTTCTTGCTCTTATCTTGTTATTTCTTCCTAGAGCATAAGCTCCCTGAGGGCAGACACTTTGCTCATTTTTCGTTGTGACAGCTTCCGTAGCTGGTATACAGTATGACATGTGTTAATAAATTTTATGGGACCAATGCACAAATGACCATATTTCCAGCCTTAAATCCTCTAGTGCTCCTTTTTTATCCATAACTCAACCAGTTTTTCAAAGCCCAGCCCAAGTCTTCCTCTTCCAAGAAGTCTTCCCTGTGTATCCTCGTTTTTCTCAAACTCCTCTAGCAATTTTCTCTATATTTCACACTACCTCCTTGTTTGTTATTTCAACAACTTTTAGCTAATTTATTTATTGAAAGCAAATAACGTTTTCATCAATTTTACAATAAATACTGTAGTGACTTTCATTCAAATTGTTTCTTAGAAATCCTTAAAGCAGACCAATGGCAGCATTCCAAGAATCTATTTCAAGAAAAGTAAGTTGGGGCAAAACAATGCTCTCTGGGTACACAGCTCTTTGATTCTTTGATTTGTCATTATTCTTTTATTTTTAATATGTGTCATATTTCCTTCTCACTTCCTTCATGAACAAAGGATTGTGTGTTTTCCCCTACAGAGATGAGCGTGGCTCGAGGCACGTAGTAAATTCCTACTGATTACTTGATTGATTTTAAAGACGCAAGGGTTACTTTAGAGATTCTGAGGTTCTTCACATGGATAACTGTGGTAAATGTGTCCTTCCTAATTCACAGTAAGGTCCCCTCAGTCTTGTGTTGTGGTTATAATGTTCTGTTAACAATAAAAGAAAATGTGTATGCCTGTAAACACATGTGCACTCCCATCCTTCATCGGAATAGAAATAATAAAGCCCATGAAAATGATTCACTCAGGCTTAAGGGGATGTTTCTATTTGTTCTGAAATGTGGCCTTTGACTGGGAGAAAATTAAAATTCTAGGATGCTTGGGCTCTTGAATGTTCTTTTCCTTTTCTAAACTTTGTCTCAGTTCAGAGCTGCCTTAGTAATTTTTTGCCAGCAACTGAAAGGAAGAGATTATTTTTGCCACAGCATTTGTCTCCATTTCAGCAATGAAAACAAATGTTCAAAGGTACTGGCAGAACAACTCAAATCTGAGGAGGTAATTTTTCTTACACATCAATCGTTAATATTGAAAAATGAAGCAATAATATTGATGGGATGTCATACTAAACTCTAGTAAACTACAGAACATTTTGATGAAAAGAAGCAAAAAATAAAGAGAAATAAAAGAGGGCATCATTAAGCAAGGAAGCCTGTTTCAGTGAGAGAAAAAGGCTTTGATTATTTGCCCCAAGATCCAGTAGTGCTGGTTGGGAAGGAAACGATGAGGGTTTGTATAAGTAACCCAAGCCCAATCCCCTTCTACCACAAATCCCTCATCTCAGAATTTTGTATTCTTGAGCTCTAATGCTCTTCGCTTGTAAAGCAAACACATTTATGTTGTTAGTGGTTTCTCTACAATTATAAAACTATTAGTGTTGTTCAGCTTTCTTCTAATGGAGGACACTTAGACATGTACTTCAACTAAGATTAAAAAAGAATCACGGACATTTGAAGGGCAGTAGCTTTTAAGTGTGAGCCTTTCTCAATTTTTTGATGGTTTATTTGTTTACAAAAATAATATAGTCCTTGGTTGGATAATTTAAAAAATCATTTCATAAATATGTTCTAACCTGAAAAACTTCATGCATGTGGTCAATGGGTCACCTCAACCCAGATGAATTTTACAAGGGTTTTGAGTCTCCAGAGATTCAGACAATTTCTAGGTGCTTGAACTCTGGATAAGTTTCAGTGGAAGAGGTAAAAAGCATCTTTCATGACAATATGTGTTCTTCACATTGGGACTAGTCTCTTGATTCTTTTGCCTACAGGGGACTCTACCCAGATCTTAATGGCACAGTATTTTCCATATCCTCATCTCCTCAGTCAACTGGCAAAAGTAATCCAAGACTATAAGGAAAAAAAAAAAAGAAAGAAAAGCATCATTATCTTTTGCTCAAGTTGGATAAACTTAAAAATGAGAAATAGGAACCAATAATAAACCATGAAATTCCCAAACTGTAGTTAAAGTAGGCCCCCTTCGGACTCAGAATTTCAAAGAAAGTTACAGAAAAAATGCTGCAGAAAGGATTTCCTTGTTTTCATTCACAAGAAAAAAAATCACTGTAATGATTTTTCTGGTTAAAAGATATATTTGAGGGAAAAATACTGCCAAACCAACCCAAAACCAAGTCATAATATCCAGTACCTTGAGAGAAATAGATTTTACTTTCTTCATTGAACCATACCTAGGGGAAAAAATTCTAAGCTCAACTAGAAAAAAGAAAAATACTTAAAAGTAGGTTTCCATTTTCCTTATCATTAAAAAGGAAATAATTATATTGGCAATGAAAATAAGCACTGAATAGGGACAGGCCACAGGGACAAAATCCTGACAGCATCAGTATAAAGTAAGAGGAAACTAAGAAGTAGGTCTAATTGGTTTTGACCCTACAATATGTTTGGTAATTGTGTCCTATTCTTCATCTATTTTTGTTTGACAGTCATCTTTACATATTTCTTTTTTTTTTTTTTTACACTTTTTTTTTTTTAATTAGTTGGAGGCTAATTACTTCACAACATTTCAGTGGGTTTTGTCATACATTGATATGAATCAGCCATAGATTTACACGTATTCCCCATCCTCGACCCCCCACTCTCCCGGACCCGGCCTCGAGCACTTGTCTCATGCATCCCCCTGGGCTGGTGATCTGTTTCACCATAGATATTTTTGTTTTCTTTATGTCCCCCCTCACATCTTCCCACAGAGTTAGTCTTGTTCTATTTTTCTCTCTTTTTCTGTTTTGCATAGGGTTATATATTTTTTATCATTCCATATATATGTGTTAGTATTTGTAATGTTCTTTATCTTTCTGGCTTACTTCACTCTGTATAAGGGGCTCCAGTTTCATCCATCTCATTAGGACTGATTCAAATGAATTCTTTTTAACGGCTGAGTAATATTCCATGGTGTATATGTACCACAGCTTCCTTATCCATTCATCTGCTGATGGGCATCTAGGTTGCTTCCATGTCCTGGCTATTATAAACAGTGCTGCGATGAACATTGGGGTGCACGTGTCTCTTTCAGATCTGGTTTCCTCAGTGTGTATGCCCAGAAGTGGGATGCTGGGTCATATGGCAGTTCTATTTCCAGTTTTTTAAGAAATCTCCACACTGTTTTCCATAGCGGCTGTACTAGTTTGCATTCCCACCAACAGTGTAAGAGGGTTCCCTTTTCTCCACACCCTCTCCAGCATTTATTGCTTGTAGACTTTTGGATAGCAGCCATCGAATAGCCAAAGTAATCTTGAGAAAGAAGAATGGAACTGGAGGAATCAACCTGCCTGACTTTAGACCCTACTACAAAGCCACAGTCATCAAGACAGTATGGTACTGGCACAAAGACAGAAATATAGATCAATGGAACAGAATAGAAAGCCCAGAGATAAATCCACGAACCTATGGACACCTTATCTTTGACAAAGGAGGCAAGGATATACAATGGAAAACAGACAACGTCCTTAACAAGTGGTGCTGGGAAAACTGGTCAACCACTTGTAAAAGAATGAAACTAGAACACTTTCTAACACCATACACAAAAATAAACTCAAAATGGATTAAAGATCTAAATGTAAGACCAGAAACTATAAAACTCCTAGAGGAGAACATAGGCAAAACACTCTCCGACATAAATCACAGCAGATCCTCTATGACCCACCTCCCAGAATATTGGAAATAAAAGCAAAACTAAACAAATGGGACCTAATGAAACTTAAAAGCTTTTGCACTACAAAGGAAACTATAAGTAAGGTGAAAAGACAGCCCTCAGATTGGGAGAAAATAATAGCAAATGAAGAAACAGACAAAGGATTAATCTCAAAAATATACAAGCAACTCCTGCAGCTCAATTCCAGAAAAATAAATGACCCAATCAAAAAATGGGCCAAAGAACTAAACAGACATTTCTCCAAAGAAGACATACAGATGGCTAATAAACACATGAAAAGATGCTCAACATCACTCATTATTAGAGAAATGCAAATCAAAACCACAATGAGGTACCATCTTTACATATTTCTATCACCAGCTTATCTTGTGTCATAGGAGAGAAGTGTAGACAATTTGGATAGTATGATGGAAGTATTGTTCGATGCTGTAATGAGCAATATTGCATAGGAACCTGGAATGTTAGGTCCATGAATCAAGGCAAATTGGAAGAGGTCAAACAGGAGATGGCAAGAGTGAACATCAACATTTTAGGAATAAGCGAATTAAAATGGATTGGAGTTGGTGAATTTAACTCAGATGACTATTATATCTACTACTGTAGGCAAGAATCCCTTAGAAGAAATAGAGTAGCCATCATAACCAACAAAATAGGCCAAAATGCAGTACTTGGATGCAATCTCAAAAATGACAGAAGGATCTCCATTCATTTCCAAGGCAAACCATTCAATATCACAATAATCCAAGTCTATGCCCTGACCAGTAACACTGAAGAAATTGAAGTTGGACAGTTCTATGAAGAACTATAAGATCTTCTAGAACTAACACCCCAAAAAGATGTCCTTTTCATTACAGGGGACTGGAAAGCCAAAGTAGGAAGTCAAGAAACACCTGGAGTAACAGGCAAATTTGGTCTTGGAGTACAGAATGAAGCAGGGCAAAGGCTAATAGAGTTTTGCCAAGACAACACACTGGTCATAACAAATACCTTCTTCCAACAAGACAAGAGAAGACTCTACACATGGACATCACCAGATGGTCAATACAGAAATCAGACTGATATATTCTTTGCAGCCAAACATGAAGAAGCTCTATAGAGTCAGCAAAAACAAGACCGGGAGCTGACTGTGGCTCAGATCATGAACTCCTTATTGCCAAATTCAGATTGAAATTGAAGAAAGTAGGGAAAACCACTAGACCATTCAAATATGACCTAAATCAAATCCCTTACAATTATACAGTGGAAGTGACAGATAGATTCAAGAGATGAGATCTGATAGACAGAGTGCCTGAAGAACTATGGATAGAAGTTTGTGACATTATACAGGAGGCAATGACCAGACTATCCCCGAGAAAAAGAAATGCAAAAAGGCAAAATGGTTGTCTGAGGAGGCCTTACAAATAGCTATAAAAAGAAGAGAAGTGAAAGGCAAAGGATAAAAAGAAAGATATTCCCATTTGAAAGCAGAGTTCCAAAAAATGGCAAGGAGAGATAAGAAAGTCTTCCTCAGTGATCAGTGCAAATGAATAGAGGAAAGCAATAGGATGGGAAAGACTAGAGATCTCTTCAAGAAAATTAGATACCAAGAGAATATTTCATCCAAAGATGGGCACAATAAAGGACAGAAATGGTATGGCCCTAACAGAAGCAGAAGATATTAAGAAGAGGCAGCACAGAAGAACTATACAAAAAAGATCTTCATGACGCAGATAATCACGATGGTGTGAACACTCACCTAGAGCCAGACATCCTGGAATGCAAAGTCAAGCGGGCCTTAGGAAACATCGCTATGAACAAAGCTAGGGAAGGTGATGGAATTCCAGTTGAGCTATTTCAAATCCTAAAAGATTATGCTCTGAAAGTGCTGTACTCAAAATGTCAGCAAATTTGCAAAACTCACCAGTGGCCCCAGGGCTGGAAAAGGTCAGTTTCCATTCCAATTATAAAGAAAAGCAATGTCAAAGAACACTCATACTACCGCACAATTGCACTCATCTCACATGTTAACAAAGTAATGCTCACAATTCTTTACGCAAAGCTTTAACAGTACGTGAACTGAGAACTTCCAGATGTTCAAGGTGGATTAAAAGGCAGAGGAACCAGGTATCAAATTGCCAACATCTGCTGAATCATAGAAAAAGCAGAAGAATCCCAGAGAAACATCTACTTCTGCTCCACTGACTATGTTAAAGCCTTTGACTCTGTGGATCACAAAAAGCTGTGGAAAATTCTTAAAGCGATGGAAATACGACCATCTGACCTGCCTCCTGAGAAATCTGTAGGCAAGTCAAGAAGCAACAGTTAGAAATGGACATGGGACAACAGACTGGTTCCAAATTGGGAAACGAGTACATCAAGGCTGTATATTGTCACCCTGCTTATTTAACTTATTTGCAGAGTACATCATGAGAAATGCTGGTCTGGATGAAGCACAAGCTAGAATCAAGATTGCCGGGAGAAATATCAATAACTTCAGATATGCAGATGACACCAACCTTATGGCAGAAAGTGAAGAAGAACTAAAGAGTCTCTTGATGAAAGTGAAAGAGGAGAGTGAAAAAGTTGGCTTAAAACTCAACATTTAGAAAACTAAGATCATGGCATCTGGTCCCATCCCTTCATGGCAAATAGATGGGGAAACAGTGGAAACAGTGACAGACTTTATTTTTGCGGGCTCCAAAATCACTGCAGATGATGATTGCAGCCATGAAATTAAAAGATGCTTACTCCTTAGAAGAAAAGTTATTACCAACCTAGACAGCATATTAAAAAGCAGAGACATTACTTTGCCTCCAAAGTCTGTCTAGTCAAAGCTATGTTATTTCCAGTAGTCATGTATGGGTGTGAGAGTCAGACTCTAAAGAAAGCTGAGTGGTGAATAATTGACACTTTTGAACTGTAGTGTTGGTAAAGACTCTTGAGAGTCCCTTGGACAGTAAGGAGATCCAACCAGTCCATCCTAAACGAAATCAGTCCTGAATATTCACTGGAAGGACTGATGCTGAAGCTGAAACTCCAATACTTTGGCCACCTGAACTGAAGAAGTGACTCATTTGAAAAGACCCTGATGCTGAGACAGATTGAAGGCAGGAGGAGAAGGGGATGACAGAGGATGAGATGGTTGGATGGCATCACCGATTCAATGGACATGAGTTTGAATAAATTCCGGGAGTTGGTGATGAACAGGGAGGCCTGGAGTGCTGCAGTCCATGGGGTCGTAAAGAGCTGGACATGACTGAGAGACTGAACTGAACTTACAAGCTTGGCTTCTGTAACAAAGATCCTAAAATAACAATGGCTTAATTAGAATAGAAATGAATTTCTCTTTTACATCATAGTCTGAATATAACAGTGATGGTATCAGGGACTCAGACTAATCATTTGCTCTGTCAGCCTCAACCCTCATCTTCCATTTATGCCCTAAAACAGTTACTCTACTTCCTGCCTTCACCTGAGAAGAGGCCCATTCCATTAATGGCAGGTTTCAGAATCTTTGCATACCATTTTGATTCATACTCTTTTGGCTGGAGCTTGGTCATGTGACCACACTTTGGCTGAAAGGGTGACTGGAAACATAATCTTTGAACTGGAAGTATATGCCTCTGGTAACTGCATGGGTCTTTTACTTTTCATGCTTGCTTTGCTATTGGTCCTTTGGCATTTCACCTGACTTTCAGGACTCTTATTGTTTTAGGGACAAAACTTACTTTCAGACACACTTTATATGCTTTGGTTTTATATGCTTTGGTTCAGGGTGCTTCCCATCTATTTATTGGTCAATCACCAATATTAAGCACCTTAGACTAATGTTATTATTTGCCCTTGCTTTCTAGTTCTTTCCTGATGGAAACCTCTGACGTTAGCCTAAGATTTTAGTTTATTTTTGCTTGCCATAATGTTTATTATAGTACTCAAGTCCCACTATATTTTAAAATGAAATTGCCCCTGAGAGTCTTCATTTATTAGATTTGCTCTGTGTGTGTGTGCATGTGTACTTGTGTGCACACATGTGTGTGTATGTGTGAAAAAAAGTTTTATTGGTGAGTGGGGGATGGCCTTGGTTGGGGTGAGGCATGAACTTGGTAATTTGAAAGATCAACTAGAAAATCTGGACAAGATGTTTAAAATATTTGGAGATATCCCAAAGAAGACAGCCAGTGGAAAATACTGGGGCTGTATTCTAAAAGAACAAAGCTAAAAGGTCAAGCATTTAGGTTCACTTTTCTCCTAAAGGCTTCTATAACTTCGCCAAGAACCTGAACAAACTATTCCTCAGACACACAGATGTGTTCTCTTTGTAATAATTCATCAAGCTCTAACCCTGGAGGAAGGCACGGCAACTCACTCCAGTATTCTTGCTGGGAAAATCCCATGGACAGAGGAGCCTGGAGGGCTACAGTCCATGGGGTCCCAAAGAGTCAGACCTGACTGAAGTGACAGAGCACAGAGCACATCACACTATAAAATAGGAATCTGTATAATTTCAATGTGTGATATACTTAAAAATTTTAAAAGAAGTCATATTTGAAATAAAATGAAGAAATCATATAGAAAACAATATAAAAAACACCCATGGGCCCAAGATTAAAAATTATTCTATCATTTAAACAATTTTATATTCTATATTTATAATAAACATTTTGGATATAACCAGAGTTCTACCCTCATTTGTGTTTCTCCCCCTTACAGAAAACATCATACAGAATTTGGTATATGTCATTCTTATGCAAAGATTTGTAATTTTACTATACATATAGTAAGCATAAAGATAAGTCTGATGATGAAAGTAAAGTCCAATGCTGTAAAAAACAATACTGCATAGGAACCTGGAATGTTAGGTCCATGAACCAAGGTAAATAGGACATGGTCAGGCAGGAGATGGCAAGAGTGAACATCAACATCTTAGGAATCAGTGAACTAAAATGGTTGGGAATGGGTGGATTTAATTCAGATGACCACAGGTGAGGAAAGAAGAGAAGGAAAAGGCAAGGGGGAAAGGGAAAGATATACTCTGAATGCAGAGTTCTAGAGAAGGGCAAAGAGAGATAAGAAGGCCTTCTTAAGTGAATAATGCCAAGAAATAGAGAAAAACAATAGAATGGGAAAGACTAGAGATTTCTTCAAGAAAATTAGAGATACCAAGGGAATACACATGCAAAGATGGGCATAATAAAGAACAGAAACAGCATAGACCTAAAAGAAGTAGAAGCTATTAAGAAGACATGGCAGTAATGCACAGCAGAACTATACAAAAAAGGCCTAAAATGACTCAGATAACAACAATGGTGTGGTCACTCACCTAGAGCCAGACATCTTGGAGTGCAAAGTCAAGAGGGGCTTAGGAAGCTTTATTACAAACAAAGCTAGTGGAGGTGATGGAATTCCAGCTGAGCTATTTCAAATCCTAAAAGATCATGCTGTGAAAGTGCTGCACTCACTGTCACAAATTTGGAAAGCTCAGCAATGGTCACAGGTCACAGTTTTCAATCCAATTTCAAAGAAGGGCAATACCAAAGAATGTTCAAACTACATGAGCACTACTATACAGTTGTGCTCATTTCACATGCTAGTAAGTTTATGCTCAAAATCCTTCAAGCTAGGCTTTATCAGCGTGTGAATTGAGAACTTCCAGATGTACAAACTGGGTTTAGAAAAGTCAGAGGAAGCAGAGATCAGGTTGCTACCATTCATTTGTTCACAGAAAAAGCAAAGGAATTTAAAAAAAGAATCTACTTAGGCTTCATTGAGTATGCAAAAGTCTTTGACTGTGTTGATCACAAAAAACTGTGGAAAATTGTTTAAGAATTGGGAATACCAGACCACTTTACTTGTCTCCTGAGAAACCTGTATGCAGTTCACGAAGCAATAGTTAGAACCAGTCATGGAATAACAGACTGGTTCAAAATTTGGAAAGGAGTAAGACAATTAAAATTTTCGTTTAATTAAAAATTTTACTTATTAAGGACAATGTAGTTCAAATTGGTCATTATGTTTTTCTCTATCTTAAGGACCAACTCTTATTCCAATGACATTACATTTTATTCTAATAATTTAAAAGTTTTGTTTTCCAAATATGTCTTCCATCCATCTGGGGTTAATGTTTGTACATAATATGAGACAAGTATATAACTTAGAGTTATATATAGAACATCATGTGGTAACAGAAGTTTCTATCCTTTCCCCAGGTAATTGAAATGCCATCTCTGTTACAGGCCTAGCTCAAATATGTATGTGTGTCTTTTTAGAACATGCACTGTGTTCATCCCTGAGTGAAGATCTCAGCATCTTCACTGATGATGAAGTTTCCATCCAGTACCATTTCTCTCTGGCTTTAAGGAGTTCTTTCAATGTTTAATGTAGTAAAAATGAGCCACTAACATGTTCTTTCAGCTTTTTTTTAAATATTAAAATGTCTTTATGTATGCTTTTTTAAAAACGGATATTTACACTGGATATAGAATTCTAGGTTGATAGGAATTTTTTTGTTTCTTTGATTTTTTTTGTTTTTGTTTTTTCTTTCAGTGCTTTCAATTACTGTTCCATTTTCTTCTCTACATTATTTCCCTTGAGAGGTTCACAAGTTTATTAAAGATTATTTTCCCTTTATTTTTCCACCTGGCTGCTTTTAAACTGTTCTATTTATCTTTGCTTTTCAGCCATTTGATTATGATGTGCCTAGATATGGTTTTCTTTGTGTTTATTTTGCTAGCAATTTTAAAGACTTTTGGAAATATGAGTTTAAACTTTTCATTGAATTTAGAAAAATTTTGTCATTATTTTTTCAAATGTTTATTCCACCCCACTCCTTTCCTTCTGGATCTCTAATGATATGTATATTTTCTTCTCTCCCATAGGTCACTTGTTATTAAGTCACTCAGTCATGTCCAACTCTTTTCAATCCCATGGACTGAAGCATGTCAGGCTTCCCTGTCCTTCACTATCTCCCTGAGTTTGCTCAAACTGATATCCGTTGAGTCAGTGCTGACATCCAACCATCTCATTCTCTGTCACCCTCTTTTCCTCCTGCCCTCAATCTTGCCCAGCACTGGGGTCTTTTCTGATAAGTTGGCTGTTCCTGCACCAGATAGCCAAAGTATTGCAGCCTCAGTTTCAGCATCAGTCCTTCCAATGATTCATTGGATCAACCTTTAAGATTGACAGCTTTGATCTCCTTGCTGTCCAAGAGACCCTCAATAGTCTTCTCCAGCACCACAGTTAGAAAGCATCAGTTCTTCGGTGCTCAGTGGTCTTTAGGCTCTGTTTATTATTTTCATTTTTTTCCACTCTGTACATCTAAATCGCAATAGTTTCTACTGACCTATTTTCAGATTCACTAATACTTTGTTCTATGTTCTCAATCTACTTTTAAGTCCTACTAACAATTTTTTTTTTAACATTTTAGATACTGTACTGCTTTGAAGTGAAGTGAATTCGCTCAGTCGTGTCCAATTCTTTGCGACCCCATGGACTGTAGCCTACCAGGCTCCTCAGTCCATGGAATTTTTCAGGCAAGAGAACTGGAGTGGATTGCCATTTCCTCCTCCAGGGGATCTTCCTGACCCAGGGATCGAACCCAGGTCTCCTGCATTGCAGGCAGACGCTTTACCGTCTGAGCCACCAAGGAAGCCCATTGTATTGCTTTAGTTTTAGAATTTTTGTGCTCTTTTCTGTAGTTTCTGCTAGGACATCCTCTCATGGCTAGTTTTATCTTGAAGTTCTTGTTCAGTTCAGTTCAGTCACTCAGTCGTATCTGACTCTTTGTGACCCCTTGAGCCACAGCACACCAGGCCTCCCTGTCCATCACCAACTCCTGGAGTCCACCCAGACCCATGCCCATCAAGTCAGTGATGCCATCCAACCATCTCATCCTCTGTCGTCCCCGTCTCCTCCTGCCCCCAATCTTTCCCAGCATCAGGGGCTTTTCAAACGAGTCAGCTCTTCGTATCAGGTGGCCAAAGTATTGAAGCTTCAGCTTCAGCATCAGTCCTTCCAATGGACACCCAGGACTGATCTCCTTTAGGATGGACTGGTTGGATCTCCTTGCAGTCCAAGGGACTCTCAAGAGTCTTCTCCAACACCACAGTTCAAAAGCATCAATTCTTCGGCACTCAGCTTTCTTTAAAGTCCAACTCCCACATCCGTACATAACCACTGGAAAAACGATAGCCTTGACTAGACAGATTTTGGTTGGCAAAGTAAAGTCTCTGCTTTTTAGTATGCTATCTAGGTAGGTCATAACTTTCTTTCAAAGGAGTAAGCATCTTTTAATTTCATGGCTGCAGTCACCATCTGCAGTGATTTTGGAGCCCCCAAAAATAAAGTCAGCCCCTGTGTCCACTGTTTCCCCATCTATTTCCCATGAAGTGATGGGACCAGATGCCATGATCTTAGTTTTCTGAATGTTGAGCTTTAAGCTAACTTTTTCACTCTCCTCTTTCACTTTCATCAAGAGGCTCTAGTTCTTCTTCACTTTCTGCCATAAGGGTGGTGTCAACTGCATATCTGATTTTATTGATATTTCCCCCAGCAATCTTGATCCCAGCTTGTGCTTCTTCCAGCCCAGTGTTTCTCATGATGTACTCAGCATATAAGTTAAATAAGCAGGGTGACAATATACAGCCTTGATGTACTCCTTTTCCTATTTGGAACCAGTTTATTGTTCCATGTCCAGTTCTAACTGTTGCTTTCTGACCTGCATACAGGTTTCTCAAGAGGCAGGTCAGATGGTTTGGTATTCCCATCTCTTTCAGAATTTTCCACAGTTTATTGTGATCCACACAGTCAAAGGCTTTGGCATAGTCAATAAAGCAGAAATAGACATTTTTCTGGAACTCTCTTGCTTTTTCGATGATCCAGAGGATTTTGGCTTTTGATCTCTGGCTCCTCTGCCTTTTCTAAAACCAGCTTGAACATCTGGAAGTTCACGGTTCATATATAGCTGAAGCCTGGCTTGGAGAATTTTGAGCATTACTTTACTAGTGTGTGAGATGAGTGCAATTGTGAGGTATTTTGAGCATTCTTTGGCATTGTCTTTCTTTGGGATTGGAATGAAAACTGACCCTTTCCAGTCCTGTGGTCACTGCTGAGTTTTCCAAATTTGCTGGCATGTTGAGTGCAGCACTTTCACAGTATCATCTTTCAGGATTTGAAATGGCTCAACTGGAATTCCATCACCTCCACTAGCTTTGTTCATAGTGATGCTTTCTAAGGCCCACTTGACTTCACATTCCAGGATGTCTGGCTCTAGGTGAGTGATCACACCATCGTGGTTATCAAGTTCTTGAGCATACTTCTAATCACTGTTTTAATGTCTTTGTGTGGGAATTCCAACATCTGCCTCATCTATGACTGTCTTTATTGACTGTTTTCTATCCAAGTTTTGGGACATTTTCCTATTTTCCTGCTTCCTAATATGCCTTATTTTTTTAAGTATGGTCAACTCTACAGATGCTCCATTGTTGAGAATTTGGCTTATACTGTCTTCCTTTAAAGAGTATGTATTTTACGGTGGATCAGCTTGATCCTACTGGAGCTTGAGTTTACACATTTTAGGATGAGTCTAGAATAACTTTTAGCATGAGTCTTTTCATTCTCTTATGCATGTCTTGAACAGAGCAGAAGTTTTTAATTATAATAAAGTTCTGTTTATCAATTTTGCTTTCTTTCATCTTTCTTTCTTGGTTTTAGTGTTGTAGCTAAAAGTTCATCTCTAAACACAAGTTCACAGATTTTTTCTTCTGTGATGCAGGAGACCTGGGTTGGGAAGATCCCCTGGAGAAGGGAACAGCTACCCACTCCAGTACATTAACTGTAACCCTAACCTTAACACTTGGAGGGTTAGTTCTCTGGCCTGGAGAACTCCATGGACTGTATAGTCCATGGGTTTGCAATCAGTCAGACAGGACTGAGTGACTTTCACTTCACTTTCTGCTAGAAGATTCATAGCTCTACATTTTACATTTATCTCTATGACCCATCCTGAGTTAGCTTTTGAGGAAGAAGTAAGGTCTTATCCAGGTTATTACTGTGCATATCAACATCCAGTTGTTGACACCCAGCACCCTTTGCTGAGGAGACTATGCTTTCTCCCTTGATTTGCTTTTTCTCTTTGGTCAAAGATCAGCTGGACATATTTGGATCTCTTTCTAAGTTCTCTACTTTGGTTCATTAATCTGTGTGCCTGTTCTTTTATCAAGACCACATAACTTTGATTACTTTAGCCTTACAGTAATTTCACAATCAGGAATTGTGAGTCCTCACCTGTGATCTTTTACACTAGTGCTTTTACTTCCTTTTTCCTTCTCACCCTCCTGCTCTATGCTTCCATTTACCAAACAAAGTGTTAGCTCTGGAATCTTCACCTTGCATTCTACTTATGAAAGACCACTGTTAATGGACTGAATGTTTGTGTTCTCCCAAAATTACTATGTGTGTGCTCAGTTGCTTGGTTGTGTCTGACTCTTTGTCAGACTGTGGCCCACCAGGCTCCTCTGATCATGGGATTTTCCAGGCAAGAATACTGGAGTGGGTTGTCATTTCCTTCTCCAAAATTCATATATTGAAGCCCCCAGTGTGTCTCTGTTTGGAAGTGAGGCCTCTGAGGAAGTAATTAAGTTTAACTGATATTCCCATTTGAATGCAGAGTTCCAAATAATAGCCAGGAGAGATAAGAAAGCCTTCCTCGGTGATCAATGCAAAGAAATAGAGGAAAACAACAGAATGGGAAAGACTAGAGATCTCTTCAAGAAAATTAGAGATACCAAGGGAACATTTCAGGCAAAGATGGGTTCGATAAAGGACAGAAATGGTATGGACCTAACAGAAGCACAAGATATTAAAAAGAGGTGGCAACAATACACAGAAAACTGTACAAAAAAGATCTTCATGAGCCAGATAATCACGATGGTGTGATCACTCACCTAGAGCCAGACATCCTGGGATGTGAAGTCAAGTGGGCCTTACAAAGCATCACTATGAACAAAGCTAGGGATGTGATGGAATTCCAGTTGAGCTATTTCAAATCCTGAAAGATGATGCTGTGAAAGTGCTGCACTCAATATGCCAGCAAATTTGGAAAACTCAGCAGTGGCCACGGGACTGGAAAAGGTCAGTTTTCATTCCAATCCCTAAGAAAGGCAATCCCAAAGAATGCTCAAACTACCACACAATTGCACTCATCTCACATGCTAGTAAAGTAATGCTCAAAATTCTTCAAGCCAGGCTTCAGCTATATATGAACCGTGAACTTCCAGATGTTCAAGCTGGTTTTAGAAAATGCTGAGGAACCAGAGATCAAATTGCCAATATCTGCTGGATCATCGAAAAAGGCAAGAGAGTTCCAGAAAAACATCTATTTCTGCTTTATTGACTATGAAAGCTTTGACTGTGTGGATCACAATAAACTGTGGAAAATTCTGAAAGAAATGGGAATACCAGACCACCTGACCTGCCTCTTGAGAAACCTGTATGCAGGTCAGAAAGCAACAGTTAGAACTGGACATGGAACAATAAACTGGTTCCAAATAGGAAAAGGAGTACATCAAGGCTGTATATTGTCACCCTGCTTATTTAACTTATATGCAGAGTACATCATGAGAAACGCTGGGCTGGAAGAAGCACAAGCTGGAATCAAGATTGCCGGGGGAAATATCAATAACCTCAGATATGCAGACGACACTACCCTTATGGCAGAAAGTGAAGAGGAACTGAAAAGCCTCCTGATGAAAGTGAAAGAGGAGAGTGAAAAAGTTTGCTTAAAGCTTAACATTCAGAAAACTAAGATCATGGCATCTGGTCCCATCACCTCATGGGAAATAGATGGGGAGACAGTAGAAACAGTGTCAGACTTTATTTTTTTGGGCTCCAAAATCACTGCAGATGGTGATTACAGCCATGAAATTAAAAGACGCTTACTCCTTGGAAGGAAAGTTATGACCAACCTAGACAGCATACTAAAAAGCAGAGACATTACTTTGCCAACAAAGGTCCATCTGGTCAAGCCTATGGTTTTTCCATTGGTCATGTATGGATATGAGAGTTGGACTGTGAAGAAAGCTGAGCGCCAAAAAATTGATGCTTTTGAACTGTGGTGTTGGAGAAGACTCTTGAGAGTCCCTTGGACTGCAAGGAGATCCAACCAGTCCATCCTAAAGGAGATCAGTCCTGGGTGTTCATAGGAAGGACTGATGCTGAAGCTGAAACTCCAATACTTTGGCCACCTCATGCGAAGAGTTGACTCATTGGAAAAGATCCTGATGCTGGGAGGGATTGGGGGCAGGAGGAGACGGGGACGACAGAGGATGAGATGGTTGGATGGTATCACCAACTCGATGGGCATGAGTTTGAGTAAACTCTGGGAGCTGGTGATGGACGGGGAGGCCTGGCTTGCTGCGATTCATGGGGTCACAAAGAGTCGGACATGACTGAGCGACTGAACTGAACTGATCTGAGGTCATAAGGGTAGAGCCCTGATCCAACAGGTTTATTGTCCTCATGAGAAGAAATGCTAGAGCTTCCTTTCTCTCTTTGTGTCCATCTCTCTACTAGCGGCACCAATAAAAAGTCATGTGAGGACATAGCAAGAAGGCAGCCACCTATAAGCCAGGAAGAAAGATCTTACCAGAAATGGACCCTGACAGCTTTTTAACCTTGGACTTTCAGCCTTCAAAATTATGAGAAAAGATTTTTTTTCTGTTTAAGCCACCCGGTCTGCTATTTTGTTATAACAGCCAAAATAGACTAATACAATTGGAATAAAATAAAGTATAACCTGTAAACATCAAGTAGTAGAATTTTGTTTTGTGAACCCAATCTGGTAGTCCTTGTCTTTTTTTTTTTTTTTTTATTAGTTGGAGGCTAATTACTTCACAACATTTCAGTGGGTTTTGTCATACATTGATATGAATCAGCCATAGATTTACACGTATTCCCCATCCCGATCCCCCCTCCCACCTCCCTCTCCACCCAATTCCTCTGGGTCTTCCCAGTGCACCAGGCCCGAGCACTTGTCTCATGCATCCCACCTCGGCTGGTGATCTGTTTCACTATAGATAATATACATGCTGTTCTTTCGAAACATCCCACCCTAGCCTTCTCCCACAGAGAATTAACTGATGAGGTTAATTCATTTAAAGTTTTTCTCTCCTTGACAGTTTTCATTTCTATCACTTTGTCTTATGCTTTCTATATCACCTATTTATCTTTATTATTTTCCCTCTTCTTAAATCTGAATGGTATATTGTCCTTAATTCTTTCTTTCCTTTCTTCAGACTGGGAAATTATACCCTTAATGTTTATGACGTTATGGTTTATGCTTTGATTTTTAAAATGCTTGCCTTCTGAACAAAGTTCAAAGTGAATCAATAATTTTACCACATTTCCAAATATTACAAGGACTTTAGAGACTTTAACTCTGATTGCTCCCTCTTCTCTTATATGTCATTTTCTCAGATTTTTATTTCAACTTTGTTTTTATGAATCTCACATTGTTCATAATTATTTTCATTTTTTATATTGTTAACATGTGTTTAGGTTTACCCTATGTTTGCCAATTATTTTGCCCACTATTGCTTTTGGAAACCTCTCTTCCTTCTGGGTCCAATTTTCTTTTTTCTGAGGTAAATATTTTAATAATTGCTTTAGCAAGGGTATGTGGGTGGTAAAGCCTCCATGTCTTGTTGTTTTAAATTGTCTTTATTATGCTTTCACTGTTGACTGATAGTTTGTCTGATTTATAATTCTAGGTTGACAGCTATTTTTCTCAGCAATATGACAATATTAGCCAATTGTACTCTAGCTCTCTTGTCACCATGAGGAATCAATTGTCAATCGTTTTTCCTCTATTTATCTTACTTAAAAGTTTTACTCTGGGACCTAAGGATTCACATTTTTCATCAATTTCATAAAATTCTCAGCCACCCTCTTGTTACTATTAGACTATTCATTTTCATTATTCTTTTTTTTTCCCTCTTAAACTTTTAATAGATATATAATAGACATTCTCATTCTCTCTTCATGTCACTGAATCTCTCTTTCATATTTTTATCTTCCTCAATTGCATTTTACTTAATTTTCTTAGATCTATCTTCTAGTTCAATATTTTTGCTTCAGCTGTTTCTAATTTGCTCCATAAGCCATTTGGTTATTGCTTAATTTTTAAAGTTCCATTTGATTCAATTTAATCCAATGATTCTTGGCATTTATTTCTTGTGTATTTTTCATTATGTTTAATTATTTGTACACAATAATTTTATGTTCACCATTAGAATATGCTATAAAGTGAAAATATTGATCTCCTAACACTTCTACCTGTTACATATTTAGTTTCTTATCCATCTTGGATTGTTTACTTGTAAAAGTTGAACTCCAGATGCATTTCATTGGAGGGAGTCATGGAGCAGATGTGGTGAGGAGTGGTTGCATGTTCACGTCTGACAAGTGCCCCAGAATTATTGTTGGTAAGTACAGGGGCACACCGGTATTCACTTCTCAGTGTGAGGATATCAAAACCTTGAGGGCCTTGGGGAGAGTGTAAACTCAAACCCCAACCTTGTGTGTGGAGCAGACCCAAATTATAAATTGTCTGGGAACTCAGGCAGAGATAGATAAACTTTTCTGTTGCCTTCCTATGCCACTGCACACAGCACTTCAGTCATGTACTTTACTCAGGAACAGACTTTTAAAGTTTCCAGTTCTCTCCTAATGGGATTAAGGAGTCATTCTGCTACCCTGAGGGTCTTAAAGCTCTTAGGGTGCTTCAACCAGGAAAATCTTAACATCTGGTTTCTATCACAGATGCTTCCACCTGGAGTTAACCGCCAAGGGAAGTCTCAACAGTGGGATTGTGCTCTGCTTGTCCGATTGCCTGATACCCGAAAATTGTTCTTATTTTTCCTGTTATCTCAACTCTGCATTTTGAATAATGTTATATTTTGTGTATTGGGGGAAAGGATTCAGATACAAGAAGCCCTGAACCTGTTTTTTTTAAATGTCTCAAATTTTGAAGAGTTTGATGAAAAGTATATGCCTGATATGAAGTTACTTTATTATTTAGGCCACCTAAATAACACTCAAGAAAAAGTAACATTAGTTTAGGCTTAATGATTACAAGGTCAGGCCTTGATGTTTCCCTAAAGTCTACCTTCTAGGAAGTATGTTCTTATATTCAGTAGTCCTGTTAGTGGCTTGAATCACTGCACAAGCATGTATATTTCATTGAAAACTCAAGTTTTCATCAATTTAAAGAAACTATATCCCAACTGAGGGGATCAAATTAACATAGGAATATTTTATGCTCACTAACCACATTGCACATTAATTTGAATCTGTGCTTTTTACCCTGGTGGCTCAGATGGTAAAGAATCTACCTGCAATGCAGGAGATGTGAGTTCGATCCCTGGGTTGGGAAGGTCCCCTGGAGAAGGAAATGGTAACCCACTCCAGTATTCTTATCTAGAGAATTCCATGGACAGAGGAGACTGGCAGGCTACAATCCATGGAACTGTAAAGAGCTGGACACGACTGAGCAACTAACACATACACATAAGCACATCCCAATTGAGAGGCTCAAATTAACATGTGGAATACTTTATGTTCACTAACTGCATCATACATTAATTTGAATCTATGCTTTTTACCCTGAGAATGTGAAGCAAGATGGAGTTTCACAGCTATTTAAATCTCCTCTAAATAAACAGAGTTGTGGGACATCCCTGGTGGTCCAGTGGCTAAGATTCCATGCACCACTGATCTTGGTGCAGATTCAATGACCAAGACCCCACATACCGTGTGGCACAAGCAAAGAAAGAATTGTATTCCTGAAACAAAAAGGAATATACTGGCAAGAGAAGACTCACCTTGAGTTGATAACACATGGGTCAAATGCCTCTCTTCTTAGTTTTTTTTTCCCCCATTTATTTTTATTAGTTGGAGGCTAATTACTTTACAACATTGTAGTGTTTTTTGCCATACATTGACATGAATCAGCCATGGATATAATCATCTTTAAGGTAGGCAAAGTAGTGTACAAATTATCTTAGAAACTCTGAAGTAAAATATCAAGCTTGCACATGGTAGATGCTAAATAGCTGTGGAAAGAAGAGAGAGAGTGGGAGGATGGCAGGAAAGGAGGAAAAGATGTAAGAAGGAAAGAGGGGGGAAGGAGAAAGGAGGCAACTTTTGTCCATCAATATGATACCCATAAAGAAAAAGGAAACCTAACTCACTTCTAGAACTTGGGTATCTGAGGCATAAATGCAGATGTCTTTAAGTATTACTTTAAATGTTTCAGTTCAGTGAGATCCTACAGATTCCACCAATGTGATTAAAGATTTTAGCTCCATGCACCCACTCCAGTGTTCTTGCCTGGAGAATCCTGGGGCCGAGGGAGCCTGGTGGGCTGCCGTCTATGGGGTCGCACAGAGTTGGACATTACTGAAGCGACTTAGCAGCAACAGCACCAGCAGTAGCAGCAGCAAAGGTTACATAAGAATCTCTTGAGCTACATGTCTAAACTGGAATTTGTGTTCTCAGTGGAGTGTGACACTTAAAATCTCCATGGAAGCTGAGGAGCATGCAACCCATGTCAGCTCATCTTGTTACTTCTATGAATCAAATATTTCTGAGATGCGTCCATGTTTTGAGAGACCTGTCTCTTCCTTTTTTTATGACCTAAAATTCATTTTCATCCTGACCCATGTCTTTTATTTTCCCAAAATCTAAATTTGATAGACAGGGTGTGTTAGTTGCTCAGTCAAGTCTGAATCTTTGTGACACCATGGGCTTATAGCCTCTGTCCATGGATTCTCCAGGCAAGAATACTGAAGTAGGTTGCCATTTCCTTCTCCAGGGGACCTAGGAATCAAACCCAGTCTCCTGCATTGCAGGCAGGTTCTTTACCATCTGAGCCATCAGGGAAGCCTATAGACAGGATAGGATGGTAGAAAACCCTTGCTTTCTTCCTGCTGTCACAGAGACCATCAACTCTATAAGTGTTTCTCTTTAAGATCCAAATCCAAAAGGTATGTTCTCAGTTGTGTCTGACTCTTTGTGACCCCATAGACTGTAGCCTGCCAGGCTCCTTTGTCCATGGGACTCTCCAGGCAAGAATACTGGAATGGGTTGCCATTTCTCCTCCAGGGGATCTTCCCAACCCAGGGGTCAAATTTGCATCTCTTGTTTCTCCTACATTGGCAGGCGGATTCCCTACCACTGAGCCATCTGGGAATGGAGGGGTTATTATGACTGAAGTATACCCTCAATAAACCATTTTCTAGCTCAGGGGAAAACATTCATTGGCTTGGTCAGGACAGTTTAGCCACACCTAGCCAAAACAATAAATGTGAAAGCACTTGGAAAGTCAAGTATCTTGTCAAGTCATTACTGTTATGTTACTGTTACAAGTCATTACATTAATGTGGAAAGTGTCATGCTCTGCACTAGGATATGGGATGAAAATGGCCACCGTGAGTAGACATAGAGCCAAAGCTTGTGCAGTACAAAAAGGTAGTATTCCACTCTGTTCAAACTGACCACCCCTGTCATAGTCCAAGCTGCTATAGAAAAATGTTATAGCTTGGCTATGCTTGGCTTATAAAAAACAGAAAACTATTCCTCACAGTTTTGATGTCTGGAAGTCTAAGATCATGGCTCCAGTACATTTGGTGTCCTTATTGCCAAATTCAGACTTAAACTGAAGAGAGTAGGGAAAACCACTAGACTATTCAGGTATGACCTAAATCAAATCCCTTATGACTATACAGTGGAAGTGACAAATAGTTTCAAGGGATTAGATCTAATAGACAGAGTGCCTGAAGAAATACGGACAGAGATTTGTGACATTGTACAGGAGGCAGTGATCAAGACCATCCCCATGTAAAAGAAATGCAAAAAGGCAAAATGGCTGTCTGAGGAGGCCTTATAAATAGCTGTGAAAAGAAGAGAAGCTAAAGGCAAAGGAGAAAAGGAAAGATATAGGTGTTTGAATGCAGGGTTCCAAAGAATAGCAAGGAAAGATAAGAAAGCCTTCCTCAGTGATCAATGCAAAGAAATAGAGGAAAACAATAGAATGGGAAAAACTAGAGATCTCTTCAAGAAAATTGGAGATACCAAGGGAACATTTCATACAAAGATGGGCACAATAAAGAACAGAAATGGTATGGACCTATCAGAAGCAGAAGATATTAAGAAGAGGTGGCAAGAATACACAGAAGACCTCTACAAAAAAGATCTTCATGACCCAGATAATCACGATGGTGTGAACACTCACCTAGAGCCAGATATTCTGGAATGTGAAGTCAAGTGGGCCTTAGGAAGCATCACTACGAACAAAGCTAGTGGAGGTGATGGAATTCTAGTTGAGCTATTTCAAGTCCTGAAAGATGATGCTGTGAAAGTGCTCACTCGATATGGCAGCAAATATGGAAAACTCAGCAGTGGCCACAGGGCTGGAAAAGGTCAGTTTTCATTCCAATCCCAAAGAAAGGCAATGCCAAAGAATGCTCAAACTACCACACAATTGCATTCATCTCACATGTTAGCAAAGTAATGCTCAAAATTCTCCAAGCCAGGCTTCAACAGTATGTGAACCATGAACTTCCAGATGTTCAAGCTGGATTTAGAAAAGGCAGAGTAACCAGAGGTCAAATTGCCAACATCTGCTCGATCATCAAAAAAGCAAGAGAGTTCCAGAAAACCATCTACCTCTGCTTTATTGACTATGACAAGGCCTTTGACTGTGTGGATCACAATAAACTGTGGAAAATTCTGAAAGAGATGGGAATACCAGACCACCTGACCTGCCTCCTGATAAATCTGTATGCAGGTCAGGAAGCAACAGTTAGAACTGGACATGGAACAACAGACTGGTTCCAAATTGGGAAAGGAGTACATCAAGGTTGTATATTGTCACCCTGCTTATTTAACTTATATGCAGAGTACAGCATGAGAAATGCTGGACTGGATGAAGCACAAGCTAGAATCAAGATTGCCAGGAGAAATATTAATAACCTCAGATATGCAGATGTTACCACCCTTATGACAGAAAGTGAAGAAGAATTAAAGAGCCTCTTGATGGAAGTGAAAGAGGAGAGTGAAAAAGTTGGCTTAGAACTCATCATTCAGAAAACTAAGATCATGGCATCTGGTCCCATAGATAGACTGGGAAACACTGGAAACAGTGACATACTTTTTTTTTGGCTCCAAAATCACTGCAGATGGTGATTACAGCCATGAAATTAAAAGACACTTGCTCCTTGGAAGAAAAGTTATGACTAACCTAGACAGCATATTAAAAAGCAGAGACATTGCCGATAAAGGTTCATCTAGTCAAAATTGCAGTTTTTCTAGTAGTAACATATGGATGTGAGAGTTTGACTATAAAGAAAGCTGAGCACCAAAGAATTGATGTTTTTGAACTTTGGTGTTGGAGAAGATTCTTGAGAGCCTTGGACAGCAATGAGATCCAGCCAGTCCATCCTAAAGGAAATCAGTCCTGATTATTCATTAGAGGGACTAATGCTGAAGCTGAAATTCCAATAATTTGGCCACCTGATGTGAAGAACTGACTCACCTGAAAAGACCCTGATGCTGGGACAGATTGAAGGTGGGAGGAAAAGGAGACAACAGAGGATGAGATGGTTGAATGGCATCACTGACTCAATGGACATGAGTTTGAGTAAACTCCCGGAGTTGGTGATGGACAGGGAGGCCTGAGGTGCTGCAGCCCACAGGGTTGCAGAGTCGGACATGACTGAGTGACTGAACTGAACTGAACTAAGAATATTGCAGCATAAAATGATCAAGAACTTATATAGTTCATAGCTTGCATTTTACTTCATATCTAACTCAAAATACTGATGTGTAGAATTTTAATCATGTCTCAGCATAAGTGGAGCATGTATGAAAGAGAGATGATCAATATGTTTTTACAATGTTAATATTAAAATTCATGATATAAAAAAGAACATTTTAAAATAGTTAATAAAGAGTTGAATACCAAAAAAAAAAAAAAAAAGACTCAAATGCAGTTTATGAGATAGGTGTATTGGGATCAGTACTAAAGGACACAATTTATATATGCTGCTGTGGACATTAAAGGAGATTAAAGTACCTGAGTGTTAGAACCCTATTTTTTGCAAAGAGAACAGTTGGCAGAGTATTTCCTGATCTTGATCTGATATTGAAGTAAATGAGGAAAATGGGATATTATTATGTTCTAGCCAATAAGACTATATCTTTTGGTTCAATGACCAGATAAATAGGCATCTTGCATTAAAATCAAGGAAATCAAGAATCATAAGAATTTTTGAAATGAGGAAAGTGAAAACAATCACTTCGCCATGTCACACTTGATGTCGATAAACAGCATTTCAATGCTTTCAAGGTTTTTTTTTTATGAAGGGTATCTCAGAATACAGTCAATATGTTGAATAGCTCATTACTCATTACTCATAGGCTGAAATAACATACTTTTTAATGCTAAGTAAATGATAACCAGGATTTCTGATAAAGATCAAACTGAGCTAAATGTTTGATCTGTCCTGATACAGTTTTTAAAAAAATAGAACTGTATTTTTTTTAATTTTTAAATCTCATTTGTTTTATTGAATATAGTTGATTTAAAATATGTTAATTTTTAGTATACAGCAAAGTGACTGTGTTATACAAATATATACATATATACCTTTTATATTCTTTGCCATTATGGTTTATCATAAGGTATTGAATATGATTCTTATGCTATACACTAGGACTTTGTTGTTTATCTGTTTTTTTGCCACTTTATTTTTTTTAATTGAAGGATAACTGTTTTACAGAATTTTGTGATTTTCTGTCAAGCATCAGCCAGAATCTATTAGATAGAGCTGTATTGACTGCATTATTATATTTATATACTATACATTTAAGTGTTTAACATATATAATATTCATATTATGGTAGCATTTTCAGTCCAGTTCAGTCATTCAGTCATGTCTGACTCTTTGAGACCCCATGGACTGAAGCAAGCCAGGTGTCCCTGTCCATCACCAACTCCCAGAGCTTGCTCAAACTCATGTCCTTGGAGTTGGTGATGCCATACAACCATCTCATCCTCTGTAGTCCCCTTCCCCTCCTGCCTTCAATCTTTCTCAGCATCAGGGTCTTTTCCAATGAGTCAATTATTTGCATCAGGTGGCCAAAATATTGGAGTGTCAGCTTCAGCATCAGTCCTTCCAATGAATATTCAGGACTGGTTTCCTTTAGGATTGACTGATTTGATCTCCTTGCAACCTAAGGGGCTCTTAAGAGTCTTCTCCAACACCACAGTTCAGAAGCATCAATTCTTCAGTGCTCAGCTTTCTTTATGGTCCAACTCTCACATCCATACATGACTACTGGAAAAATCATAGCTTTGACTAGACAGACCTTTGTCAGCAAAGTAATGTCTCTGCTTTTTAATATGCTGTCTAGCTTTGCCATAGCTTTTCTTCCAAGTCTCAAGCGACTTTTAATTTCATGTTTGCAGTCACCACCTGCAGTGATATGGAGCCCAAGAAAATAAAGTCTGTCACAGTTTCCATTGTTTCCCCATCTATTTGCCATGAGTGATGGGACAGGATGCCATGATATTCATATTTTGAATGTTGAGTTTTAACCATCCTTTTCACTCTCTCCTTTCACTTTCATCATGAAGCTCTTTAGCTCCTCTTCGTTTTCTGCATTAGGGTGGTATCATCTGCATATCTGAGGTTGTTATTTCTCCCTGCAATCTTGACTCCAGCTACATCCAGCCTGGCATTTTGCATGATGTATTCTGCATATAAGTTAAATAAGCAGGGTGACAACATAACTTTTATATATATTATATTTTTATTATAGTAGCCTGTAAGGGTCTTGATAAAGTGACAGTTTAGTTAAGACTTGAAGGAAGTGTAAGACAAAAGCAAGCCACGTGAATGGATGTCTGGGGAAGAACACTCCACTCAGAGGGAATAACAAGTGCAAAATTTCTGAAACAGAAGCATGCTTGGCATTCTCATTGCCTATCAAGGAGGTCACTATAGATGGAGTAAAGTAAGGAAGGGAGAGTAATAGGCGATGTAATCAGAGGTAGCAAAGAATCAAGATATGTGAAGACTGAATGTTACTCCGAGATGAGAAGTCAGTGGAGGGTTTTGAGCAGAGAAGTGTTTGTCACCATTTTTATGAGTTCACTTTGACTGCTGAGAATAAACTGAGGGCGGCAAAAACAGAAGGGAAACTAATTAGGAAGCTACATTAGTAACTGAGGCAAGAGAAGATGATGGCTTATACCAGAGCAGAAGCAGTGGAAGTGGTAAGAAACAGTTGGATTCTGGACATATTTCTAGTTGCTTATTCAGTATATGCTGTTCGTACTGTTCACGGGGTTCTCAAGGCAAGAATGCTGACGTGATTGGCCATTCCCTTCTCCAGTGGACCACATTTTGTTAGAACTCTCCACCATGACTGGAGAAGGAAATGGCAATCCACTCCAGTATTGTTGCCTGGGAAATCCCATGGACAGAGGAGCCTGGTGAGCTATAGTCCTTGGGGTTGTAACAAGTTAGACATGCTGAACTGACTTAGCATGCACACACTCAACCTTTACCTTCCAAGGTAGTGCAGTGGTAAAGAATCTGCCTGCCAATGCAGGAGACTCGGATTCGATCCCTGGGCCAGGAAAGATCCTCTGGAGTAGGAAATGGCAACCCACTCTAGTATTCTTGCCTGGAAAATTCAATGGAGAGAGGAGCCTGATGGACTGCAGTCCATGGGGTCACAAAGAGTTGGACACAGCTTAGTGATTCAGCACCCTGAGCACCCTCCACCATGACCATCTGTCTTGGGTGGCCCTACTCAGCATGACTCAGAGTTTCATTGTGTTAGACAAGATAGTGATCAGTTTGGTTAGTTTTCTGTGATTGTGGTTTTCATTCAGTCTGCCCTCTGATAGGATGACAGGCTTGAGGATAAGAGGCTTGTGGTCCCAAGATGTGCCCACACAGTGGAGTAGAAGGACATGCACTCATCTTCTCCAATGAGTGAGTGGGAGACCTTCCAGTGGAGGTGTGGGTCAGCCGTGGCCTGCCACAAGGTCAGGGCACTGACTACAACAGTCCTGGGAACCATGGGTGCTGGCATAAATCCTTTGAAGGGAGGTCACCATTTCTACCATTATGCCTACCATAGTTTTGCCTCAGGTTCAGTGAACTAAAATGGACAAGAATGGGCAAATTTTTAATTCAGATGACCAATGTATCTACTACTGTGGGCAAGAATCCCTTAGAAAAAATGGAGTAATCATCATAGTCAACAAAACAGTCCAAAATGCAGTACTTGGATGCAATTTCAAAAACAACAGATGATCTCTGTTCATTTCCAAGAGAAACCATTCAACATCACAGTAATCCAAGTCTATGCCCCAATCACAAATGCCGAAGAAACTGAAGTTGAATGGTTCTATGAAGACCTACAAGACCTTATAGAACTAACACCAAAAGAAAAAAAAAGATGTCCTTTTCATCCTAGGTGACTGGAATGCAAAAGTAGGAAGTCAAGAGATACCTAGAACAAGAGGCAAGTTTGGCATTGGAGTACAAAATGAAGCAGTGCAAAGACTAACAGAGTTTTGCCAGGAGAAAACACACTGCTCATAGAAAACACCCTCCTCCAACAATGTAAGAGATGACTCTACACATGGACATCACCAGATGGTCAATACTGAAATGAAATTGATTATATTCTTTGCAGTCGAAGATGGAGAAGTTCTATAAAGTCAGCAAAAACAAGACTGGGAGCTGACTGTGGCTCCCATGATGAACTCCTTATTGCCAAATTCAGACTTAAATTGAAGAAAGTAGGGAAAACTGCTAGACCATTCAGGTATGACCTAAATCAAATCCCTTATGACTATACAGTAGAAGTGACAAATGGATTCAAGGGATTAGATCTGATAGGCAGAGTGCCTAAAGAAGTGTGGATGGAGGTTCATCACATTGTACAGGAGCTGGGGATCAAAACCATCCTTAAGAAAAAGAAAAGCAAAAAGGCAAAATGGCTGTCTTAGGAGGCCTTACAAATAGCTGAGAAAAGAAGAGAATGGAAAAGCAAAGGAGAAAAAGAAAGATATACCCATTTGAATGCAGAGTTCCAAAGAATAGCAAGGTTAAGAAAGCCTTCCTCAGTGATCAATGCAAAGAAATAGAGGAAAACAATAGAATGGGAAAGACTAGAGATCGCTTCAAGAAAATTAGAGATACCAAGGGAATATTTCATGCAAAGATGGGCACATTAGAGGACAGAAATGGTATGGCCCCAACAGAAGCAAAAGATATTAAGAAGAGGTGGCAAGAATACACAGAAGAACTATACAAAAAAGATCTTCATGACCCAGATAACCACAAAGGTGTGATCACTCACCTAGTGCCAGACATCTTGAAGTGTGAAGTCAAGTGGGCCTTAGGAAGCATCACTACAAACAAAGCTAGTGGAGGTGATGGAATTCCTATTGAGCTATTTCAAATCCCAAAAGATTATGCTGTGAAAGTGCTGCACTCAACATGCCAGCAAATTTGGAAAACTCAGCAGTGGCCACAGGGCTGGAAAAGCTGTTTTCATTCCAGTCCCAAAGAAGGGCAATGTGAAAGAATGTTCAAACTTTGGCACAATTGCACTCATTTCACATGCTAGCAAGGTCATGCTCAAAATTCTCTAAGTCAGGCTTCTACAGTACACAAACTGAGAACTTCCAGATTTTCAAGCTGGTTTTAGAAAAGGCAGAGGAACCAGAGATCAAACTGCCAACATCCGCTGGATCATTGAAAAAGCAAGAGAATTCCAGAAAACGTCTACTCCCACTTCATTGACTACACTAAAGGGTTTGACTGTATGGATCACAACCAACTGTGGAAAATTCTTAAAGCGATGGAAATACCAGACCACCTGACCTGCCTCCTGGGAAACCTGTATGCAGGTCAAGAAGCAAGAGTTAGAACCAGACATGGAACAAAGGACTGGTTTCAAATTGGGAAAAGAGTACATCAAGGCTGTATATTGTCACCCTACTTGTTTAACTTATATGCAGAGTACATCATGTGAAATCCCAGGCTGGATGAAGCAGAAGCATGTAGTAGACATGCAGATGACACCACCATTATGGTAGAAAGCGAGGAAACTAAAGGGTCTTTTAATGGGGAGAAGCAATAAAACTAAAGGGTCTCTTAATTAAGGTGAAAGAGGAGAGTGAAAAATCTGGCTTAATACTCAACAACAACAACAACAAAAAAGATCATGGCATCCAGTCCCATCACTTCATGGCAAATAGATGGGGAAACAATGGAAACAGAGTCTTTATTTTCTTGAGCTCCAAAATCACTGCAGATGGTGACCACAGCCTCAAAATTAAAAGACGCTTGCTACTTGGAAGAAAAGCTATGACAAACCTAGACAGCATATTAAAAAGCAGAGACATTACTTTGCCAACAAACATCTGTAGAGTCAAATCTATAGTTTTTTCAGTAGTTATGTATGGGTGTGAGAGTTGGACCTTAAAGAAAACTGAGCACTGAAGAATTGATACTTTTGAACTGTGGTGTTTGAGAAGAGTCTTGAGAGTCCCTTGGACTTCAAGGAGATCCAACCAGTCAATCCTAAAAAAATCCGTCATGAATATTCATTGGAAGGACTGAAGCTCCAATATTTTGGCCATGTGATGCAAACAGCCAACTCATTAGAAAAGCGCATGATGCTAAGAAAGTTTGAAGGCAGAAAGAAAATGGAATGACCGTGGACAAGATGGTTGTATGGTATCACTGACTCGATAGATGTGAGTTTGAGCAAGCTGCAAGAGATGGTGGAGGACAGGGAAGCCTGGCGTGTTGCAGTCTATGGGGTCACGAAGAGTTGGACACAACTGAGCAAATGAACAACAACCATTCAGTAAATGCTTATTGAACATTTATATAACTGGAACTATCTTGGACACTGGAAATGTCATGCTAAGCCAAACAAACAAAGAAAAACCAAACACAAATCCCCATGGTTCTTATTTTCCCTGAGTAATTGTCTATCTCATGATGGAAGTTTGGAAGAAGAAACAGGCAGTATAGATGTAAACCAATTTGCAAAAATACACACTGTGAATCAAGTTAGCCAGTGTAAAAGGAAAGCGTACCTTGAGGGCAGTGGATGGACTTTGCTACTTTGGACTGTGAGTCTGAGAAAGGCCACTTAGGAAGCAGTAACTTACCTTCTTGGGCCTGAATGATGAGAAGGAGGCAACTAAATGAAGATCTGGTGAATGATCACTCAGGTAAAATGAACTACAAGTTTACAATCAGAGAGCTTGCTCAGCCAACAGATGTAAATTTGGTAGTGTGACTGCAGCATAGTGAAAAAATCAGAAAATTGTTGGAAGTAATATTGTGTGTGCATGGCCTTAGTTGCTCAGTTGCATGTCCAACTCTTTGTAGGCCACCAGGCTCCTCTGTCCATAGGGATTCTCCAAGCAAGACTACTGGAGTGAGGTGCCATGCCCTCCTCCGAGGGATCTTCCCAACCCAGGGATCAAACCCAGGTCATCTGAATTGCAGGCCATTCTTTACCACCTGAGTCACTAGGCAAGCCCAAGAAGTGAGATTAGCAAGGAAGATTATGTAGTATCTTGAAGGCCATAAAAAGGAATTGAGAAAGTATTTTAGAAAGCCTTTGGAAGGCTTTAAATAAGAAAATAGCATGATCTACTTTACTGTTCTAGAAGATCCCTTTGATTACTTTGCAGAGGATTGATTCTGTTGGAGACATACAAAAGCAGAGCTCAAGTAAGCAGCTGGAAATACGAGTCTGATGTTCAGGAGACCAGTCAGGCTTGGAGATGCAAGTTGAGGAGTAATCAATGCATGGATGGTATTAAAAGAGATGAATATAAGTGAAATGACTTCAAAGTGAGTATGGGTGGTGAAGAGTCAGGAAACCCAAGGACTCCCTGGTGTCTTAGTGAGATTACTCAGTCATCTGTCTCCTATCGCAGAAAGGCTGGCTAGCTATTATCTCCCATTCTTTCTCCTCAGCTCACTGCAATGAGACATCTCTCCCCACTGCTTTACTGAATCTGTCCCTGTTACAGTCATCTTTTTCCCCTTGAAACACAAAGCAAATGGGTTTCAGTGAATAAACAAGAAGTAGGAGAATCTGGGAGAATTAGAGCATTTGAGGGACAGGACACCAACAGAGAAAGAACAATGCCTCCAACAACTGAGGAGTGAAAAATTAAAGTGCTGAGGAGGGTCTCTGCCATATTTGAGAGAAAATTCCTACCAGGAGCATTGTGGCTTGGGTCTGTCTTCTCAAATTTGAGCTGCTTGCCTGTGTTTCTGATTACCATCTGCTCCTGAACTTCCCAAGGCCAAGCTTCCCTACCCATCTCTGTGACTCCAATTTGGGCCTTCTCAGGACTGTGCCAGCCTGGCATGCCACCTGCTATCTGTTACCAGGCCTCTCAGACTCTCCTTCAGTCTGCCTCCTAGACTGAACCTCTCTCTCACATCCACAAATGCAGGTCCCTTTCCCATCATCGCTTGTGTGGCTCTGGGCCTACTTCACTAGCCTGTGCATCTTGCAATAATTAATGAGGTTCTTCTGATTAGTCGTGTCTCTCAATGTGACATTTCCTTAGTATCCTGTTATGGTATTCTTTACGGGTCTGGAAGATAGCTCATGAGTGTTAAGTTTTCCCTGGTGGCTCAAACAGTAAAGAATCCACTTGCAATGCAGGAGACCCAGGTTCAATTCCTGGGTGAGGAAGATCCCCTGGAGAAGGGAATGGGAATCTACTCCATTCTTGCCTGGAGAATCCCATGGACAGAGAAGCCTGGTAGGTTACAGTCCCTAGGGTTGCAAAGAGCTGGACATGACTAAGTAACTAATACACACAACTTAACACACTGTAAGAATCTGAAAACCTGAAAAGGTCTCTGGGCTCAGTTTAACACATACTCTCTGTTAGACTCCCAATGAGGGCTGTGCCCCTTTACAAAGCATATACTCTCATATTTTATCAAAATTAATAGAAGCAGTGAAGGAAACAGTGACTAAAGTGAGGAGCAAGTGGTAAATAAGGTATTCTTATTATCTTGTACTGGGAAAGGCTGGACCAAAATTTGGTGGACAGCAAGGGCTTTGCTGGAAATTTTAATTCTTCTTCCTGGTGCTTGGTATAGCAAGACACAAGAGTCCTGCAGGAGTTACTAGAAGTTGAAAAGCAAATGTCACACTAATCTTGAAAAATCAACTTATAATTTAATATATATTCATTGAATTACATAGTCTATTATTTGAAGCTTGTTTTGAGTTGAATTGTATCCCCCACAAATGCATATGTTGAAATCCCAGTGGTCAGGATCTCAGAATGGGACTTTATTTGAAAACAGGTTTGTGGCAAGTGTAATTAGTTAAGATGAAGTCATACTGGAGTAGGGTGGGCTCCTCATCCAATATGACTGGTGCCTTAATTTGGACACACACACACACACATACACACACACACAGAGGAAAGATGTCATGTGAAGATGAAGGCAGAGATCTTCAAGCCAAGGATCACCAATGACTGCCAGCAAACCACCTGAAGCCAGGGGAGAAGAATGGAACAGATTCTCCTTCAGGCCCTCAGAAGGCACCAGTCCTGCCAACACCCTGATCTCAGACTTGCAGCCTCCAGCACTGCGAGACAATACACTTCTGTTGTTGAAGCCACCCAGTGTGAGGTATTAACACAAAGCTTAAACAGACATAAATGAGATTCTCTGCAATATTTTGGTCACATTTTCCATCTTGCATTCATAAAAGTATGGAACAATTTGTCTGCACTTCAGAATTTTGCAGACCCTCACCTCATCACGATCACCACAGGGAGGAAGGAAAATCAAGCCAAGGTGTGTGTGCAAACACATGGTCTCTCCTCTGAAGACACTGAAGGAGCCCTTCTTAATTTAGGCCTATTTCCAAAGAGGCTGAAGAAGGGAAATCACATTTAAAACATTTACCCCTGTTGCTAAGTAAATGCCTCACAACATTACTATACTATCAGACATGAAAATTAAGCCAAAATTATACAGTTAGGTCTAATGCTGTCTATTCAGGCACTAGTGACAGACAAAGAGAAATAGTTGCATTTTGTATGATAATTGGCCAGAGATGTGCAGCATCTGCTTAAAAACCATGTTGGGACACTTGCAAATCAGAGAACAATCTCTTTAACACATTTCATGAGACACTTGTGTAATCAAAGAATTCTAATTATTTCCAAAACCTTGAACAAGGAATACAATTCAAACCATTTCAATAATAGAAAAAAAAAAATCAACAATCTTTACATTGCCACTGGTAATGTCAAACTCATAATTGTATCCTTATTAATATGTCATCATTGTTTTATCAGAGTAATTACTACTTTGTAGTATAAGGCAATGGCAACCCACTCCAGTACTCTTGCCTGGAAAATCCCATGGGCAGAGGAGCCTGGTGGGCCGCAGTCCATGAGGTCGCGAAGAGTCAGACACGACTGAGTGACTTCACCTTCACTTTTCACTTTCATGCATTGGAGAAGTAAATGGCAACCCACTCCAGTGTTCTTGCCTGGAGAATCCTAGGGACGGCGGAGCCTGGTGGGCTGCCGTCTATGGGGTCGCACAGAGTCGGACACGACTGAAGTGACTAAGCAGCAGCAGCAGAATAAGTAAAACCATGTGCTTATGGAAACATGGACACGGGAAGTGTATTTCTTCCATTGACTTGAGACAGTAGAATCTACCGAAACTGGGCATAGGATAAAAGAGGATATGCAAGAAAATTTGTTGTTTTCAAATTCGCATAAAACCCAAAGGGTAAAAACCAGCCCATGCCACAAGTAATGTCCCCAAGCTTGACCTGGCGGTTTGGCTTCATGAAACTTGCACTGAACCAGACATTAGGCTTTGCACAGCTGACCAAACACTTTGGATATCACGGCTTATATTCTGATGCCTCGTTCTTGATATGCCCCACCCCCATCCTGCCCAGACACACAGAGCTCAAGGCTACTGGGCAATTCAGACGGGATGGAGCAGCACATGGAATCTACCCAGCAGACCCTTACCAGCCTGGTTTCCAAAGCCTGTCTGTTAAAACTAAGGTGAGGGTGAGTCATGGGGCCCATAGTCACCACCCAACCTGTTTGGGAGCATTGCTCAGTCATTTTAACAGCTAGACCTGCAGGCAACGTGTAGCCTGTTATGATAGGCTGAGCAGTGCTCAGTTTATCCAGGATCTGATTGGCAGAGCAGCCTTGGTGCTTCATAATAGTTCCTAGAAATGTTTACAGAACACTGTGTTTTGCACCTCAGTGTAAAGCACACCACGTGAACACGTGAAGCTGTGCCCCAGCCCATGTCGGGGTGGGGGGGCAGTGGGAAACTTCAGATTTCCCAAGAAGGGACATCTCTGTCTGTTTACTCCAAGCACTATAGAGGAGGCATTAAATTTAAATGGAAGCAAGCGAGATGTAGATGAGATTTGAAGAGCTTAGGCTCCTACAAGAAGAATGGTTTGTTATTCTGTCTCCTTGAAGGGGTTTTAAACAATGACAAGGAAGATTTATCTTTTACCAGTTTTGGAATATCTTTATTCTGTGCCCCTTGGAAGATACCAAACAAATATGTCAAACTAAATGGTGCCTCATGGCTTTAGGGCTAGGGCTCTGTTCTTTTCTGTTGGTTTGACATCCTTATGGAATTTAGGGAAGAAAATAATTTTTCCAACTCTTAATGAACACCTCACATCCCCCACATAGGTGCTCTTCCTTTAGGTTATTTTGCTTCTAATTCTCTTTAATTTCCTTGGTCTTCCAAAACTGGCTCTGCATTATACATTCAGATAGTCCTCTTGTGGACAAAGAATTTAAAAAATACAGTATGCTTTCAAAAACAGTTTAATGCTTTCTGCCTTTAAGCTTAATATTGTCAAATACAAAGAAAGATCCAAGAACCCACTCATTGCTATATTTTATCTTGGATTGCTGGACTTGTCAATTAAAGAATATATTTTCATGTTAAGACATATTCAGGGAATATTGAAGGACAATGAAATGCGAGTGTAAATAAGGACTCACTAGGAAGGAAATGTAAATGGGTGGATGATAAAATCCACTTAGTATAGAAATAAAGTTATGTTCACAGCAAGTCCAAACTGAGATGGGTAACACATTGCTTTAATAATCTAGAAGTTAAGCTTTGAAATGCCTGAAGTCTCATATTCTGAATTAAATTTCAGATTATTTGTGATTCCATGATTGGTTCAGCTTGGCTAGAAGTAGGGAGAAAGGGAAATGGTATCTCTGCTCTAATTTTCTCTCTCTTTCTGAGTTTCAATGCTGAATAGTGGGTTGCTATTTAGTCAGTAAGTTGTGTCTGACTCTTTTATGACACCATGGACTGTAACCCACCAGGTCCTCTGTCCATGGAATTGCCCAGGCAAGAATACTGGAGTGGGTTGCCATTTCCTTCTCTTGGGGATCTTCCCAACTCAGGGATCAAACCTGCATCTCCTGCATTGGCAGGAGGATTCTTTACAGCTGAGCCACTATAGTGGGTGAATGAGGGCAAATGCTTTCACCAGTAGAAGAAAATTTGGAAACCCTCTTTTTGCGACCTACATCCAGTTTTTAAATTTCCTTACTCAATGGCAAGATTTGGTGATTAGAGTTCAGAGAAACAAATCTTTTTCATCAGGGCTATTCCAATAGCTCCCACATTCAGTCTCCTTTACTCAAAAGAAATTAATAAATCATTCTTCTATTGGTTCAACAAAAATTTATTAAGCACATACTATGTGCCAGATATTATTTTAGACCCAGGGTTATGGCCATGAAACATTTGAAAAATGTTTCTACCTTTACAGGTTTAACTTGCAGTGAGAGGAGATGGATACTGAACAAGCAAGTAAGTGAAACTGTAGTGTGTTAGATGACTGAAGAGACTATGGAGGGAAATAAAGCAAGGATGGGCAATGGGGAGTCCTGGGGGATATGTTGAATACTAAAGTTCAAAGAAGGGAAGATAGGAAAGACCTGGCTGAGGAGAAAATATTTGAGCAAATATCTAAAGAAGTGGGAGAACTAAATGTGGATATTTGTAGGAAGAGTGTTCCAGGCCGTGGGAATGGCAAATACAAAGACCTGAAAATGCAGTGGGCACAACATTTGTCAAAGCATGAGATCTCCCTCATCCTATCAAAGTAAATGTCACACAGAAAGTAATTCTGTGCTAACAAAGGTGGCCAACAGCATGTGAATTCTATATTCATAGTACGTTTTTTTCTGGTCAGCATCAATTTAATGGTATGAAGTGCCTTGGGACTTGGTCCATGTGTTACATTCATCTTATGTAGCTTTCTATTTGTTTTTATCTTATACTATGTGTAAGTAATATACATATTACTTGTATATATACATATATACTTGTATATAATATGTATATACATATTACTTGTATAATATACATATTATATGTATACTATATATACAATATGTATATACATATGTATACATATATATGTATAATATATATAATATATGTATATACATATGTATACATATATATGTATAATACATAAAATATATACAATATGTATAATATGTATACATATTACTTGTATAATGTAATATACATTATACATATACTATGTATAAGTAATGTACATATATTACCAAATATATGTATTTGGTAATACATAAAATACCAAATTATTGAAAAGATAGAAACAAAATAGGACTTTACACAGTGAAATGTGACAGTTCCCTTATCCCACTTCCCCTGTTCTAGTCCCCATCCACCTCCTGATCTCCTCATCTCAGAAGAAACAACCATTAATGGCTTGATATACATTCATCAGTCTTTTCTCTGTGTATTTACATATACAGAATGGGTAGATGAAAGTAGTTCTGCTCATGAACGAGATAATTTACATTTTTTTTGACAATTTGCTTTTCTTGCCTAACAATGTGGAAGATTTACCTGGATTAGTACAGAAATCTCTTCTTCTTTCAGCTACAGTGTGGTATTTCGTGGTATGGATTTACCACAAATTATTTGTACTTCCCATTGATAACAATCCTTTGTCCATGGCAAGAATACTTCAGTGGGTTACCACTGAGTGGGTTACTAGGGGATCTTCCTGACCCAGGGATTGAACCCACATCTCTTGAGTCTCCTGCGTTGGCAGGTGGATTCTTTACCGCTGAGCCACCTGGGAAGCTCAACTTCAGGCAATGCCAGGGCAAAAATCAACACGTAACCCTGCCTGTCTGGGAGATGCCATAATGACCCACTTCTACTGTGAGTATCTGGACACCTTTTCCATATGTCTGTCCCTCCCCCACACCCCCATTGCCCCAACCACCCACTATCATTGCGTTATTTAATGGGATTAAGAAAGCTGGTCTAATGATGAGACATCATTCAATACACTCGGAATAAAACTTTAAAAGAACAGTATTTGGAAGGGACACATTCTGGGCAGCTTTAGACAAACAAAATTACTTAATAACTCTTGTGGAAAAAATTACAGTAGGTTACAAGAGGGGAGAAAGCTATGGTAATTTGGAAACAATGTATGTTCCTTTGGAACAGGACTTAACTCACATAAGACACTTGGTTTGTTTGGTAATAATTGCAACAGATTTCCATGATGAAGTAGGTGAAATGCTCCCATGCTTGGAATTTCATCCAGAATTGTTTTAAAATGTTGCCTTTTCCTTTGAGGGTATTCTAGAATCAAAGCACAGTTTCTCCACAACCCTAGCAACACTTGCATGGAATTTGGGATTGTTGAGGCTAACTTAGACCTCTTCCCAAAGAGTCAGTTACTCCAAGTATCAGCACAATCTTGGTATACTCAGTCTCAGCCATGCCACAATAGTACGGTCTTCACAGAAAGTGGTTTATATTTAGCTGAAATACATATAATCTCAGAGATTTCCCTGGAACATGCATGAGGTCCTTCTTGACCTATCTTTATGGCTATAGCAATCTGTAAAGTTGGGCTCTCTGGAATCCTTCCTTGGTTTTTTGATGTTAAGTCCATCTGTTTTGCTGCAATTTAGTGTTAATAGTAGCATTACCAGAGAATGTAAGTTCAAAATTCAGTCTAGGTGTCCTGCTTATATCCAGTGACACATACCCTTTCTGTGGCTTTGTCATAATCCTTCTATAGGAGATGTGCTTTGCTAAATACAGCTTGAGACTTATCCATCATTGTTCTCAGGAAATTTCTGTGCCTCATTAGTCAGATAATTGAGAATCAGCTGGATTTGTCAAGCTTAGCTTGAAATTCTTTTTGCATTTGTCCTACACTAAATGACATTAGGAAAACATCGCTGGTAGTAGATCAACTCTTGTGCCCAATTACCTAATGGCTTAGCTGCTTGACATAATCATTTATATGCTCTGCACTGATGTCTACTGGCATGGAACAAATGCTGTCTGGCCGAGACAGATAGGGCCTCAACTCCTGGAGAATAAACATATTTGCTGGGTTATTCTTGGAAGAGCTGTTTGAAAATTCTTTGAGCAAGGGGTAGAAAGTGATGATGAGTTGCAGACATAATGCCAAATGAGCCCCCACTTCCCTAGCTCATAATTCCCACAGCTGGCTACAGATGAAAGTCCACAGGGACAGAAGCAGTGATTGAAAGTGCTGGCAGCTTGGACCACCCTTTCCTGTGAGCTCAGTTTATGCATAAAGGGAGAGAAAACCTTATGCAAACTCCAGATTTTGAGAGCCTCAACAACATGGACATTTAGAGTCAAGGAAGATCTGTACCAGGACCACAGCTGCACAAGCCTCTCATTCATGCCCCCAACCTTGTCCACCATAGAAATAGAACATCCTATCGAGAGCAGTGGCCAGAGATGTGAAGCCACAATTCCACGGGAGACCATGACTCCTGGCCGGCAGATTCTTCACATCATCAGAGGGTGAGCACCTACACCAAGTCCAGCACAGCCACCTTACTAAGCCTCCATCCAGCAACACCCCTTTCCTGCACTTCTGGTCTCTAGCTCTTGTTTAGACTCTTCTTGTTGAGCCAATGCAGCTCCTCTCCTTCTTATTCCACATTAATACTACTCTTTGAGGGGTTACTGGTGGCTTATAACTTCAATCTTTCTTCAGTTTCTAGCACAAACCATGAGTATAGAATTCACGGTTTTTGGAATGAGGCAGAATTTTTTTTTTTTTTTTTTGGCCTATTTGCAGTGACAGCTTGAGCAAGATGCTTAACTTCCCATCTGTAATCCCTGCAGGATGGCTGGAAGAATTAACTCATCCCTTCATTCAGCAAATGTCCATTAAACATCCTAAAATAGGAAAAGCAGGAAGCACAGTACCTGATGTATAATAAGTTCATGATAAGAGTAATCACGCTTAGTGTGATGAAAATAATAACAGAGACAGAAGTAATATTAAGCACCAATCTGACCTGGGCCTTACACCCTTAGCTACTTCAATCTGAGATCAGTAACTATGGAGCCATTGTCCATGGTTTCTATGGCTTTGGTTGGGCCTCTAACTTCTTCCAGTTCATTCTTCTGTGTACAGCATTTCTTTCTTGGCTTGGCTCTTGCAAAGTTCTCAGGCTGTAGTCTTGCCATTTTCTCTGGATACTATCATCATCCGGATAATATAATCATCTACAAGAATTTGAACTTCTTCACAAGCTTCATGTATCAAGTGTCACTCACCAGAAGAGTTCCTGTGTGGAGGAGCCATTGGATGACATCCTGAGATATCTCCACCTGCCATATGGTGTGGCAAATGTCATGAGGTAATTGCTTCCTTCATTCCAGGCCAGCCTGCCAGGAACTTGACGCTGCCTCTGTAACATATGATACCAGTGGCTTAACTGTTCTCAGGCTTTCAAAAGCAACGACTTTGAATGTTCTAACACCATGGATTCCCTAACGTCTTCACCATCCTAGAGAGTTGTGTTTCCTGTGTGCCTCCTTTAAGGACAGCTCTCTAGTTTTATGTTAATTGTGCTTGTTCCTACTACGAATCCTTGGAATTGATTCTAAGTTAATAAAAGTGTTCCAAATACAATTACCAACTGACTGTTTCTTTAGTATTTGTGTTCTTACACCCCAGTTAATAATCTCGCAACTTGAAGGAACTTGTTTCTAATTGTTTATGAATGTTTTGTCTATCTTATTTTCTTTACATAGAACAAAATACTAATTATCTTTTTTTTCTTGTTTGACACCTTGTTTATGTGATTAAATGACAACATCTACAACATGAGTGTCTGGAGGGCATTGTATTTTTTTAGCTGAACATATTTCCTAATTTACTAAACTCATGTAATGGATAATTGGTCAAATTAGTTGCTTTACATAAGAGGCCTTGTACAACAAGGTTTTTATTTAATTATTTCTCTTGGTCATGTCCTTAGGGTTTGTTGTTGTTGTTGGGTCTCTAAGTCATGCCTGATTCTTTGCGACCCCATGAACTGCAACATGACAGGCTCCTCTGTCCTCCACTATCTCCCAAAGCTTCCTTAAGTTCATGTCCATTGAGTCAGTGATGCTGTCTAACCATCTCATTCTCTGCCTGCCCCTTCTCTTCTTGCCTTTAATCTTTCCCAGCATCAGCATCTTTTCCAGTGATTCAGCTATTCACATCCTTACTCTTATGTAAGCAAAAATATAATTCATCCTTAATTTCTTCTAACTTGTGTTTACTAAATACCTTGTTCACTGTTTTGATATGTTTCCCCAGGATTGCATTCAAGTCTCTCAACAGAGGGGAAAGGGCACTTGGAAAGGGCTGGAAAGTGATGGTAAGGCCATGCTTCATGTAGGCAAGCTCAATGTTGCTGCAGTTTCTGACTTGTCAGAACATAATAGATACTAGAGGCCAAAAAAAAAAAAAAAAAAGAAAAGTCAGTGGACCGTAGTTGATGGAATGCCATTTACAACCCCTGATTTATTATCATTGGGCTCTCATTTCCTTGAGTATTCTTTACATAATAAAGACCAAGGTACTTAACATTGAAATCTATGCTGTCAGAGGCTGAGTATGTTATGCTATGCTAGTAATTGTTTTTAAGATTTTAAATATATTTTAGAGTTTTTAAGATGTCAATTGTTGATCTGTCAACCTTTCAATTGATTCTGTGTGTGTGTGTGTGTAAAAGAAATAAACGACCCCCCTCAGTTCTACAGCTAGGTATTTTCTTATTAGCATAACATACATATATCTGTAGAATTTTTTTCTACATTCATATAATGTCTCAGAAGGTTTTCTCTCATAGTTTTTAAAGCCATGGAAATATAATTCAGATTATTCCCCCTCAAATCTTCAAGAGTTTGGCAAAAGAAGCATCTAATAAACATTTTGGTTGATATATCCAGGGGAGAATTGCTGAGGGTTCTATAGAACTCTTCCTGTGGCTGGCACATCATGTTCTCTGGACTTTCAAAGTGTGAAGATGCCAGTAAAATCTAACTCCTCAGCTTCCTTAATCAGCTGTTTCCTTATAGTTTCTTGATAGCCTCTTAATTTTCCTGTGTCCACCCTAGGAAAAAGAAATCATGAACACTCTGGACTAGCCCCAGTCTCTGGTGGATTCTAATGTGCTAGGAAACTCGAGAGTATCTTAACAGATTCACACAGAGATAAATGCTGATGGAGCAGGGAGAATCTAAGGGGAAAGCAGAATTGAAGGGACAAGATTTCCTGATTCATAGAAGCTTTATATGTTCAATATATACAGATGGAACGTCTGCTGAAGCGTAATTGGGAGAGTGCACACAATTAACACCGCGCCCCCCCAAAAGAAACCTTTTAGCCTTTTTCTGGTAGCCTTTACCCTCAGAACCTGCAGAGAGTTTATTCAGTATTTCAAGTACATACTTCCTTTCTCAAAAATCTAGGATGATTCTTTGATAAAGTAGAAGAAATCTGATCTATCTTTGAACAAAGACTTTACTTACATTGCCCAGCAGGATATTTTCTTGCTCCATTAAATTTCTGGTTCTTTGTCCTTCACTGATTTTTTAAAAATAAATTTTCTAATCTTAAAATGTAACAGAAGACTACAGTTGCAGGAGCATTCATTGTGATCATCATAGTTGGAACACAATGGGGTGGATACTGTCCTGTACTACTCGGATGCCCCCTTCAGGATCAAGGTACTCATCTCCTCAGCTGCCAGGAATGTTGGTGGCTGATGGCTAGCAGCTGAGTCTCAAGTCCCTGTTTGCTTGTGGACAAAGGGAGCTGACTCATCCAAGTGAACATACCTTCCCTGGAGGCAGTCAGCCTCTAATGACTGATTCTGGTGGCCTCCTTGCCTCAGTCTGGGAAACCCCTGAAGCACCGTCACCATCTCTGAAGCCATAGCTCCCAGAGAGAACTGCAAAGGCCTCAGCTGCAACCACATTGGAGTTCAATTTCTCCTCCTCACAGTCTTGCTTCTCTCATTTCTCCTACAAACTTCCTGCACACAAATCTCTACCACAGAGTCTATTTTCTGGGGAACTGACAAAAGAGAGTGGATACCAAGAGTGGTCCTAGGAAGCAGCCTCTAAACTGGAATTTTGGAACTAGATTATCTGCCAGCCAGCTGCCAATAAAAACCCCATCACTCCTGAGAGGCTGAGGCCTCAGAGCGCCCAGTTTGTGGTACTGGTGCAGTTGTTAATTCTATGGTTGTGGTTGTAAGTTGCTAAGTCATGTTTGACTCTGCGGGCCTGTGGACTGCAGCACACCAGGCTTCTCGGTCCCTCACCATCTCCTGGGGTTTGCCCAAGTTCATGTCCATTGAATTGGTGATACCATCCAACCATCCCATCCTCTGCCACCCTCTTCTCCTTTTGCCTTCAAACTTGCCCAGCATCAGGATCTTTTTCAATAAGTTGGCTATTCACATCAAGTGGCCAAAATATTGGAGCTTACCAGTGGCTAACTGGAATGAGATGCCACCTAAAAAGAATGCACTGGTTGGTACAAGATCTGAGGAGTATTTGAAAAGAACTGAGGGAGCAGAAATCATGAGGATTATGAAATTGGATGGCTGGCCTGGTGCTCTTGATATAATTAGAATAGAGACAGCAAAGTGCTAAGAAAGATTAACCCCCAACATAAGACAAAATGTGAAAGTTAGAGGGTCTTATTGGCAGCATAGAAAGAGACTCATTTCCAATAATAAGGACAGAAAAAAATCTGAAAACCAGGCCCAGAACTTAATTAGCAGGGTAGCAAAGCTCAAAGAAGGTTGACTTCTCAACCCCAGCCAGTCTGCTTCATCAACATCAATTTCTAAACTTGGGCCTATATCTCGGATTTGAACTCGCTGACAGAAACGAAAGCCATGTTCTGATAAGAAAGAATCCTGCAACATCATAGTAAGAGTGTACAGGAATGAGTCTCCTGATTGGAATGGAACAAAATCCACTTTCTTGGGCAACTGCATAACTAGGGAAAGGGGATACCAAGTTTTTTGAGGACTCCTTGGCAAAAGTTCTGTGTTAACATTGTTAGTCAAGGACTTAAACCATCATCATAGCCCCTCTTAGAATGGCATTATCTGAGCATCAGGTAATAAACAGGTTCATGTCCTGTGTCTGGCTCAGAGGATCCAGTGGGTGGACCCTCCAGCATGGAAGGTCATGCTTAGCAGTGGGCAGAAACCCTACATTTGTTCCTTAGCTTGTGGTAAAATAGCTATTATAGTCTGTAAGGAGAAGTAGTTTATGAAAGTGTCCCTTCCTCTGTCCAAGAGGGTGGATCAAAACAAATTTTGCATCCTGAGTAGATAGTCAAAGGTTAGTGGTACCCTTAAAGACCTAGAGGGTGGTCACCTTCACTTCTCCAATGAGTTAACCAGTCCAGCTCCTACAAAGAGCTGATGGATCCCAACTGATAATAGTGGACTTTCACTAAGTCAGCCAAGCATCAGCCCTGATTGCAGGTGCTGGACCAGATGTGATATTTCTGCCCAAGGAGATTCTCAACCTAGCCTCAGGAACATAACTGGGCAGATGCCTTCTTTTCCACCCTTATCAGGAAGGAGGATCAGAGGCAATTCCTATTTATGCAGGAAAGACAGTGTTTAAGATCGTGCCTCAGGGCTCCGTCAATTCTCTAACCCTCAGTCATAGTGTGATAGGAAGGGACCAGAACCACATGGACATTCCAAATAATACCACATTGGTACATTATACTCCTGGCATGTTAACTGGACTTGAAGTTCATTCCAAAATACTTTCGCTCCTAAGAGTGAGAGAGAAACTCTATCAAGATTTGAGTTTCCTCTTTGTCAGTGAGGTTTTTAAGTATCCAGAGGTCCAGGCATGCTCAGATATGCCTCTAAAGTAAGGTACAGATTATTGCATCTTGCTTCTCCTGTCACTAAGAAGGAAACACATGTTCTAGAGGCAGCATATTTTACATCTAGGAATATTGCTCCAATCTATTTACTAAGGGACACAAAGGTTGAGACCATTAAGTAGAACCAAAGTAGCAAATGCAGGCTGTGAGATAATCATCCCTGTAGCTTGGGCCACAAAATCAGGCAGACACTAGGGTTCTAGAGCCCTTGGTAGCAAAAAGAAACATTCTGTGGATCTTAGAGCCAACCATCACAGGGAAATCTCAATGTAGGCCACTATGGTTCTGGAGCAAGGCATCTGAAGTCTAGACACACCGTTCAAAATACAACTCTTGCTATGCCTCCAGGCCCTGATAAAGACTGAGCTTCTGACCCAGGCCATAAAGTGACCACAAAGCCACAGCTGTTCATTGTAGTTGGGTTCTGTTTATGAAACCACAGGCCATGCACTCTCAGTAGCAACACAGCATAAGACAGAAATGGTGCAGCCAGGATCAGAGATGAACAAGGCCACAGATACAAGTAAGCAGCGCAATCCACATGCTTCAGATGGCCATGTCATCAACCACTGTTTCACCAGCTTCTCTCTCTCTCAGCTCACATCTATGACTGCAAGGGAGTCCTTCAGGCCAACTGAAGGAAGAAGAAAAAGACTGGAATTATTCATAGATGAGTCAGTTCACATGTGGGCACAGCTGTAAGTGGACTCTTACTGTACAACAGTCTTGCTCAGGGATGATCCAGGGAAAGGACAGTGAGGAAAAATCCTGCTAATGAGCAGAGTTTGGGGTAATGCATTTGGTCACCCACTTTGTGTGGTAAGAGAAATGGCTAAGGGAAAAACAGACATGGATAACCTGGGCAACAGTGAGTGGTTTCACTGGTGGTTCAGGAATGCAAAAGGAATAATACTGAAAGATAAAGAAAACAGAGGTATGGGGAAGCATCACAGTGATGGGCACAAAGGGTTAAGACCTTTATTCTGCCTGCTAACATCCACCAGAGAGTGTCTACCTGGGACAGTGCTTGCCATGGTTCTAGGCAGAGAATGTCCTCAACAAAGATATATTTCATTAACTGGGAAATAAAGCAGGTAATGGTGGTTTTCCCCAGTATAATACAATAAGTAAAATGAAATGTTTGCACCACTCAGAGGAACAAAAGCCAAAAATATCTCAGTTGAGGTAGATTTTTAAATATAAACATAACTAGAAGCAAACATGAGGTAACAAAGCAAAATCAAGTGACACCTAAAATCATTGCAGACACTGACTGAAGCCATGAAATTAAAAGATGTTTGCTTCTTGGAAGGAAAGTTACAAAAAACCTTGACAGCATGTTAAAAAGCAAAGACATTACTTTGGCGACAAAGGTTCATATAGTCAAAGCTACGGTTTTTCCAGTAGTCATGTATAGATGTGAGAGTTGGACTATAAAGAAGGCTGAGCACTGAAGAATGGATGCTTTTGAATTTTGGTGCTAGAGAAAACTCTTGAGAGTCCCTTGGACTGCATGGAAATCAAACCAGTCAATCCCAAAGGAAATCAATCCTGAATACTCATTGGAAGGACTGATGCTAAAGCTTCAATACTTTGGCTACCTGATGAGAACAGCTGATTCATTGCAAAAGACCCTGATGCAGGGCAAGATTGAAGGCAAAAGGAGATAGAAGTGGCAGAGAATGAGATGGATAGATAGCATCAGCGACTCAATGGACATTAATTTGAGGAAACTCTGGGAGATAGTGGAGGACAGAGGAGCCTGGCATGCTGCAGTCTGTGGGGCTGCAAAGAGTGGAACATGACTTGGCAACTGTCAAGTTGCCAAGCAACAACAGCAAATCTTACACCGTTCCCATGTGGAGGATGTTTTAACCTGGAGTCAATAAATGCACCTCAGAATTTTAAGAGAGACTTTTGTGAAGCTGAGCAGATATTTGTGCATAGGTGTATTAAATGGGAAGTGTTTCACTGCATTGAACACTGGCTAGTTCAAAGAGTACTGGATAAAGAGTCAAAGGACCAGTATTCTAGCCTTCTCCTTCTATGAACAAGCTTTGAGACCTGAGTTTTTCTAGACCTTGATTTCTGCATTGATAAAAATAAGTGGGCAGCCCAGATCAGAGGATCTTTCGATTTTTCCTGCTCTAGCACTCACCTCCCTCTGTGTAGTCCAGGAACATGTATATGATGCCTTGACATGTACATCCAGACTTTGACATATGCAAGATCCCCAATAAATGGACCATTTTAGAAATTCCCACTCAACCACTGCAAATAGAATTAAGCTATTGTTCAGTTATGAAGTTCTATCTTCTGCATATAGCCTCTAATAATAGAAATTTTTATATAACCACTATAGAAATTTTTAGATAACCACTAGTTTTTTTTTTTTTTTTTAGGGAGGGGAGTCTATTTTCTTGAGCTTCTAGAATACTCCAGGCCCCACACATTTTTTTTTTTTAATTGTCAGTCACTTTTTGGCTAAGTGTGTCTTCATCTTGGCCCAAAAATTCAAATTTAAGAAAGAAATGTATAAGGTACTAATGCAACTTCTATACATTCCATGCTTTTACTCTGATCATATATTTCCTATGTGATAATATTCTACAGAAAAACAAAAATAACAAGTAACAAGTGAATTTGAAAATATTAATTCCACAGAGAGGGTGTTAGGTAATTAAGAAGACTTGTCTCAAATGGCTTAAATACATGAATTAGATGAGAATAAAAAGCAAAATATGATCCCCCACCAATAAAAGGGTATTCTGGCCCATACATATATTTTTCTAGAAAAAAATGACTTTGAGATATACTCTCAAAATTAAAAATAATAGTGTATTCATAGCCATCATGAAAATGCCAATCAAAATAATAGTCAAATATCACTGTATACCCACTGAGATGGCTATAACAAAATAGACAATAATAAGTTTTGATGAAGATGTAGACAAACCAGAACTCTCATACACTGCTGGTGGAATTTTTAAATGATACAGCCACTTTGCAAAATAACCAGACAGTTCCTCAAAGGTTAAACATAGACTTACCCAGACTTAACAAATGCCCTAACAAATCCATAGGTTTATACCCAAGGAAAAAGTGAAAATATATAATCACACAAAACATGTATATGAATGTTCATAGTAACATTATTCATAATAGCCAAAAAGTGGAAAAAACCCAAATTTCTATCAACTGATGAATGGGTAAGCAAAATGTGATATATCCATACAATGGAATATTATTTGACAATAAAAAAAATTAAGTATTGCTACATACTACTACATGGATGAACCTTGAAAACATCGTTAAGTGAAAGATACCAGATGCAAAAAACCACAATAATGGATGATTCTGTTAAATCAAATACCTAAAATAAGAAAGTATAAAGCAACAGAAAATAGATTAGTGGTTGCCTAGGGCTAGAGTGTGGGTGGGTGGAAAGAAATGGAGAATGACTACTAATGGGTATGAAGTTTCCTTTGTGGTGATGAAAACTCTAAAATTGATTGCTGCTATGGTTGCACAACTTTATGACCATAATAAAAATCAGTGAATGGGTGAACTGTATACTTGAATTATGTCTGAGTGAAACTGCTATAAAATGTAACAGATAAAAGACAAAAGACTCAGAATGTAAGACATAGTGCACAATGCAATGAAGAAGTGAATGCAAGAAATCCTACTATGACAGCTAAGGAACAGCCTGATAGAAGTCCGTACATATTAGAACAAACAGGGTTACAGGAAAAATATTTCCAATAAGAAGACAAGTGTTGTTACACAAACAATACATTTTGTAAGTACGGTATGATATTGATAAAGTAAAGGCATATATCTTTTCTGACAAAAAAAGAACATGTGCATGCTAAGTCGCTTCAGTTGTGTCCAGCTCTGTGTGACCCCATGGACTGTAGCCCACCAGGCTCCTCTGTCCATGGGGTTCTCCAGGTAAGAATACTGGAGTGGGTTGCCATGCCCTCCTCCAGGGGATCTTCCTGACCCAGGGATCGAACCAATGTCTCTTATGTCTCCTACATTGGCAGGCAGCTTCTTTACCACTAGCGCTACCTGAGAAGCTACACCCCCCCCCCCAAAAAAAAGAACAATAAAAAAAAACCAATTGAAGAAATACATTAAAAAAAATCATCACCCAAACATGATATGATATTTAGCAAATGACATCCAAGGAAAAGTACTGTCTGAAACATACAGCTGCAGCCCCATAGGTCGAGTAATTCAGGAGTGAGGAGATGACCAAAGTCACTCAGAATTCAGAGGTAATTAATATCTTTGGGCCAATAACAAGACAACTAGAAGCATTTTCTTCTGATGAATTTGTATTTTTCTTGAAAGTGATTTGTCACTTTGATAGCATATTTGTTCACAGAACAGTCTTTCCCCTTTAATCATTTATGGAAAATCATTCAAAAATATGTTTGCATCTTAAAATTTGTTTTTCTTTTATAAAAATAAAAGGGCTTACATAAAGGATATTTTCTGACTTTTATTTGTGATCTTTTTAGAAAAAACTGACTAAATTTTATCTTCTGGAAAATTTAAACTTATTCCCATGTAAAAACATGTAGCTTAAAAAATTGCCCTACACTGCAGAGATAAACTCTTATGTCAATTTTTTTAGTGATCACTGACTGCTGTGCTGAGAATAAACTAAAGTTCAAAGGAAGAAGTAGAGCGACTGAGACTAGAAGGCTATTGTTGTAAATCTGTGAGAGAAGACAGGAGTTTGGACTGAGTAGAAGTCATGAGAAGTGTCTGGAAATACTAAAATTCAAAATATGGAAAAGATGAGAATGTGAACATTGGAATATTATGTTTTTCAACTAGGAAGTACATCTATTCCTTTTAAATAGTCCTGGTAATTATATTAATTTTTTTAAAATATTCTTTATGCTCTGTTTGTCTGATTATAAAAATTAAGAATTAACCTATCTCTTCGCCACCGCAATGAGAAGTCCATGCGCTGCAATGAAGAGTAGCCTCCACTTGCTGCAACTAGAGAAAAGTCCTTGCAGCAACAAAGACCCAGCACAGCCAATAAATAAATCCATTAAAAAAAATTGCCCTAATATCTTAATGATTTAATAATCAGTTTTTAATTGATAATGAATTTTTAGGAACCAAAAGTTTCTAGTTTTGCTCTAGTGTTAAAGAACTTTTAGCTGAAGTTAAGCACTTTTTAAAATTTCAATTCAATTTTTTTTCATTAAACTGCTTTGGTTCAGTTGATCCACTCAATTGCTTTCTTAGTTTCTGTTTCATTTATTTCTGCTCCAAGCTTTATGATTGCTTTTCTTCTACCAGCTGGGTTTTGTTTGTTCTTCTTTCTCTAGTTGCTTTAGGTATAATGTTAGGTTGTTTGAGAATTTTCTTGTTTGCTGAAGTAAGCTTGTATTGATATAAACTTCCCTCTTAGAACAGCTCTTGCTGTGTCCCATAGGTTTTTGATCATCATGTTTTTGTTTTCATTTGTCTCTAGGCATTAAAAAAAATTTTTTTTAATTCTTCAGTGATTCATTGGTTGTTTAGTAGCATCTTGTTTAGCCTCCATGTGTTTGTGTTTTTTCCAGTTTTTCTCCTTGTAGTTGATTTCTGCTCTCACATCATTGTGCTTGGAAAAGATGCTTGATATGATTTCAATTTTCTTAAATTTACTGAGGCTTGCTTTGCTGCCCATCATAAGACCTATCCTGGAGAATGTTTCACATGCACTTCAAAAGATTGCATATTCTGCTGCTTTTGGATGGAATGCTTTATAAATATCAATTAGTCCATCCCATCTAATGTGTCATCAGGTCTATATTTCCTTATCAATTTTCTCTCCAGATGTTCTGTCCATTGATGTAACTGGGGTGTTAAAGTCTCCCAGTATTATTGTGTTACCGTCAATTTTTCCTATTACATCTGTTAACATGTGCCTTATATATTGAGGCACTCCTTTGTTGGATATGTATATATTTAAAATTGTCATACTTCTTGGATTGATCCCTTGATCATTATGTAGTGTCCCCCTTTGACTCTTGTACCTATCTTTATTTTAAAGCCTATTTTGTCTGATATGAGTATTCCTATTGTAGGTTTCTTTTGATATCCATTTGTATGGAATACTTTTTTTTGGGGGGGGGAATACCTTTTTTTATCCCATCAGTTTGTCTGTATGTGTCCCTAGATCTGAAGTGGGTCTCTTGTAAATAGCATATATATGGGTCTTGTTTTTGTATCCATTCAGCCAGTCTATGTCTTTTGTTTGGAGCATTTAATCTGTTTACATTTAAGGTAACTATTAATAAATATATAGTCCTTATTGCCTCTTTAATTGTTTTGGATTTATTTTTGTAGGTCTTTTTCTTCCTTTTTCTTTTGTTTCCTCCTCATGTGACTTAATGACTATCTTTTAGTATGATGTTTAGATTTAATTTTCTTTTTTGTGAATATCAATTATAAATTTGTTGTTATGGTTATCATAAGGTTTTGATATAGCCTTTTAAATAAAAACACAATTTTTTTAAGTTGCTTATCACTTAATTTTAAATGCATTTCAAATATCCTGCACATTTTTACTCTCCTCCTCTCACAATTACTGGTTAAAATATCATATTTGTGTGTGTATGATTTCCTACCTTTAGAAAACATGAACAGACAATTAAAAGTACTGAAATGAATTTGTGATCTGAAACCCCCAACAAACAAAAGAACAAGACCAGATGGCTTCACCAGTGAATTCTACCAAACATTTAATTCCTATCCTTCTGAAACTATTCCAAAAATTGCAGAGGAAGGAAAACATCTGAACTCATTCTATGAGGCCACCATCACTCTGGTACCAAAATGAAAGATATGACAAAAAAAGAAAACCACAGGCTAATATCACTACTGAATGTAAATGTAAAACTCCTCAACAAATGCTAGCAAACTGAATTCAACAGCACTTTTAAAAGGATCATACATGATGATAAAGTGAAACATATCTCATGGATGCAAGGATTTTTCAATATTTTCAAATTCTTCAAATCAATCAGTGTGATTTATCATATCAACAAACAAGAATAAAAACCATATGATCATCTCAATATATGCAGAAAATGCTTTTGATAAAATTTATCATCCATTTATGATAAAAACTCTCTAGAAAATGGGTATATAGGGAACATACTGCAATATAATAAAGGTCATACATGACAAACCCACAGCTGCCATCATACTCAATGCTGAAAAGCTGAAAGCGTTTACTTTAAGATCAGGAATAACACAAGGATGTCCACTTTCACCATTTTTATTCAATCTCATTTTGGAAGTCCTAGACAGAACAATGGAGAAGGTAATGGCACCCCAGTACTCTTGCCTGGAAAATCCCATGGACGGAGGAGCCTGGTAGCCTGCAATCCATGGGGTCGTGAAGAGTCAGACATGACTAAGCAACTTCACTTTCACTTTTCACTTTTATGCATTGGAGAAGGAAATGGCAACCCACTCCAGTGTTCTTGCCTGGAGAATCCCAGGGATGGGGTCGCACAGAGTTGGACACGACTGAAGTGACTTAGCAGCAGTAGCAGACAGAACAATCAGAAGATAAAGAAGTAAAAGGAACCCAAATTGGAAAAGAAGTAAATTGTCACTGTTTGTAAATAACATGATACTATACACAGAAAATCCTAAAGACACTATCAGAAAACTACTAGAACTCATCAATGAATTAGATAAAGTTGCAGGATATAAAATTAATACACAGAAGTTGGATGTATTTCTGTACAATAATAATGTAAGATCGGAAAGAGAAGTTAAGAATAAATCCCATTCACTGTCTCATCAAAAAGAATAAACTATCTAGGAATAACCCTATCTAAGGTGGCAAAAGAACCATATCCTGAAAACTATAAGATGCTGATGAAAAAAATCAAAGATAATATAAACAGGTGGAAAGATATAGCATGTTCTTTCCATCTGGGAAATTTTTAAAAGCCTCACAATTCAAGGCACAGCCAAGGAAGGAAAAGTAATAAATTGGTCAACATAAAAAATGTATTTTTATGTAAAGACATACCTCAGAGATATTGCAAGTTCAGTTCCAGACTACTGCAATAAAGTGAATATAAGAATAAAGTAAGCTTAATTCTACCAAAAATTTAGAGAAGAACTAACACCTATCCTACTCAAATTCTTCCAGAAAATTGCAGAGGAAGGTAAACTTTCAAACTCATTCTATGAGGTCACCACCACCTTAATACCAAAACCTGACAAAGATGCCACAAAAAAAGAAAACTACAGGCCAATATCACTGATGAACATAGATGCAAAAATCCTTAACAAAATTCTAGCAAACAGAATCCAACAACATATTAAAAAGATCATACACCATGACCAAGTGGGCTTTATCCCAGGGATGCTAGGATTCTTCAGTATTCACAAATCAATGTGATACACCACATTAACAAATTGAAAAATAAAAACCATATGATTATCTCAATAGATGCAGAGAAAGCCTTTGACAAAATTCAACATTCATTTATGATTAAAAAAAAAAAAAACCCTCCAGAAAGCAGGACTAAAAGGAACATACCTCAACATAATAAAAGCTATATATGACAAACCCTCAGCAAACATTATCCTCAATGGTGAAAAATTGAAAGCATTTCCCCTAAAATCAGGAACAAGACAAGGGTGCCCACTCTCACCACTGCTATTCAATCTAGTTTTGGTAATTTTGGCCACAGCAATCAGAGCAGAAAAAGAAATAAAAGGAATCCAGATTGGAAAAGAAGAAGTGAAACTCTCACTGTTTGCAGATGACATGATCCTCTACATAGAAAACCCTAAAGACTTCACCAGAAAATTGCTAGAGCTAATCAATGAATATAGTAAAGTTGCAGGATATAAAATTAACACACAGAAGTCCCTTGCATTCCTATACACTAACAATGAGAAAACAGAAAGAGAAATTAAGGAAACAATTCCATTCACCATTGCAATGAAAAGAATAAAACACTTAGGAGTATATCTACCTAAAGAAACAAAAGACTTATATATAGAAAACTATAAAACACTGGTGAAAGAAATCAAAGAGGACACAAAGAGATGGAGAAATATGCCATGTTCATGGATTGGAAGAATCAATATAGTGAAAATGAGTATATGACCCAAAGCAATCTATAGATTCAATGAAATCCCTATCAAGTTACCAATGGTATTTTTCACAGAACTAGAACAAATAATTTCACAGTTTGTATGGAAATACAAAAAACCTCGAATAGCCAAAGCAATCTTGAGAAAGAAGAATGGAACTGGAGGAATCAACCTGCCTGACTTTAGGCTCTACTACAAAGCCACAGTTATCAAGACAGTGTGGTACTGGCACAAAGACAGAAATATATCTAGATCAGTGGAACAAAATAGAAAGCCTAGAGATAAATCCATGCACCTATGGACACCTTATCTTTGACAAGGGAGGCAAGAATATACAATGGAGAAAAGACCATCTCTTTAACAAGTGGTGCTGGGAAAACTGGCCAACCACTTGTAAAAGAATGAAACTAGAACACTTTCTAACACCGTACACAAAAATAAACTCAAAATGAATTAAAGATCTAAATGTAAGACCAGAAACTATAAAACTCCTAGAGGAAAACATAGGCAAAACACCCTCCAACATAAACTACAGCAGGATCCTCTATGACCCACCTTCCAGAATATTGGAAATAAAAGCAAAAATAAACAAATGAGACCTAATTAAACTTAAAAGTTTCCACACAACAAAACAAACTATAAGCAAGGTGAAAAGACAGTCTTCAGAATGGGAGAAAATAATAGCAAATGAGGCAATGGACAAAGAATTAATCTCAAAAACTTAACAAGCAACTCCTGAAGCTCAATTCCAGAAAAATAAAAGACCCAATCAAAAAGTGGGCCAAAGAACTAAACAGACATTTCTCCAAAGAAGACATACAGATGGCTAACAAACACATGAAAAGATGCTCAACATCACTCATTATCAGAGAAATGCAAATCAAAACCACAATGAGGTACCATTACACGCCAGTCAGAATGGCTGCTATCCAAAAATCTACAAGCAATAAATGCTGGAGAGGGTGTGGAGAAAAGGGAACCCCCTTACCTGTTGGTGGGAATGCAAACTAGTACAGCCACTATGGAGAACAGTGTGGAGATTTCTTAAAAAACTGGAAATAGAACTGCCATATGACCCAGCAATCCTGCTGTTGGGCATACACTCTGAGGAAACCAGAATTGAAAGAGACATGTGTATCCCAATGTGCATCACAGCACCATTTATAATAGCCAGGACATGGAAGCAACCTAGATGCCCATCAGCAGACGAATGGATAAGAAAGCTGTGGTACATCTACACAGTGGAATATTACTCAGCCATTAAAAAGAATACATTTGAACCAGTTCTAATGAGATGGATGAAACTGGAGCCTATTATATAGAGTGATGTAAGCCAGAAAGAAAAACACCAATACAGTATACTAATGCATATATATGGAATTTAGAAAGATGGTAATGATAATCCTGTATGCGAGATAGCAAAAGAGACACAGATGTATTGAACAGTCTTCTGGACTCTGTAGGAGAGGGCGAGGGCAGGATGATATGGGAGAATGGCATTGAAACATGTAAATTATCATATGTTTAATGAATTGCCAGTCCAGGTTCGATGCATGATACAGGATGCTCAGGGCTGGTGCACTGGGATGACCCACAGGGATGGGATGGGGAGCGAAGTGGAAGGGGGGTTCAAGATGGGTAACACATGTACACCCATGGCAGATTCAAGTCAATGTATGGCAAAACCAATACAATGTTGTAAAGTAAAATAAATTAATTAATTAATTTAAAAAATAAAAAATAAATTAAAAAAAGAATAAAGTCCCAGGAATTTTTTGGTTTCACAATATATATATGCTATGTTTGCAGTATGCTATATTCTATTGTGTGCAATAGCATTTTGTCTTAAAAATGTACATTTCTTAATTAAAAAATACTTCATTGATAGAAAGTTCTAACCATCATCTGACAATGTAGGGTTTCCACAAACCCTCAATTTGTAAATACACAATATCTATGCAGCACAAGAAAGCGAAGTGCTGTAAAACAATGTATGTCTGCAAATACAAAATGACAATGTTAGGATTGGTAAAAGACAAAAATAAAACAAAAGGACATACTTATTGAACATACAATGGAGTTATTTTTTCCCTTACAAAACAGAGATGTTAATAAAATAAAGAGGAAAAAATTGTAAATAAGAAATTCACAAAAGAAGAATCATGAAGGAACAATAAAATAGTCACTCTCACTAATAACCAAAGAATGCAAGTAGTGTTAGTCGCTCAGTCATGTCCGATTCTTTGTGACCCAATGGCCTGTAGCCCATCAGGCTCCTCTGTATGTGGAATTCTCCAGGCAAGAGTACTGGAGTGGGTTGCCACTTCCTTCTTGAGGATCTTTCCAACGCAGGGATCAAATATAGGTCTTCTGTACTGCAGGCAGATTCTTTACTGTCTGAACCACAAGGGAAGTGCACCACAAAAGAAGGGACAAGGAAATAGTCACTCTCACTAGTAGTCAAAGAAGGCAAATGAGAGCTGTTTTTCTGAGCAAAGGAAAGGAGATATTTTTAAAAATTGGTTTATTTTAATTGGATGATAATTACTTTACAATATTGTGGTGGTTTTTGTCATATATCGACAATAATAAAAGTTTTATATGTATAATGTAACAGTATATAACACTTTGTATATTAGCAGGCCATGAATTTGCTGAAAGAAAAGATTTTTGTACCAATGTAGAAAATGAAAAGCTTTCATCCTTTTTTCTGAATCAAAAAAAATTTTTAGAATAATTTATGGGGATGTAAGGTATGGTATGATTATAATTAATAATACTCTATTACCGGTCCCATCACTTCATGGGAAATAGATGGGGAGACAGTGGAAACAGTGGCAGACTTTATTTTTTTGGGCTCCCAAATCATTGCAGATCGTGATTGCAGCCATGAAATTAAGAGACGCTTACTCCCTGGAAGGAAAGTTACGACCAACCTAGACAGCATGTTAAAAAGCAGAAACATTACTTTGCCAACAAAGGTCCGTCTAGTCAAGGCTATTGTTTTTCCAGTGGTCATGTATGGATATGAGAGTTGGACTGTGAAGAAAGCTGAGCGCCAAAAAATTGATGCTTTTGTACTGTGGTGTTGGAGAAGACTCTTGAGAGTCCCTTGGACTGCAAGGAGATCCAAACAGTCCACTCTAAAGGAGATCAGTCCTGGGTGTTCATTGGAAGGGCTGATGCTGAAGCTGAAACTCCAATACTTTGGCCACCTCATGCGAAGAGTTGACTCATTGGAAAAGATCCTGATGCTGGGAGGGATTGGGGGCAGAAGGAGAAGGGGACGACAGAGGATGAGATGGCTGAATGGCATCACCGACTCGACAGACATGAGTTTGAGTAAACTCCGGGAGTTGGTGATGGACAGGGAGGCCTGGCGTGCTGCAATTCATGGGGTCGCAAAGAGTCAGACATGACTGAGCGACTGAACTGAACTGAACTGATTACCTACTTGAAAGTTGCTAAGGGAATAGATCTTAAATGCTCTCACTGCAAAAAAGAAATGATAACTGTGTGATATGATGGAGGTGTTAGCTAACATGGTGGTAGTCATTTTGCAATATATGTGTATGAAATCAATATGTATTTACCTTAAATTTATACATATCAGTTACAACCTCAATAAAGCTAAAGAATAAATCAACTTTTTAGTTAGGCACTTTCCCTCATGTATCCTTGAAAAACTATCCATAACCACTATCACTGAACTTAAAAATCTGACACAGTGGTTAGCAACTAAATAGTTAATATTTATCTGAATGAATTCATAATATTCATTCAATGAAACACTAGTTTTCTCAGAGTTCTTTTTTCTGCATGGCCAAGTCTTCACCCACAGAACTTCCCATGAAGCTGCTGATCTTGCAGAAGTGGTGGGTGGAGCTCTTTTTGTCAGCCTACAAGGCCCCTAAGAATCAAGGCCCCATTGTGTTCATGCCAGGAAGCAGTAGCAACTCTATAGGCAAGCAGGTCTCAGCAAGCCCAGCCATAGGAGACCCATTCAGGTCAGCTATGCATAGGCTCAGTTGTTGACACATAAGTCACCCATGACTTATTAAAAAATAATTTTTAAAGATTTTCCATTTTTACATTCTAACAAAAAATAACATTGGAAGCTAAATTCAAGCTCCTATATTATAACTGACTTGTGTCGGCCAGCTTATATTTTAAGGCTGACAGGTTTCCATTTGTTAAGGAATGAAGTTGTATTTGTTTAGGGGCCTGGTACTCCAAACAGAATTGCCCCAGAGACTGCCACTAAAACATCTAAGAAATTAATATTTAATAAGAGAATTTACTAAGCACATACCAAGTTCCAGATATTATTCTAAGTGTTCTAGGTGTTTTAATTCATTTAATGCAATGAGAACATTTTACAGTCAGGGGAAAATAAGTCTCACACAAAAGGTGACTGACTTGTCCAAGGACACACAACAACAAATGTCAAGACCAGAATTTGAAATCTGGTAACAGGGTGCTTAAGATTCTGTTCCTAACTATCAAGATATTTGACAAAGAAAAAAAGAGACTGAATATAGAAGAATGAGCTTCCCAGGTGGCTCAGAGGTAAAAACCAGCCAATTCAGGAGATGCAGGAGACATGGGCTCGATCCCTGGGTCGAGAGGATCCCTGGGTTGGAAGAATCCCCTGGAGGAGGAAATGGCAACCCACTCCAGTATTCTTGCCTGGAAAATCACATGAACAGAGGATCCTTGGGCCACAGTCCATGGGGTCACAAAGAGTTGGACATGACTGAGTGAGTGAGCATGTACACATATGTAGAAGAATACTTGGCTATTTTTCTGATTATAAATTGTTCTAGCAAATATAGAGTTGAAAATTTATGATGTGTCTAAAGAAAGAAAATCACTACCCCAGAATGTAAAGGAGAAGAAAAGTTTTCAAAAGCAGGAGCTCTGGCTGGATGCTGGGTTAAACATGAAATTGTGGTGGCCAGCCATTTGGCTCTTTTAATGTGTACTGAGCCAACACATCAAACCTCATTACCACAGTCATATTAAATTACATGTCATAACTTAATAAAGGTGAAGTTAGACCATGAAGGGCAGTTATCAGCTCAAAGTGCTGATGTGTTCTCTGACAAAGGATCAACTAGACAGAACCAATTCCCAATCTCCCATATTGATGTAGATAATCAAATCATGACACTTTGGCCAAAATGCCAAATGCTTCATTTTCTGTGCTTTTTTTTTTTTTTTCAAGATAGTTATGTTAGAAGTGGGGCTTCCCAGGTAGAGCTAGTGGTAAACAATCTGCCTGCCAATGCAGGAGCACAAGATATAGGGTACGATCCTGGGGTCAGGAAGAGTCCCTGGAGGAGGAAATGACAACCCACTCCAGTATCCTTGTCTAAAAAACTCCCATGGACAGAGGAGCCTGGTGGGCTATAGCCAATAGGGTCACAAAGAGTCAGACATGACTTAGAACACACCACACACACACACACACGTTAGAAGTAAAATAGACCAATTTTATTTTTATTTTTATCTTTTATCATCATATCTCCTTTCCTTGTGATAAGAAGGTCATGAGTAGAGAGACTGCTGGGAAAGTGTAGCCCAAGATTTTGAAAACTCTAATACAAGACAGAATCTTAGATTGACTCAAATGTCACACAGTAGAGATCATTAAGTGTGCTCTTGGTTTTTAGAAAGATTCTGGTACTTTGGTAATTAGATTCTATTAGTTTAGCTGCGGGAAGAACTTGGCACATGCCCAAGTTTTGTTTGTTTGACTAGACTTCTTTAGTAAGGAAAAGCAATACTTTCTTCATTCTTATTTATTCATTCAATTATTTATACCATCACAAATTTATACTTAATTATTCTTTCCTGATTCTGAAATCAACAACTTCAAGTAGCCCTGGTTACTTTTATTTGAGATGATATTTGGAAACCAAGGTCTGGAGCATGGATATTTTAATTTTATTTTTTAATCTGTGTCTTTTAGAAACTGAGTTAAATTCAACTGCATTTTGTTACGAACACTGAAATATTTAATTTCTATCATCTTTCTAAAAAAAAGTTTTTGTTTACTATGCATTTTATTTCCCTTTTTTACATCTTTCCTACCTGCTATTAACCTTATTGAATTTACTTTACTTTCTTTTTTCCTTCTGCTGACTTGGCAGGTACAGTGTGTATTACATATTTAGTTATGACCATTAAATTTTTAATATAAGTATTTATCTAAACATTTTTCTAGCAAAGTATAATATTTTTAGCCCTCTCCTATACGAGGAATCTATCCACAGCATCTATACCCTGAATTCTCTTCATCTTCAACAACTGTTCAACATTTAAAAACCTTTTTGTCATGCCTGCATGTTTAGTTGTGTCTGACTCTTTGCTCCCCTTTGAACTGTAGCCCACCAGGCTCCTCTGTCCATGGAATTTTCCAGGCAAGAATACTGGAGTGGGTTGCCATTTCCTTCTCCAGGGGACCTTCCAGACCCAGCAATCAAACCCGTCTCCTGTGTCTCCAGCATGGCAGGCAGCTTCTTTATCCACTGAGCTATTGGGGAAGGCCTCCAGTGGTCAAAAAAAAAAAAAAAACCTTTTTATTTGAGTGTATATATCACATATGTACAACTGGATTAATTTTCATACAACAAATAATTAAAAACACTGTATAAAATGCATGCAGATCAAGAAACAATATTATCAACACTCAAATCCTCATTAATCCACTCACCCTGAAATCACAGTCTCCCACAAAGCTTTTCCTTTGGTAATCTTTACTCTTTTATTTTTAGCTTCTTTCACTCAATATCATTTTTGTGAGATTATATTTTTGCATGTAATAAATAGTTCAGTTCTTACTGGTATGTACTATTTTGTTGAGTGAATATAAAACTTATTTATATATTCTCCTGTTAATAGGTATCTGAATGGCTTCCAGTCTTTTGCTGCCTTTGGTTCACACGTATAGCTAGAAGTCTGAAACCTGCATGACTTTTCCCCCCATTTTAGGTAATCTGTGATTTCTGTCTCAATGCTTTTAGAATTATTGGACTTTGAATTTCAAAATGTCATAAGGAATTGTTGATAGCATTCCAATAATTTTACCTAGTAAAGTAATTCTTTTTACTTTGCACAGTTTCTTTTAACTCAATTACAGGGTTTTTTTTTTTTCTTCTTTTTTAATTCAAACTTTTGAAATATTTCATTCATACTCATTATTAATATGTAGGATCTCTGGTTTTGCATCTTATATCTATTACTTACTCCTTTATTATTTCCAACTTTCTGCCTCTTCCTTCTGCATACTTTAGAATTGCCTCCCATTCATCGTCCAGGCTATTGATTTGTCTGTCTGCACTGTTGATTGTTTTTTCTATATCTATATCTCTGTCTCTTTGACCTATACTACCATTTAAAATTTTGAAAAATTTTAAAATTTGTTTTTATAACAAAGCTGGTACTTTTAAATTTCCAGCCTCTTTATTTCATTTTTTATCTTTTTTCCTTAGTTCATGTTTTTCTCTTTTTTTCTACTATTCCTTTAAAGTGAAAATATTTATTATCTACTTTTTTTATATTTCCCAGAATAAGTATTTTCTAAAATGATGTTCTTTCTTGGAATGTAGTATTTATTTTCCTTTTTTATTACAGAATTTTTCAGAAGTCTTGTTTATTCCTTTGCTTGAGTTAAAGAGACAGGATATCTGTGTCATTTTTAAACACACAAACAATAAATAATATAGATGGAGTCCTGCAATTTCTCTTGTTGTACTCAATTTCCTGTCTCGCCTTTGAATCTAGTCTGAATGCCTGGCTGAACAAACTAATGTAATCTGTTTAGTCATTTAAGTTATCCAGAAGCCTTTGGTTGAGAATAGTTGGGATTATGAGCCATTATGGTTTTAAAATGTTTGATTGTAAGCTTTTTCTACATATGTTTGAAACTAGTTCATCAAGTTCTAGTTCCACTGAGTTGGAAGAAGACTATTTTATTCAGTAGACACTAGTTATCAGTCATACTGGATCAAATTCAACATCAAGAAATTCCTACTACTATATCCTTTTGTTTGGTGAAAGGGAGTGTTTTTTTGTTTTTTTTTTTTCCTTCATCACCAGCATCTTCCCTTCACATATTACCATTCACTTAATATGTGGCAGTAGAAATAGTTCCAAGTGAAGTGAGCTCCATCTCCTCAATGATCCACCTTTTAGACACTACTTCTCCAGATTACCATTGTTAATACACTTCTGAGTCAAAGAATTCCCAGAGAAAACATCCTTTGCTTTCTTTAAGGGATCTATGATTTCAAAACACAGCACAGAGATGGGTTCCAACTACAGTAGTTCCTCCCAAATCTTTCAGTCTTTGCCCTTTCAAACTAAGGAATGTTTAGAAGAATTCTCCAGAATGATCTATTCTTACTCATCACAGTTCAAAATGATGGGGGCATCATTCTCTCAGTTGTATGGTAATTCACTGAATCATTCTCTGTTAGGATTCAAAGTCAGTTTTTATTCTGTTAGAAATTTTAGAGCACCAGATTGACACTATTACAAAGATTAAATGCTGGTGTAAGTTTATTATATATTTCCCTCTCTGTAGTCTTTGGTTAGAGTTGGTTTTGATGATTAGAAGGGAAGGAATGTTAAAACTGCTTTTACTTCTATCTTCTACTAAACACTTGTATTTTCAGTATTAAACTTTGTATATCTTTCCTTTTTCTTTTTATCTTAATGAATCCTGTATGGACCTAAGCCTTTTAGGGTGTAATAACCTGGGACAATTCACCACTTTCTTTATCTGTTTAACAAATGTGGCCTTTCATAAATTAGATTTAATACATATGGAGCTTAACTGTGGTTATGGCAACATACTTCCCAATTTGCTCACTTTTTTCTTTCCCTCTTTTGATTTTTAATGAGGCAATTATGTTCTTTTTCACATATGCAGAATTCTTCTGTTGGGAATAATATTGCGACTTACTTTGCCAATAAAATTTCTGTTGCAGCAATATGGCAGGAAGTAAAGTGCTTTTTTTTCCATAGGAATTCAGTTTTAGTTCGTTTCTCTATGGTTTCCACTGCATATATTGAATACACTTCAATCTATAAATAAGAAATCTTCTGAAACCCAGTGGCAAAAGATAATGAGAGATACTTTAACAGTGCTTGCATAGGATCTCTTTGCTTTAAAGCTTCCTTTGCCAGATAGAGTGGTGTGGGGCTGGGAGAAATGCACATGTAAATTATTAAAAATAGCATTCTTGATCTACAAACCTCTTGTTTCCACTCCTTTTACTTTCTTTTAAGATCTAATATGAACTGAAAGTTCTCGATGCTCAACATCTTAAAAAAGAGAAAACAACCTAGAAGCAGTGGGACTGCCCTACAGTGTGCCCTTCTGCAAGGGCATCATCCGTGTGAATTATTGCATCTCTTACAAGAGTCTGTGAATATGGTCTGATGAAAAAGGTGACATGGATCCAGCTCCACGCTTGCCTTTAACTAGTGGTGTGACCTTGAGGAAGTCACTTTACTTCTCCAGGCATCTGCTTTTCAATCTGTAAAATAAGGGGGTAACATTAGAGGTCCCCAAGCCTCCTTCCTGTCCTCAGACTCTGAAACACAAAGAGCCTCAGGTGTGCAATTACAAATGAGGGGTCTGCTAAAGCATGCTCTCCTGAGCATGAACAAAAGTAGTCAAGCAGGCAGAAAGATAGGGATAGTTTCAGGAGCCCCTAGGATATGCTTAGATATTGTCCAACTAAATATTGTGGGGAAACACTTTGATCACTATGCAAATCACTAGAATCTCATTTAGTCAAATACTAGAATTGGTCTGACAATTTAAAATAAATTGTGTCACCAATACTGTTGCCTTAGACATATAGCAGATATCTCTCTTCATGTCTCTCAGACATGAAGAGCCTGTTACTGCCACTTCCTCTTGGTAGAGCATTCCAGAAACCACCCCTAGTCAATGAGGGTCAACACATAAGATGTCACTGCTCTGCCATCCTAAACCCTAACGTGTTACTCAATATCCACAGTAAGTTCCATTTTCAGAAACCTGATGGAACTTGCAACGTTCTGCACTGCTTGCCAATTATTTACTGAGAAATGCCCTGTCATCTTCCTTGAAGAATCTTCACAACAGAACACATTTTGAGAAAACTTTGGGAGGCAATTTCTATGAAATATTCTTGGCTTAGTTTTAGTTATGACTGATCCACTATAAGAACATGATATTAATTCCTTTTTATGCGGATAAAGCTTGAAAAAGGTAGGCAAAGAGCTTGAGAATCTTGCCCTCTGGTAAAAGGGCTGCTGGAAACTTTCCACAATGGTTTCCTGACCTGGAGCATCTCATTACAGAGAGGACATATAGAATGACCTAATTTCAGGACTCAGTAGCATGCTCTCAGTAAAGGTACATTACTAGATCCTTGGAGAAAGAATGCATTTTTAATTGTCATTTTCCATTTATATAACAAATATTCCTTGTCAAAAACTAAAGGAGAGAGGGAGGGAGGAAGGAGAGGGAAAGACAGAGAAATCTAAACAGAAAGCTAAAATTGCCTGTTATCCCACTCTCTTTGAAACAATGCCATTAAAACTATTTTTATGTAGATTTTTAATACAGATTGATAATCAGAATATATAACTCTATTTCATATGTGCTAAAAAGGCCTATTATTTTACCTTTTCCCTGCCCTCAAGCACATTCCATCTGCTGGCTAAAGTTCTTTGAAGGTTGAGAAGACTCTTTCTTGCCTAATTGAATCCCTCAAACCACAATACTAAGACAGGGCACTGAATACAACACGGCCTTTAACACTCAGGTTTGTGCTCTTTGGATTTTCCATTAGAAAAAAAAGATATATTTTTATTGGGAATGAGACCAGAAACTCGAATCAGAACTAAGGAAACATCCAGATTCATCGGTCTCCAGTTTCCTTTTTTAAACATTATCACTTGAGTCTCTTTTCTCCTTAACCCATCTCTTTAAACAGGATGAGCACTATTTCAGTATTTCTCTGAAGCAGAATTATGTCATCGCCTGGAGCTGAGTGACAATGACCTGGTGTTTAAATCAGCTTTGTTATAACAGTAAGCATGGAAGTAGAAGAGAAAGAAGAAATGCACTGCATTTCATTACGTTTTCTAGTGTTGTTTAGCCCATTGGCCCACCTGCAGGGAGGATGGGACTTGAGGAAGTACGCTTGTTTCTGTTAAGCAACTGTTCTAACTCATCAGTGGAGGAACACTTGGAAAGGTTCTCCTTCCCTTAGGAATGTTGGCCACAGAGTACAAACTGTGAACTGCCCATCAGCTAGGCTTTTAAGGATCCATGTGATTTCTGAGGAGTGGCAATGTCCCCTTTATGCCAAGGATCAGAAATCATGTGACTCGTATTCAAAGAGAACCCAGAAGGGACTCCTCTTTTAGGAAAATATAAGCATCAGTTAAAGAAGGAGGAACAAGGTGAGTAAACGTCCAAAAACAGATGAACATGAGAAGCCAGGACACGTGTCCCATGTGGTCAGCAGACAGCAGCAAGAGGCTTGTTCCCCTGCTAAAGATGGAATGACAAGGACAATGGGAGGACAGTTCTGACAATGTTTCCATGAGAGCATGTGAAACCCCAAAACACCAGGCCCAAATAAAAGAACTGCCAAACCCTTGAGAAAACCATAATTAGAGGGACTCCTAAAACTTTCAGCAGGGCAAAAAAAAAAAAAAAAAGGAGTGGGGATTAAACCCACCAATTTTATTAAATAAGTTGTTCATCTTATGGACAATGGTTCATAATCGCCTCCTATTATCTGGGAATCAAGGATGGATCCTGGTAGCGACCCAGTTAAAACTGAGGAGAAGGAAGATTAAATTGTTGTATCTGGTTTATCTTTTTTCTTAAGTGAGCAATGAAACAACTGCAAGGCATATACTGCATACTTCATTCCTTGAATCAACAAGGGAGCCTCGCCAAATGTCAGATTAAATATTCCACAGCTGAAGTGTTTGCATAACTTTTTGGTGGCTACCATTTAAAGAAAGAAAAACAGTGATGGGCCTTTAAAGAAAAATATTCCCTTAACTTGACATGCTCACGGTGTCCTGCCAGCAACTGCTCTCGACTTGGAAGGCGAGGCCATGCATATCTTGTCCCTGGAGCGACAGTGCCAGCTGGCAAGTGAGTCCCAGTTCCATTCACCCCAGGAGCATGAAGCCCCACTGTGCGCCCTGAAGGCCACAGCTGCACTGCGGTATTGTTTAACCATCTCTGCTTTGGCTAAGAAGCAAGTCGTCTCAAGAAGGAATTTCCTGGTTCCTGAAGTGTCTGTCATGTTTCAACAATGAGTTTGCAATGGCTGCGTGCATTTTCAGTTTGGGTTGGCTCTGTGGGTTTGCCCAGGAAACTGGAGACAGGTCTCATTTTGAAACAAAATAATAAGTCTGAACAAATCAGTTCTATTGTCGTTGGCTCCGATGCGGCTCGAATTAATTTTAGCTCTATGTTTCTAAAGGGTTGCTCAAGAAATGATGCTCTTCAATCTCAGGTTGTTTGAGGGAAAAGAAGGAACTGACATTTTTAAGTGCCTACTAAGTGTTAGGTGCTTTGGATGTATGATCTCAATAACTCTTCCTAACCATCTGAGGAAGGAGTGGTTTCTCTGTTCATTTTACTAATGGGGAAACGGAGACACTGGGAAGGTTATTCACTTGCGCAAGGTCATGAAGTTAAGAGCGCAGGCTGTGAAGTCCAATGGCTCTGTTCCATCCCAGACCTGCTACTTTCTGCGACCTAGAGCAAGTCACTTCACCTCTCTGCTCCAACTTTATCCTCTGGAAAATAATAATAGGTATTTTACATCGAGGACTAAATAATGTGTGTAGAGTGATCAATATCTGAGCTGGTCAATACAATCAGCCCTTGTTACATGAAAGTGCAGGGATTTCAGACTAGTGAAGCTCCCTTTCACATTGGTGCTAATGCCACCACCTCACCAGTTTGCTGACCAATACCAAACTTATCCATGGGGAAATCTAAGTCAACACTGGTATTCAAGTTTCAAAGCTGAAGGCAGACTTAATATCCTCGCTTTAAACTTATTTTCTCTATTGAAGCAAATAAGACTTGCAGCTCTGGCTCCAGCTCCTATGAAGGAAGCTCTTTCTAAAAAGGAGCTAGAGAGGAGAAACAGTGGATGGTATAGAGGGTGGAGGGCTCTGTTGTCTCATCGTCCAGGTCAGGGCCTTGGATTCAGAAGTAAAACCTGAAAAATTACTGTGTGATGTGTTTTCTCATGACAGCTGATGTCTATGTTATACACTGAAGCCAAAAGCAGAGCTGAACTGGTAGTCCTAACTGATATCAACCATCACAGTGCCTGTCAGCCTGGTGCTCAAGCCCCATCTTGGTGCTTCCTAGGTGCCAGGCTCTGTGCTGGGCTCTGAAATGGAAATATGGGTAAGACATGGTCCCTGACCTTGCGGAGCTCGAAAAAGTGATCCAATGAGCCCAAACAACAAAGGGATCTGGCTCTCCAATGAGGCTGTTTAAATTCTAGATCCTCTGAAATCCATTTGAAGGGAAACACGTACTTCATTAGTTGTCTTGTAACCAGGAATTTCTGGTGCTTTGTGAAGAGGCTTAAATAACTTTCTCTAATAATCCTCAGTGAAAAAGCAAAAGCCCACAAATAGGAAGGAGGCCCATAACGCTACCAACCCAGTTAATCTCTTGGAAGTTTTTCCAGTCTTGCAAGGATTTCTTGGGCTTCAGCTGCCCCAATAACTACCCACAGGGACTTGAAATCAGAATACCTGAATGTAAGTTCCGATCTTCCCTATTTACAAGCTGTATGATTTTAGCCAAAATCACTCAACTTATCTGAGTCATGTGTTTTTAATCTGTAAAATGGAGAAGATAAATAATATTCAGGCTACAGATTTATTATCAAAGAGCAAATAGATTAATGTCTTTGAAAGACCTCTTTATGCAGTAAAGACTTGTAAATACTCATTCTTGTTACTCCCACTCATACTTTCTCTTCCATTCATTTTAGAAACATTCTGTATTGTATGACTTTTAGATTGCAAGTTTTTTTGCTTTATAATTCAATGTCTGTGAATATTTCAATAAAGAGAGGATTGAAAAGAAAGCATCAGTGAGCGATTTTTCAACACCACTTCCATGAGGGACAATGGGTAAAATTAAGACATCTCTCACTATTTTATTTGTAAATAACTATTTGTGAATTCTTTATGTCATGTATTGTGCTAAATACTGTGTGTATGTGTGTGTAAAGTCCCACAACAATATAATTCTCACAATAGGCTCATTAAAATATGATTATTTCCATTTTACAAATAAAGAAACTAAAGCCTAAGCAATATCCTCAAGGTCAGAAATCTAGTAACCAGTTGAACTTGGTATATGAACTTATATCTGCCTAACTCCAAAGTACAGGTTTTTAACCACAATCTATCCTGTGTTTGAAGATGATGATGATAATAATATGAAATGGGAAAGGGATGATTAATAACAATGTCTATTTTTTACATTTATAGGAAACTGAAATATGATCACTTATGAATCTTTGAAGGTTAGATAATAATTAGAGTATGTACCTATGGATAGAAATTTTTGAGTTATGATCTAAGGAAAAGATGAGTGAAAATTATAATATATTATGTAAATATGTGGTGCTTTTATACAAACCTCTTCTTTAGTTGGACCTCTGTTTTCCCTGAACTGATCTCGAGGGTCTTATATCATTATGAACTCTTAGCTAGAAATAATCTCATCAACTCTGAATTCCCAGATCCTGTTAGAAAAATGTTCTTTTATGACTAAAACTCCTGCCTCTATACCTTTACACTTGCTTTTCCCACTGTCTGGAATATTATCTGTCAAGAAACCTATTCAGCTCACCTGCTCACTTCATGGAAGTGTCTGTTCAAATGTCCCTTATCAAACTGAGCCTCCAGTCACGTGACTTGACTAGGTCTTCTCCCATCACTTTGTACAGAATAGCCAAATTCCCCTCACGGCTATTTATCCATTGCCTTATTTTCCATGTCTTCAAAGCACGTCTTACCACTGAATATATTATTAAATATGTAGACACTAAACATTTGTTTACTGACTGCTCCCATGACTCAGACAGAAACTCTGTAAGAACAGGAAATTTTTTGTTTGTTTATTGCTTCCCCAGATCTAGACTGGCACTTGGCACAGAGTAGATGCTGAATACATTTGTTAAATGCATGAAGAATGATGAACATGGCCCTTTCTCTTTTGTATCATAATTAGTTATACACAAGTCTTACCTACCTAGGAAACTGAACTTTTTGAGGTCGAGGTCTGTGCCTGGTTCACTGTTACATCTCTCTAGTTCCTAACACAATATATGTAATTTGTTTAGTGATTGAAAGTTTGCAGAGACTTTATATATATTTCATTTGTGATCTAAGGACTCTATAAAATGGTTTGGTATTTTTATCCCCATCTGCCTTCCTTGGCCTGCTATGACAAAATACCACAGACTGGGTGACTTAAACCGTGTATATTTATATCTCAGAGTTCTGGAGGCTGGAAAGTCCAAGAATAAGGTATCAGCTGACTTGGTTTCTGCTTAGATCCCTTTTCCTGGTTTGCAGACAGTCACCTTGTCTTACATGGTGGAGAGAGAGAGAAAGAAGAGCCAGCTCTCGTCTCTTCTTTTGATCCCACTAATCCCATTCGGGGGGCCCATCCTCACTACCTTGTCTAAACTTATCTACCCAAATCCCCACCTCCAAACACCTCACATGGGGGTTAGAGCTTCGACATACAAATTTTGGGGGGATATCAACATTTGGTCTAACACATCATCTTACAGATGAGAACCTGTAAGTCTGAGAAATACATTATTTTTCCAAAGTCAGAGATAATGCATCGATTAGATCTCAAGCCCAGTTCTTTTCTCCACAAGTCTGAGACTCTCTCTTTGATGGATCCCTGCCTCACCCTGTGTTAGACTGATTAACAACCTCTGAAAAGGAAGCAATGAGTGGATACTAAAGCAGTGCTCCCTTAGAGGTTTAGAGGAGGTATGTATGTGCTCAGTCGCACCCAGCTGTCTGCAGCCCCCATGGATTGTAGCCCACCAGGCTCCTCCACCCATGGAATTTTCCAGGCAAGAATACTGGAGTGGGTTGCCATTTCCTCCTCCAGAGTTTCTCCACCAGAGGATCAAATCCGGGTCTTCTACGTCCCCAGCATCGCAGCAGATAATCTACCTGATACTTCACCGCTACTGTCATTCGGGAGAAACTGTCAAAATCCTCCATGCAGTCAATGTCAAGGAAGATTCTTGCTTTCAGGCTTTCTTGAATATTATTTTTTAATCAAACCTTGTTTTAACATTTTATTTTGTGATCAGAAATCTATCCTCACACTGTCACACCCTCTTCCTTCAGGTTTGAGAAATAGAGGCTCTGTGAGGGAAAAAATTTGAACAGGCCACATAGCCACTAAGCTGAGAGAGACAGGATTTGAACTCAAGCCAGGCTGTCTCTTTTTATACCTGCAAGAGAGCTCAGTTCTTAATATGGTCATTGAAAAAAAACGTTGTGTGTCCTATTTGGCCTGCTTGTTCCAGTGGGCATGGTTTAGAATAGAGCTCTCTTCTCCAGTAGAAGTTGAAAAGATATAAGTCTCTGAAATCATAAAACTTTGGTTATTAATTCTTCTTTCCTAAGTATATATGTGTATGTGTGTGTGTGTATACACAAACATATATATATGGGGGACATACTTAAAGGATATGAATTTTCTCCCTGGATTCAATGAGTTCTTTAATCCCCAAATATTTGTGTAATCTGTCACTAAGCCCCAGAATTCCTGGAACCCTTATATAAAGTCAACCCAGATTCCAAACTTAATGAGATTTATCCACCACTAATCTCCATATCTATTTTTAACAGAAATATCTTACTTATTTTCAAGATAGAACATGTCTCTATAACATGCCATTGCAGCAAATTCTACATCCTTGTAGATCAGAATATAAAACAGAGTGCAGGGCTAGATCTCAACCCAGAGGATGCTTTATCTTTTATATTTTAGGTTGAACTACAGATAGAAGGAAAAACTGTGAGGTTTAGACACTAAACAGACTAGTTTAAATTCAAAGCCTCATTTAAATTTGTTTCCCTGTGAATGCCTGACTATGCTCCATAACTTGTAATTCCATTCTCTGCTTTACTCAATCATGGGCCAGAAAAAAAACAAAACAAAATCCAAAACCTGCCTTGTTTGATGCCAATAATAAATGTGGGACATTCTTTCAGTTCATATGATAAGCTGCCTTTCCTTGGTACCCACTAAACATGAAAAATTGCACGTACTGAGTGTGACCTAAGCTAAGAAACTTCAGAGTAGTCACTTCTGAAGGCCTCCATCTCTGAAGCCAACAATTTCAATCCTTCTTTGGAACTCTTCAATGGATGTGAATTCATCTTTTAAAGTTTGCTTGGAAAGAGAAAAGAGAAATGCTTGGAAGACAAAACTAAGATGCCCATTCTACTTTCTGCATCTACAATACAAATAATGTAGCCTGATTAAGAGAATGCTAAAGGCCATTAAATCTCCAATATTCTCTGATGATCTGATTTTCTCCATATAATACACTGTTCCACCAATCCCAATCTTATTTTCTTTCTTTGTAGAAATCCAAATGATTTGACATGGAGTAGGTTGTTTAATATGATTTCCCTGTGAGTAAAATAAAATGACTTTTCTGAGGTTTGAAACTGATTCACAACAAATCAGTGCTAGAACAGTTATTTTCTTTTTTGGCCTCTTATTCTGGATTCACAAGCCACAAAGCCCATGACACAGACCATTAGCCGTTTATCCTACTTCTGGCTCGCTTCTGAAAATGTCAAAATCTGTGCTAGAAAATGAAAAGAATACAGGTATACTGCATTTCCAGGGAATCCAGAGTCCCTAAGAAATAATGTTTTCAAACGTTAAAATGTATTAAAAGCAGCTTCTTGTTTTAAGTATTGACATGGTAAAAGAGCATCTTCTTTAGCAGACAATCACTCTGCTAGCTTTTCTATTTGGCAAGTCTAAATTTTTATGAGTTGGATGTATTTAAAGTGAGCACACCTGTGAACAGACAGAGCATTAACCTCAGGAGAGTGACATAATTCCTGGAGGACAAGCTGGGGGTGGTATTTGGTGCCTGTGGCAGCAAGGCCAGCATGGCAGGGGAGGTGGGCAGGTTCTTCAATGTCATTTCATTTAGAAGCTAAGAATCTTGGACACAACATTTCTTAAAAGCACATGTTTATTGCCCCCATTGGTCTATGACTTCCAGAGTGTTTTCATCATGACACCTAAGCAAGTTAAATAGAAAAACAATTTTAAATGAAGTCTTCTGAAGATTCATACTTGAAAGGAAGTAAAAATAAAGTGTCAAGATAGCAACTCAGAAAAAGAGGATGGCTGTAAAATGTTAGAATGTAGGCCTGTATACAGAATATTTTCTGAAGCAGATACAAAGGCTTTTCTCTCTTCTCCATGTGCACTCTGTATTTCCAAGCCCTCATCTAACTAAGCAGAGACTGATTGAAACACACTGCTTTGAATATGAAACTAACTTGGGGAGGTCAAAAATGAATCATTTTTTAATAGCACTGGATCTGATCAAATGTTAACCTCCAAATTTTTCTGAGGGACACTGTGAGGAAGATTTTTATTAAAACCCCAGTTTCCACAGCTTCAAGAGATAACACTGGCAGTGTAGGGCTGTCATCAGCATCGTTTTGCACTTGCTCTGATGTGGGAGGCGCTTTCTCAGTCTGTGCAGAACCAGTGTTACAGACTACATGTTTGCCCCCCAAATTCACATGCTAAAAAAAACTAACCCCAAATGATTGTATGAGGAGGTGGGGGCTTTGGGAGGTGATCTCATTGGGTAGAGCCCTCGTGAATGGGACTACTCTTGTTTTTCAGTTGCTAAGTCGTATCCACCTCTGTGACCCCATGGGCTGCAGCATGTCAGGCTTCCCTGTCCTTCACTATCTCCCTGAGATTGCTCCAACTCATATCTATCTATATCCAACCATCTCATCTTCTGTCACCCCCTTCTCTTCTTGCCCTCAATCTTTCCCAACATCAGGGTCTTTTCCAATGAATCAGTTCTTTGCATCAGGTAGCCAAAGTATTAGAGCTTCAGCTTCAGCATAAATCCTTCCAATGAATATTCAGGGTTGATTTCCTTTATGATTGACTGGTTTGATCTCCTTGCCGTCCAAGGGACTCTCAATAGTCTTCTCCAGCACCACAGTCTGAAAGCACCAATTCAGAGACCAGCCTTCTTTATGGTCCAGCTCTCACATCTGTACATGACTACGGGAAATATCATGGCTTTGACTGTATGAAATTTTGTCAGCAAAGTGATGGCTCTACTTTTCATATGTTGTCTAGGTTTGTCATAGCATTTCTTCCAAGGAGCAAGCTTCTTTTAATTTCACACCTGCAGTCATTACCTGCAGTGATTTTGGAGCCCAAGAAAATAAAATCTTCCACTGTTTCCCCATCTATTTGTCATGAAGTGATGGGACCCCATGCCATAATCTTTGTTGTTTGAATGTTGAGTTTAAGTCAGCTTTTTCACTCTACTCTTTCACCCTCATAAAGAGGCTCTTTTGTTCCTCTTCAGTTTCTGCCAGAGTGATATCATTTGTATATCTGAGGTTGTTGATATTTCTCCCAGCAGTAGTGGAGTGGGTTGCCATTTCCTCCTCCGAGGGATTTTCCTGAACCAAGGATCAAGCTTGTGTCTCTTCCATCTTCTGCATTGGCAGACAGGTTGTTTACCACTAGCGCCACCTGAGAAGACTCGTGAATGGGACTAGTGCCTTATTAAAAAGACCTCAAAGAGCTCGACTGCCCTTTCTACCATGTAAGGAAATAGCAAAAAGGCAGCCATCTATGAACCAGGAAATAGGCTCCAACCAGATACCAAGTCTGCTGAAGCCTTGAATTTGAACTTCCATCCTCCATAACTGGGAGAAATGTTTAAATCTATGATTTTGTTACATCAGCCTGCACAGAAAAATACTCATAGTAAGCCCTGATACTGCCTGACTACACTGCTGAAAAGCAAACATTATAAACTTCCCCATCCTTCTTAGAAACTCTAACATTTCACCCTCACTACCTTGTAAGCTTGTAAGGATGTGAGAGTGGACTACAAAGGAAGCTGAGTGCCAAAGAATTGATGCTTTTGAACTGTGGTGTTGGAGAAGACTCAAGTCCCTTGGACAGCAAGGAGATCCAACCAGTCCATCCTAAAGGAAATCAGTCCTGAATATTCACTGCAAGGACTGATGCTGAAGCTAAAACTCTGGTCACCTGTTGAGAGGAACTGACTCATTTGAAAAGACCCTGAAGCTGGGAAAGATTGAAGGCAAGAGGAGAAGGGGACAACAGAGGATGAGATGGTTGGATGGCATCACTGACTCAATGGACATGAGTTTGAGTAAGCTCTGGGAGTTGGCGATGGACAGGGATGCCTGGTGTGCTGCAGTCCATGGGGTAGCAGAGTCAGACATGACTGAGCGACTGAACTGAACTGAACTGAACCTTGTAAGCTCACACAAATCCTTGTCATATGTTGCTTAGTTTCTTTAAAGCTATTTATCCTCCTCTGACTCCTATTTTTTCTCTAATTTCATAAATTAAGTATAGTATTTCAATTGGTGAGGCTTCTTTTAATTCCTCCTTCCATCATCCCCCATGTTAGGGATAATTTGAAGTGGTTAGAGTGAAAAATAATGCATATGCCTAACGTTCAATGAACATCTATATGCAAAACATTGTGGAGCATCCAAAGCTGAATCAGAGTCAGATCCAGCTCTCATATAGTTTTAATCTATAGGAAAGAGAAAACATAAAAAACTATGTTACAAGAAAAAGACAGAAAAATTGTTAGATGTTAATAGCAAATTTCAAGGAAAATGACATTTGGTCTCCCCTGGGAGATCAGGAAGAGTCTCGTGGAAGTCATTTTTGGATTGAGCCTTAAAGTATTCTTTCTAATTTTATATGAAACAATATATTTTATTTTTCTGATGTCATAGACCCAGCAAGTGGTTTTATACTGAATTTAATGAAAGTTACATAGACCATTTTGTAAGAGGAGGAGGAAGAAAGGGAAATATTCATGAAATTTCAAAAAACAAAAGCAAAATCTTAGGTAACTTTTAATATCTGTTCCACTCACACATTAATAAAGTCCATTTGAAAATTCTACATAAAAGGAGAAGAGAAACAAGAGCAGAGGCAAAAAAAAAAAAAAGAGAGAGAGAGAGAGAGTATCAGCACAGGAAAAGTCACAGGGGAGAAGAAACCCACAGAGAATTTCCAGGGTAGACCTTACTCTTCCTCCCAAATCAGGAGGATGCTCAGCTGGGACACTGGGGCTTTACTAGATCGATCTCCCCAAAATATTATTGAGTATGCAGCACCCAAGGGAAAAGAGGGAAGTGAGCAGGCTGGGGGTGGGTATGAGAGAAGGAAACATGCTTAATAGAGGAGATGGTGAAGCAGGTAGAAGTGTATGTAGAGACAGTGCTGAAGAGCACTTAAACTAGAAAAATGTCCTGAATGTCATTGTTCTAAAAAAAAATCAATTTCTTTATTAGTTCTACCCCACATTGAACTTAGTAAAAATTCCCTTTTTAAATTAATCTTGTGTGTATGTTTCATTAATATTCTACTCTTGTTTAAGAGAGGCTCGTGATCTGCTTGAGAGATGCCGGTGAGGTTTGGCATGGTTACACCCATGCCCAGAATGATGTCCAGAGTCTCAAATGACCCCAGACACAAGCCAGACAAAGCTAGTGTGTTCTAGAGGGATGGTTTGCCCATTAGTTCCTGTGAAAAAACCCAGGTCTAGGACCCCATGGCTGTTTATGTCCTGGGATTTCCCCTCATAGAAATCATTTCAGTGTCTGACTGGGCTTCTCAGATGGAGGGTAGAGGACAGATCCTACTCTGGTATGACCTCCTGCAGATGTGGGTCTGAAAAGACTAAAGTCATGCTAGTCCCCAGTACAATGAAGGCCTCAGGACCCCTTGGGCCTCCATGCTTGCAAAGTGCTGAATTTTGAGGAGAGGTGACACCATGTCTCCAGGAAGTTGCTCTACCTCCACTGGGACCACCGTAAGAGAATGATATCTGCTGTGGAAGAGACTTATCCTGGAGGAAACTCCTGCAAAAAACACATCTCTCCTTGAGACACCATCTGAGGCTCCTGGGGTCCAAGACCCATCATAAGGTGTGACATGAAATCAAGCCCCACTGAAACACCATGAGGAAGAAGGTTGGTTCCTATGGTACCAAGGCAGGGCATCTGGTTGGAGTGAGGAGTGGCTGGGCCTTCCTGTGGGGTTGAAGGTTGGCGTTGGAACTGGAAGTTCAAGGATTTGTAAGTATTAATGCCCATTCCTGGCATGTTACTCACGGATAAGAAGTTGAGTAAAGGGGCTGGAGGGGACCTATCATCCAAGCCAACTGACGTCTTGATGCCACAATGGAATAATCAGGTAGAACAGGACGCTGCAAACTCAAACATGTAAGACATCACAGTGGAGAGGAAGCTTGGGAACAGATGGCTCTGGAGGCAGGTCGAACTAGAGAGAAGACATCTGGATACTCACAGAAGCAGATCATTCACAGAGAAGCAGCAAGCCCTAAAAAGGCTATCACTGAAGGCAGCAGCATCTGGGCCTGCCATCAGGCCTGCCATATGCAGTGAAATCTTGAGGTTTCCTGAGGGCAAGCCCAGCATTGATGACTGGATGATACATGATGGGAGGTTTCAGAGGGTTCAGACCAGGAGAATGCACATGGCTGCTTGCCACAGATTTATTCAAAGGCTTTTGCCCCAGGCCGTCTCAAACTGGAGGAGCTGTGTTGAAGCTAAGGGGATGTCTAGGAGGGGTGAGATGTGGTGACTATGACAGAGCTGGCCATTAGTCCTTCTGGGGGGTCTGATTGGTTCTCTGAGTGTCCACAAAGCACTGCGGCACCCTGGACTCTGAGACACGGAGAACATGGCCTAAAGCCCACACCATACTCCTGCTGAGGGTGCTCTCAGTTGGCAGAGGAGCCATCTTCTGCTCAGTAGGAAGCATCCTGGAGCTGCTTGAGTGCAGTTCATCATCTCCCCACTGAGCCTCTCATCTGTTCATGTACCATCTGAGAGGTGGATCCCATGTTGACATTTAAACTGACATTTCCTTCCATGATATTAAGGGTCATAGCAAACTCAAACTCAACCAGAGCTGGTAGGGAATCATTTTTAGAAAGTCATGTGGGTAAGACTCAAAGGGAAAATAGGAATGTTCACTGAAAGCCTGGGATCATGGCAATCATCTCCATGCTGGGCCTTTGGACTCTCATGCTTATCCCAGGAAGACCACTTTGAAATTTCTCTGAAAATTGCTGTTGAAACATCTTGGCAGAAAATATTAGGGGCTTTTGGAAGCAATCCCCTCGGTTGAAACCACTGAAGACCCCCCGGCATACTGTCTGGCCAACCAATTTCAGAAAGACTTGGTCTGGATGCAGGGTTGGGGACAGTTGCCTTTCATTTCAGAGACTATCATGCTTGCAAATCCAGGAAGGCATATCTGATCCCTGGCGTGTTGAAGTTGAGGGCCATACCCCTAGGAGCAAAGAACGTGGTGCAATCATACTATCAGAATATGGTTCTGTTTGCCCAGGTGCCCAGCCTTCACTAGGGGTCATCTAGTATCGAGGGAGAGGCCCTAAGGCAAATTTCAAGGTCCATGTGGATAACCTAGTATCCTGGCAGGAACACTGAGTATAGCCGCTTGTCCCTGATTCTTCTTCTTCTGTTGATTAAACACTCTTGTTATAACTTCAGGCAAACTATCTGCTCAGGAGTCACATAATCTGGGCGATTGGATCCTAGGGACCCAGACTTGGAGCTCATGGAAGATGGAATCACTTCATCTGAAGAGAAGGGCACATCACCACATCCAAAAAGGACAAGTGGAACCTCTACATCTGTCTGGGACCCAGGTCCCTTACTCCAGTTTTGTTACTGAGCCATTCTGGCCTCTATCAGTCCTTCTGGTTTCTCTGGAGGGTCATCTTACACTGCAGCATTTTGCATTCTTCAGGCTGCTGTGAATGTATTTTCATCCAGGGAAATCATACACTAGATTTGGGAGTTTATAAGGAGATGCTGGAGACACAGGTTTGATCCCTGAGTTGGGAAGATCCCCTGGAGGAGGAAATGGCAACCCACTCTGGTATTCTTGCCGGGGAAAATCTCATGGACAGAGGAGCCTGGCAGGCTATAGTTCATGGGGTTGCAAAAAGTCAGACGTGACTAAGCCACTGAAAACACACGATGCACACAACAAGAAGTTCTGCTGATGCTCGAGCTCCTCATGATGTAGTCTATCTGGGGTCTCTCCCAGGGTGTGGGAATCTCAACTGGACACTAGTGGAGAAGGAAGGGGAAGAGGACACTGGGATCTGCCAGAGCCATTGCCCCTGTGAGAGATAGGTAGTTGCTTGCTTTGGGGGCATCAGGTTTGGCACAGTACCGTGGGGGAACAGTGCAGTAAGTTGACAGGGCTGCCTGCAGAAGGAATCCATTTGTTTTCCACCCCAGGCTTATCCAGGGGACACATGGGAGCAGCAGGTGTGGGTGCTGGAGCCAGAACACATGGAGCTGGCTGCAGTTTGGTATCCAGGGAAGGATTCCAGCCCTGGTTGGCTGGAACCGGGAGAGGTTTCAGGTCATTCCAAAGTCAAATGTGTTCAGACAGGTTTGCTTCTCTTTGACTTTCTGCTAGGGATGTCGTGGGTATGAAAAGGGGTGGCAGTTTCAACTTGACCCTCAATGCAGTTTCTGCAACTTGAGAACATACACATCATTTGGTCTGTCTTTAGAGCAGGTGTGGGCTTTGGTTAATAATCTGACTATGGCAAAAGTCTGAAAGACCGGTGGGTCCCATGAAATGATGGAATTGTCAGGGTGTTGTGTGCTGGGAATCCTGGGAATTTATTGAGTCAGCAGAACTCTGACCAGGAGCTCTCTGACCAAAACAGTGTGGGGCAATACCTTGTTCCCTTGGCACAATTTTCAGCCCCATTCTTCAGGTCCAGCTCTCACCCGGCCTGAGGAGTGCTTGATGGGTATGGTTCCCACTCTCGGAGTCATAAAGCGGGAGGGACTGGGATTGACTGGCCAGCTCCCTTGTTCTCTCTGCCTGGAGAATTTGAAAACCAGATAGGGATGCCCAGATGAAGCCACCACTGTAAGGGGAGGCCACCACCTCCCAGGTGTTGACTCTTTTGTCATAGAATTCCTCCTTTGGGGTTACTGGACCACGCTGGTTGAATGCCAGAGCCTGCAGTCACAGGTGCCCTGAGCTCTGCTTTGAGCGCAGTGGGAACAGTTGCTGAGGCAGTGGCAGGGGCCCGCTGCTTACTGGGCACGTCCCTTCACATCGGCTGTCTGTCTGCCTCGCTCCTCCTAGTTTTTCTGTGTTCTGGAAGTGAGTCTTGCAGCTCAGAATTCTCTTGTGTGTGCTTCCTGCTGCCAGAGGAGAACCTTGCATGCTGAGGGCGCACAATTCGCAGGGGCTACCACGCTGCAGTGCTAATCCTAGAGCTTGGAGGTCCAGAAGCCGAGCTCTCAAAGGCAACCCTCAGCCTTCAGGAGTTCAGTTTGTTCCTTAATCTGCACTGGCACACAAAAGAACTTTCCAAAGAGGATCTCTGCCACCTAAACAGAAGTGAATTTCCAGGTGAAAATGGGGCTGACACCAGCGAGTTCCACATTTAGCCCCCGGAGGAGGCAGCGTGGGAACAGGGAAGGGGAAGCAGGCTTTCGTCCAGGGCCCAGACAGCTGCTGGGCAGGGTGGCACCATCCCCTCATCCATCTCCCCATTGCAGCTCTTAACATTTGTTAATGTAAATAAACATATAAATAAAGCATATAAGAAAGAGCCTGGAAAGGTAAGTTGGGGAAATTTTTAGAAAACATTTAAATGATAGGTTATAAATTTGGAAGTTTTCTTTTTCTTTTTTGTAGGGAGTGAGGAACTACTAAGATTTCTGAATATGGGAGTAACATGATTATGACTTGGCTTTAGAACGATCCACTCTCCCATTATTGTTCAGAGGAAAAAGAGTCAACCCACTTGCAGATACAAGTAGAAGAATACCAAACCGAGAAGGCTTGGATGATAGCTATTTATTAACTCATGTTGGAAGACATCCCATAACTGTAAAGAGGGATTCAGTTGTTTTCTCACAAAGTCATGACAGTATTTGAAACCAAGAGACTGGCTGAGGATATCAACAAAGGACGTAGGAAAACAGCAACAAAAAGGGACCGATATCAGAAATTTACAGACTGTCAGGAAGAAAACTGGAAGGAAGAAGAACAAAAGCTACATTTCTTATTATTTAATTTTTGCTACTTCTAGTTTAGTGTGTGAGCTCGCCTCTACCCCCAAATAATTATTTTTAAATGGAAATAGCTCAATATGAATACACAGTCTCTTAGGAATAATACATTCTTATTTCAGAAGACCAATTTAGCCAAGCATAAGAATAACTAAAAGAGTTCTTTCTCTATAGACAAGACCTCTGATACATTTCAAAATAATTTTATTTACTGTCACTTAAAGTAATTAGAACATTCATCCCTAGTGGCTACTGGTCACCTTAGGAACAGTTTCCACATTCATATAGGGAGCCACGCTGAAGCTATAAACTCAGCAGCCCACAGAGCACTGCTTCCTCACTGGAAGTAGGAAGGGGGCTGTTGCTATAGTTCCTGTAGCCAGGCAAGGTGCTCATCAAGATTTTCAGAATGCCCACGTCAGCGGCACCTCTTCACGTGTCTTGGTAGAGTGTTCTCCAAGACCTTTTTGTAATCACTATGAGATTACATTTTGTACAGCAGAATAAAGGGATGCAGAGTTGAAAGTGAAAGATGAAAAGACTACTCCTCATCTTTTCCTCTTGACTGAGCCCAGTTAACACATTACTTCTGTCTTCTTCTGAGAACTCTGGGTGTGAGTGGCAACACTTAGCCAAGGCAGGTGTCACTCAGTGCTCCCCCACAGCATTCTTTTTTCACCACTAGACCAAAATGATATAAGAAACAGGCATTTACGATTCTGTGGGGAAACTATAGGGGATGTTGAAGCTTTGTAGATGATGAGGTTGATGCCAGGCAACCTGCCATTGCATAATGATTCTACTGCCGACACCTAAGGACTCAACTCCTTGCCCTTGGGGTGATGTTGCTTTTGCCACAGAAAATAACAAAAATGTCTAACTTGAAATTAGCAGTGCTACATTCTGTAAAATTACATCAGAGCTTTTAATTTAAAAAGTATAATTTTTAGATTGAGCCCTCAGATACCACACAAATTTCTTGAGTGGATTTGAACAAATGAAAAAAGAAGCAAACATTATAGAGTTATAGATACAGGTGTAAACACTTAATATATACTGGGCACATAGCATGTGCCAACATGTTTATATATAGTAAATCATTTAAACCTGTTGAGGAAGATATTTTAGCATTATACTATTTTCATAGATGAGAAAACGAATAGAAAAAGAGAATGAGAAATGGTTGTCATGAGTTCCAAATGAAAGTAAGAAATAGAATGCCATCCATGATATTTGCATATCCCCAATGTATACATGTATACAATGTATACTGAGTGCTGAAGAACTGATGCTTTCAAACTCTCATGCTGTTGTGTTGGAGAAGACTCTCAAGAGTCCCTTGGACAGCAAGGAGATCAAACCAGTCAATCCTAAAGAAAATCAGTCTTGAATATTCATTGGAAGGATTGATGCTGAAGCTGAAGCTCCAATACTTTGGCTACATGTTGTGAAGAGCTGACTTATTGGAAAAGACCCTGATGCTGGAAAAGATTGAAGGCAAAAGGAGAAGGGGGTGGTAAAGGAAAAATAGTTAGATTGCATCACTGACCCAAGGGACATGAAAATTTGAGCAAACTCCAGGAGATAGTGAAGGACAGAAGAGCTTGGTGTGCTGCAGTCTGTGGGGTCGCAAAGAGCTGGACACAACTTAGCGACTGAACAACAAACAACAGTGTATATGCATACTTAATTTGTCTTTTTTCCCTCTTTCTCCTCCCAGCTTCATCACACAAAACAGTTTAGAACCTGGATAGGCTGAGCAACAATCTTCAGGACTATAAATGAAAGCTGCTGTTTTAGCAACTCAATTAGCAGATTTCCAGAAGACAATGTTCCATTCTCCTTTGGAACAAAGTGTTCGTGGACATTTGCCTCTGAGAGGTAGCTGGTAAAGAGCTCCCAATAGCTCTTATCCTGTCTCCATAGTTTGCAGTTACAACATGCACACAATTCAATGCATTAAGTAATTAGTTCTCAGCATCTTGTGAACTGAGGACCTATTTCCAGAATGATTTAGTACAGTTTCCTCTGAAATTCATGGTAACAGAGGAAATAATTAGGCTCAAAAAGGTTTTACTTAAAACCTTGTGTCTCTGCTTATCTAAAATGACTGTGCTAATTAAGACTCTCACAAATTTTCTGGATAAACTTCAACTCTGAGGACTTGGGTCTTCACCTCAGGTGTTCCCTTGGGGTCTGGCACAATGCTTGGAAACCCCCAAGGTGGGAGTAGCTCCGACTGGAATCCCTAGAGACGTGTAGCTCATTTTGGACACAGGCTCTTCTATTGTATGGACATACATTCAAAGGCCTTTTTTTTTTTTTGGTTTTGCACATTTTTTCTGTAATCATATTTAAGTCAATCTGCTTGAGGTTAAAAAAAAATTAATCTAATCAGTGTTACATCCAGTGTGGTCTACAGACCAACTGATGGTCTGTGGATTGTTACTGGCCATTTCATGGAACAATAAGTATAGAACGTGAAAGTAACATTTAGAAACTTTCACACCAATTTCTCAGATTAATTTATGTCCATTTAATTTTTTTAAAAATTTAAAAATGGGTCTTATAGTCTTACATCTTTTTTCCTGTTTTATTTTTATATGATTTATCTTCTAATGGTTGATTTTTTTCCCTTAAGGATCATACTTCCTGCTTTTTTACATATTGGGTAATGTTTTTATTGGATTGGGGATTGTACAAATCTTCAGTAGTGAGTACTGAATTTTGCTTTGTTCTCTTATATAGCTGTGAACTTTTTTCTGGCATGTGCTTGCATTGCCAGGGGTCAGTTTGGTCCTCTCAAGTATGCTTGTGGGCTGCCTCTAAGCAGTAAGCTCAGGTGAGGTAGGATTCATCACGTTTCTTTTCTCTGAAGGGATCATACTCCTAATGGAACTTTTACTCAGTATGTGAAAAACCATTGTTTCATATGTTATTCTGGTTTCCTAGTCGTTTAAATTAGAGGAGCGAATCAGTCCCTTTGTCATTATGGCTAGAAACACATGTACTAGGACTTCATCTTAACATCTTTCATCTTTATATCCAGCAATTCACTGGTAGGAATTTTACTCTATTTTTAGAAAAGTATCAATCAATATTGGAAGAGAAGTTAAAGAACCAAAATAAATGAAAAAGAACAAGAACAAAAGAAAACTAACAATTCAATTAAGAAATGAACAAACAACTTGAAAAGAATTTCACCAAATAAGATTTACAAATGGTCGATAAATGCATGAAAAGATACTCAAAATCACTAACCATTAGGGAAATAAAAATCAAAATAAGATACCACCTTATACTCATTATCAAGATTATTTTCAAAAACAATGACAACAACAAGCTCCAGAAAATAACAGACCTTGGGGAGAAAATGAAACTCTAGTCCATCACTAATGTAAATATAAAATGATGCAGCCTCCGTAGCATATAGTATGGCAGTTCTTCAGAAGATTAAAAACAGAATTACCACATGATGTAATAATTTCACTTCTGTATATACACTCAAAAGAATTGAAAGCAGGGATCCAAAAAGATATATGTACACCATATTCATAGCAGTCTTATTCACAATAGACAAAAGGTAAAAGCAGCTCAAGTACTAGTAGGATGAACAGATTTTTTAAGCATGAAATATACATATAATATGGGCTTCACTGGTAGCTCAGCTGGTAAATAATCCACCTGCAATGCAGGAGACCTTGGTTTGATTCCTGGGTCGGGAATATCCCCTGGAGAAGGGACAGGCTACCCACTCCAGTATTCTTGTGATTCCCTGGTGGCTCAGATGGTAAAGAATTTGCCCACAGTGCAGGAGACCTGTGTTTGATTCTTGAGTTGGAAAGATGCCCTGGAGGAGGGCATGGCAAACCACTCCAGTATTCTTGCCTGGAGAATCTCCATGGACAGAGGAGCCTGGTGGGCTATAGTCCATGGGGTCACAAACAGTCAGACACAGCTGTGCAATTAAGCACAGCACAGTATATACATATTATGGAATATTATTCAGCCCTAAAAAGAAGGCACTTCTGACATATTCTATAACATGAACAAACTTCGAAGACATTGTAACTAAAATAAGCCAGACACCAAAGACAAATACTGTGTGATTTCACTTACACAGGGTACATGAAACAATCAAATTGATAGAGTCAAAAAGTAGTAGAGTGGCTATTTGGGGCTGGGGGGAGATGGGAATGGGTAATTATTGTTCAATGGATATAGATTTTCAGTCTGGAAAAACAAAAAATGTTTTGGAAATGGACACTGGTGATAGTTGCCCAACAATGTGAATGTACTCAATGCCCCTGAATTGTACACTTACAAATGGCAAAACAGTGAAGTTTAAGTGCATTTTACCACAAAGAATACTTAAAACAAAAAAGCAACTTCATCTTCACTCCAGTTAGCTTGAGAATCACTGAATTTTAGAGGCTGAAGGTAGAAAAAGGCCAAAGTGAGGGGTAAGTTTGATGAACTTTTCTACCAGGGCTCCAGATGACAAGCAATAGCATTTCAGGCCACCCAGGTGCTTCTAACCAGTAAACCAGGAAGGTCTAAGTGAGTCAAATCTTACAGAAACTGCCATCATGGCTATTTTTGTATCATCTGTTTTCCTTTTCAACTAGCACTAAAATCCTTAACAAAGATCTGTGTGGAAGGCTTCATGAATAGTGAAGAAAGCAGAATCTGAAGAGACTGTATTCTATAGTACATCTTAGGGAGACACCTTGAGAAGCTAAGGAGGTGATGGTTGCTCTAAAGAAGAAAAGCAACTAAGTTCCTATAGTCTCAGGGAGGAAGAGGGACAATCAGCCTAGAACATATTATTTATCATGAAAAAAGAGAATTATGTTAAATAATATGCATAACATGATCCTATTCCTATATCTAAGAAAAAATATATATATATATATTTCTATGTATATATGCATAGAAGAAAATCTCTGGAAGCATATAAGTGAAAATAACATTATAGCAATATCATATGTATGCCTATATATTAATATATGTATATATTGGGCTTCTGGTGGCTCCATGGGAGAGGAGCCTGGTGGGCTATAGTCCATGGAGCCACAAAGAGTTGGTCGCAACTAAGCACATATGCATATATGCATATAAATATATAGGAGTATATACATATAGGAGTATGTATATAGTATATAGTATATAGGAGTCCTATATGTATATAGGACTATATACATATGTATAGTCAGTTTGTAAATTAAAGTATCTCTGTGGCAAACAACAAGATCACAGTGATATAACATTGGTTATATCTGTGTGGTCAGATCATGGGTGGTTTGTACTTTTTCTTTGTAAGTTTATCATCTGTTGTTCACAGTGGGTAGGCAAAACTTTTATAATCAGGGAAAAAGAAAGTAATTTTTATTTAAAAATTAGAAAAGGATTGTTGGGAGATGTTATATGGTTCAGGCTTGAGATACCTTTAATTGTTTTTGGAGATTTATCCATAAATTAGTCTGTTTCGTTATCTCTCATTCCATTTTTGTTTTTAGCATTACAGATCAGATGAGCAGCTTACACATTATAAGGTAATAATGCCTACCATTTTACATACTAGAAATGCATTTCATTCATTTAGGTCAGATAAGATTAGAGTAATTAAGGTCATTGGACTTTGCCATTTAACAAATCCTTAAATCCAATTCTAATCTCATTCATTAATGTCACAAACAAAGGGGTTAATTGCTAACATATAATGTTTCAGACCCACACTGACACAAATATTATAATATTATTAATAGATGCTATTAATGCCTTGCTTTCTAACTTTAGAGAAGGGCTGATGTATTCAGTACTTAAAGAGTTACACAGAGTTATTGGTTCTGAAGAGGTTATCCCTGGGGTAACTCATTATCGCTTGTACAAGCACGGAATGTTCTGTGACAAGAGAATGTCTAAAATGAAACAATCCAGTTAATCAAGACGGGGCATGCCTGTGGTGACTCTGCAGTATGAGCAGATACTGTCAGCTCCTGAATTGTCACCATGAAGCCTCGTGGCTGCGGCAAGGTCCCAGCCCAGAACAGGTTGGCCGCTAATGTCGGGGATTCTGAGAGCCTGTTGCCTCATCAGACTCACGCTCAGTTGCTTCACTTCAGCTCTCACCCAGCTGGAAAGGACAGTCTTGCTGTCTTATGAGTCTCCCATACCAAACTTTTCACCACTTTAAAAAAGAGACAAACCAACAGATTTGAATCATAATCTCTCTTTTTTCTTTTTCCATTTTTTTACAAAGGTATAAAAGGGAGTGAAAATTCCTAAAGGTGTACTTGAAAGGTCAGCCGCCAACCAAATGTGCTATCTCAAATGTTTAGAATCCTCTCAAACCATTAAAAATTATGTCATTAATGGTTTTTAAAGACGTGGGGATGTGTTTGCCTCATGCTTGTACTGTGAAAATAGCACCTTATGAATGTAACCCTGTGACTATGGGGCATGATTACAATGTTGTAAACTATTAAGATGTAAAAGATGAAAAGAAAAAAAAAAGACTCAATGTCAAGATTAGAAGGCGTAAAGGAGGCAAGGATATACAATGGAAAAAAGACCACCTCCTTAACAAGTGGTGCTGGGAAAACTGGTCAACCACTTGTAAAAGAATGAAACTAGAACACTTTCTAACACCGTACACAAAAATAAACTCAAAATGGATTAAAGATCTAAATGTAAGACCAGAAACTATAAAACTCCTAGAGGAGAACATAGGCAAAACACTCTCCGACATGAATCACAGCAGGACCCTCTATGACCCACCTTCCAGAATATTGGAAATAAAAGCAAAAATAAACAAATGGGACCTAATGAAACTTAAAAGCTTTTGCACAACAAAGGAAACTATAAGCAAGGTGAAAAGACAGCCCTCAGATTGGGAGAAAATAATAGCAAATGAAGGAACAGACAAAGGATTAATCTCAAAAATATACAAGCAACTCCTGAAGCTCAATTCCAGAAAAATAAATGACCCAATCAAAAGATGGGCCAAAGAACTAAAGAGACATTTCTCCAAAGAAGACATATAGATGGCTAACAAACACATGAAAAGATGCTCAACATCACTCATTATCAGAGAAATGCAAATCAAAACCACAATGAGGTACCATTACACGCCAGTCAGGATGGCTGCTATCCAAAAGTCCACAAGCAATAAATGCTGGAGAGGGTGTGGAGAAAAGGGAACCCTCTTACACTGTTGGTGGGAATGCAAACTAGTACAGCCACTCTGGAGAACAGTGTGGAGATTTCTTAAAAAACTGGAAATAGAACTGCCATATGACCAAGCAATACCACTTCTGGGCATATACACCGAGGAAACCAGATCTGAAAGAGACACGTGCACCCCAGTGTTCATTGCAGCACTGTTTATAATAGCCAGGACATGGAAGCAACCTAGATGCCCATCAGCAGACAAATGGATAAGGAAGCTGTGGTACATACACACCATGGAATATTACTCAGCTGTTAAAAAGAATTCATTTGAATCAGTTCTAATGAGATGGATGAAACTGGAGCCCCTTATACAGAGCGAAGTAAGCCAGAAAGATAAAGAACATTACAGCATACTAACACATATATATGGAATTTAGAAAGATGGTAATGATAACCCTATATGCAAAACAGAAAAAGAGACACAGATGTACAGAACAGACTTTTGGACTCTGTGGGAGAAGGCGAGGGTGGGATGTTTCGAGAGAACAGCATGTATATTATCTATAGTGAAACAGATCACCAGCCCAGGTGGGATGCATGAGACAAGTGCTCGGGCCTGGTGCACTGGGAAGACCCAGAGGAATTGGGTGGAGAGGGAGGTGGGAGGGGGGATCGGGATGGGGAATACATGTAACTCCATGGCTGATTCATGTCAATGTATGACAAAACCCACTGCAATGTTGTGAAGTAATTAGCCTCCAACTAATAAAAATAAATGAAAAAAATAATAATAAAAATAAAAAAATAAAAAATAAAAAAAAGATTAGAAGGGGTGTTTAAAGGTCAGTTTTTCTTTTTTTTTTTTTTTAATTTTTCTGGCCCATTCACTTTCCTATATTTTCTAAATTTTCTAGCATAGAAATATATTACTTTCTAAAAAATTAAAAAAGACTCTCAACAACTGTAATTTTTAAGGTTGTCTCTAAACCAATGAGAGGGTAGCTTCTATTGCCCAATATCAATTCAAAAACAACAGATACTTTTCTATAAATCTCCATCTTGCCATGTTGAGATGAGGCCTAAACAGAAATAGTTCAACCATGTTACATTTTCCTCAAACTAAAATTTTATATGTACCCTCATCTTCTTTATTGCAAATTTAGAAAACTTATCCAGAAAGGGGAAAAGACATTGCCCAATCAGCTCTGCAGATTCCCAAAGCTTCTACAGGAAGATTTAATAAGAGGCTACCTCAGTCCAAAGGGTCACTTCCTTTTGGAAATGCTTTCTCTCTCCTTACCCTGATACCAGGACAGAAAATAATAATAATAATAATAAATAACAATTGGCATTCATACTGTACTCAGAGCTTTAAAATTATTTTCACAAGTAATAAAAAAGAATGCAAGAGCAACTCTCCAAAATCATCTCCTGCCCTACTGACAAACACACCTCCTTACCTAAGCACGTTCTTACTTGGGTTACAAGTGGTGGCAAAGGGGCTCCCAGAAGCACAGGACAAGGGTAATTACTATGTCACAGAGCTGACCTGAGGCCAGGCACTGTTCTCATCACTTGACATACAGAATGTAGTCCTTATGACAACACTGGTGAGACTGGAAGGAAGGGATTGGCACAATCGTTAAAAAAAATACAACATAACCATTAAGAAGAACAGTACATGACAAAAACTGGATAGAACCTACAGGGCCAAGTTGGCAGAAGATTCAACTTCCAGTAGACCTTGAGCCTTATTATACCATCATTATGGTACATTATCATGTGCTAAATGACACAACCATAGGCGCCATGACAGTTTCAAGACCAACTCATAAAAGACCAAAACATGGACAGTAGCCTAGTTCCTAGAAACTCCCACCCCTCCTCCAAGGTAGAATATTCTTCCCACTCATTAGCTTATGAAATCATCCTGCCCATAAAAACTAACCACTCTCACACTCTGAGCCTCTCACCTTCTGAGACAGCCCACACTCTGTCAATGGAGTGTATATCTCTCTAAACAAATTTGTTAAATAAACTTGGTTTCACCTTTCAGTAACTCACTCTTGAATTCTTTCCTGCTTGAAAGCAAGGACCCTCACTTGGCAGACCATACAAGAGACTCACCCAAGACCTGGGACATGACCATTCTCTCATGTCCCATTTTTCCTACAACACTGGGATGAAGGTATTATTGTCCATATCAGGGGTCAGCAAAGTATAATCCATAGGCCAACTTCAACCAATGGTTTGTTTTTGTAAATGAAGTTGTATTGGAACACAGTCACTCCCATTTGTTTTTTGTCTGTGACTATTCTCCTACTATAATTGCAGAATTGAGTATTTGCAACAGAGATAATTTTTCCTGCAAAGCCTAATGTATTTATCATATGGCCCTTCACAGAAAATGCTTGCCAACCCCTGATTTACATGGTACCTATGAGAAAAATGAGGCTCAGGAAAGTTTAATAATACCTCAGTGTCACTCAGCTAATTACTTTCAGGACCAAGATACAAACATGTATCTATCTTACTCTAAGCTCATGTTCTTTTTCATTTCTCCAAATTATAACTCAAAAATTAAGACCTCAACTTTCAACAAAGTATGCCATATGTGTGGCACATCTTTCTTGGCACAAGCCAAGAAAGATGAGACACGAAGCACTGCTTTTATTTTTAGGAGACATTATGAGACACATTAACTGTTGGATTCCTTAAACTATCCCTTAAACTAAAGAGCATTCTACCATAAGTTATTATTGATTATTATTGATACAGTGTGTGTTAGTCACTCAGTTATGTCTGACTCTGTGACCCCATGGACTGCAGCCCATCAGGCTCCTCTGTCCATGGGATTCCCCAGGCAAGAAAACTGGAGTGGGGTGCAGTTTCCTTCTCAGGGGATCTTCCCAACCCAGGGATTAAGCCCATGCCTCCTGCATTGTAGGCAGGTTCTTTACTGCCCGAGCCACCAGGGAAGCCCTCCCATTAAAACATTCTAAAATATTTGATATGTATGATATGGCACCACCTCTATGACCTTGCTAGTTTCTTCCTAGCCTAGAAAGAGAGGGATAAGGAAACATGTGCTTAAAATAAAAGCCTAACCTATTCATCATTTTTAGCATGGCTTTTGTTTTCAATGTCAGTTTCTCTTTCAAAATCTCTTTTGCTTAACTCCTTAACCACTCAATTAGCTGTGATACGGGGCCCTGAAGAGATGTTTCATAGGTGCCTAACGGAAGAAACTGCTCTGGAAGAAACGCCGATTCTCACTGCTCACACCCCCTCACCCACTGGTGACATGAAGGTACAAGATGTCAAAAATGGACACCAGAGCAGGGTGGTAGGCTAGCTCTTCTCACATCAGGGGCAGCAAAAGCAGCATGTTCCCAGGACCCCAGTCTTTCCTAGACAGAGTCCAGCAGTTCTGTGGAAGAAAAGCGGGGGAAACCTAGAGGATTCATTCTCAATATGGTCAGCAGTGAGGAGAATCTGGTTCCTTGGTCCTTCTTGTGAATCCCCAAGGAAAATGTCATGACCCTACTGAAAAGCAATTCCTCTACTGCTTACAAAAAGGCATGGAGATTCAACCATCTTCTGGAAGGAGTCAGCAGAGGCAGAACGATATAGAGAGCATTTTAAAGTGACATCCTTACCATGGAAAGAGAGGGAGATTAAAACAATGTAGTGGAAGTTAAGAACGGTGAAAGATTTTAAATCTATGATTTTACACTAAATTGCCATTGCACCTTGTCAAAACTCAGTTGTCCGTATATATGTGGATATACTTCCATGCTCTCTGTTCTGGCTATTTGTCAATCTTTAGGCCAATAGAACCGAGCCTTGATTACTGTAGCTTTACAACAAAACTTGAAATTAGATTTTATTAGTTCTCCAACTTTGTTCTTTTTGTCAGAGTGGTTTTGGCTATATTATATCTTTTGCATTTGTTTGTAATTTTAGGATTAGCTTGCTGGCTGCATAGGTTTTGATTGAAATTGCATTACATTTATAGATCAATTTGGAAAGAACTGGTAAATGGAGTAGTTTATTTACAAATATATCTCTTCATTTATGTAGGTGTTAATTTCTCTTAGCACAGTGTTATAGTTTTCAGTATATAGATCTTTCTCATCTTTTACAAATGTATCCCTAAACATTTTATTTTTTGATAACATTTAAGATTTTTATTTCTATTTCTGATCATCCCTTGCTAGTCTATAGAAATACAATAGAATGTTTTTATTGATCTTGCATCATGCAAACTTTCTAAATTTATGTGTTAGTTCTTATAGCTTTTGTGTAGATTATACATAATTTTCTACATAGTTGATCATGTTCTCTGTTAATAATAATGCTTTTACTTACAGAATGGTGAAAACAGAATCGTTGATGTCTTCCTGATCATTATTCCTATAGATTAGTTTAAAAGTAGATTTTAGAGTAGAAAGTATAAAAACGCAAAAATCAGGGAAATAGTCAAGAAAAATTTTAATAAAGGAGGAAAGAAAGACTAGAGCAAGGGAAGAATATGCAGATGGGGGCAGGATTTAAGTAAATTCCATGGGCAGTTCAAGCATTCTTCCAGTCTTTTGAGGAATGTGATGCAGGTAACAGTATTTGCAAATGTCCACAACTGGGCACCAGTGCCAACAAGCTGCAGAGAGAGATACCCACAGCCCAAACCATTCGGTGATCATGTCTTTCCAGTACACTCTTGTATCATGATGGTGGAGACTCCATTTTCAAGCTTACAATAATAATTTATCAGACAGTGAAATTGAAAATACACCTCACACCCTTAGTTGCAATCTCTAAGTTGCTGAGACCTGACCCAATTTTTGGACATTACTGAGAAGTAAAGGCCCATCTGGTCAAGGCTATGGTTTTTCCAGTAGTCATGCATAGATGTGAGAGTTGGACTATAAAGAAAGCTGAGCACCGAAGAATTGATACTTTTCAACCATGGTGTTGGAAAAGACTCTTGAGAATCCCTTGGACTGCAAGGAGGTCCAACAAGTCCATCCTAAAGGAGATCAGTCCTAAGTGTTCATTGGTAGGACTGATGTTGAAGCTGAAACTCCAATCCTTTGGCCACCTGATGCGAAGAGCTGACTCACTGGAAAAGACCCTGATGCTGGGAAAGATTGAGAGCAGGAGGAGAAGGGGACGACAGAAGATTAGGTGGTTGGATGGCATCACCAACTCGATGGACATGGGTTTGGGTAGACTCCGGGAGTTGGTGATGGACAGGGAGGCCTGGCGTGCTGCAGTTCATGGGGTCGCAAAGAGTCAGACACAACTGAGTGACTGAACTGAACTGAACTGACTGAAAAGCACATATGGATCAATGTGACCCAAAAGGAAGTAAACATATCCACACCTTGATCCAGCATGAACTTATTTCTTACCCAACACAGCTTAATTATTGATTTTTCCCAGTGTTTTATATCATATTTCCATGAACAGCATGAAAAGGCAAAAAGATAGGACAATGAAAGATGAACTCCCCAGGTCGGTAGGTGCCCAATATGCTACTGGTGATCAGTGGAGAAATAACTTCAGAAAGAATGAAGGGATGGAGCCAAAGCAAAAACAACACCCAACTGTGGATGGGACTGGTGATAGAAGCAAGGTTCGATGCTGTAAAGAGCAATATTGCATAGGAACCTGGAATGTTAGGTCCATGAATCAAGGCAGATTGGAAGTGGTCAAACAGGAGATGGCAAGAGTGAACATCGACATTCTAGGAATCAGCAAACTAAGATGGACTGGAATGGGTGAATTTAACTCAGATGACCATTATATCTACTACTGTGGGCAGGAATCCCTTAGAAGAAATGGAGCAGCCACCATGGTCAACAAAAGAGCCTGAAATGAAGTATGTGGATGCAATTTCAAAAATGACAGAATGATCTCTGTTCGTTTCCAAGGCAAACCATTCAATATTACGGTAATCCAAGTCTAAGCCCTGACCAGTAACGCTGAAGAAGCTGAAGGTGAACAGTTCTATGAAGACCTACAAGACCTTCTAGAACTAACACCCAAAAAAGATGTCCTTTTCATTATAGGGGACTGGAATGCAAAAGTAGGAAGTCAAGAAACACCTGGAATAACAGGCAGATTTGGCCTTGGAGTACAGAATGAAGCAGGGCAAAGGCTAATAGAGTTCTGCCAAGAGAACGCACTGGTCATAGCAAACACCCTCTTCTGACAACCCAAGAGAAGACTCTACACATGGACATCATCAGATAGTCAACACCGAAATCAGATTGATTATATTCTTTGCAGCCAAAGATGGAGAAGCTCTATACAGCAAAAACAAGACTGGGAGCTGACTGTGGCTCAGATCATGACCTCCTTATGGCCAAATTCAGACTTAAACTGAAGAAAGAGGAGAAAGCACAAGCTGGAATCAAGATTGCCGTGAGAAATATCAGTAACCTCAGAGATGCAGATGACACCACCCTTATGGCAGAAAGTGAAGAGGAACTAAAGAGCCTCTTGATGAAAGTGAAAGAGGGGAGTGAAAAGTTGGCTTAAAGCTCAACATTCAGAAAACTAAGATCATAGCATCTGGTCCCATCACTTCATGGGAAATAGATGGAGAAATAGTGGAAACAGTGGCTGACTTTATTTTTATGGGCTCCAAAATCACTGCAGATTGTGATTGCAGCCATGAAATTAAAAGACACTTACTCCTTGGAAGGAAAGTTGTGACCAACCTAGACAGAATATTAAAAAGCAGAGACATTACTTTGTCAACAAAGGTCCGTCTAGTCAAGGTTAAGGTTTTTCCAGTGGTCATGTATGGATGTGAGAGCTGGACTATAAAGAAAGCTGAGCACCGAAGAATTAATGCTTTTCAACTCTGGTGTTGGAGAAGACTCTTGAGAGTCCCTTGGGCTGCAAGGAGATCCAACCAGTCCATCCTAAAGGAGATCAGTCCTGGGTGTTCATTGGAAGGACTGATACTGAAGCTGAAACTCCAATACTTTGGCCACCTCATGCGAAGAGTTGACTCGTTGGAAAAGACCCTGATGCTGGGAATGATTGAGGGCAGGAGGAGAAGGGGATGACAGAGGATGAGATGGTTGGATGGCATCACCAACTCGATGAACATGGTTTGGGTGAAATCCGGGAGTTGGTGATGGACAGCGGGGGGCCTGGTGTGCTGCAGTTCATGGGGTCACAAAGAGTTGGATATGATTGAGCAAATGACCTGAACTGAAATGAACTTATATGATAGCATCCCACAAAAAGGGCTTCTCTGATAGCTCAGTTGGTAAAGAATCCACCTGCAATGTGGGAGACCCCAGTTTGATTCCTGGGTCAGGAAGATCCCCTGGAGAAGTGATAGGCTACTCATTCCAGTGTTCTTGGGCTTGCCTTGTGGCTCAGCTGGTAAAGAATCCACCTTCAATGAGGGATATCTAGGTTTGATCCCTGGCTTGGGAAGATCCCCTGGAGAAGGAAAGGCTACCCACTCCAGTATTCTGGCCTGAAGAATTCCATGGACAGTCCATGGGGTCACAGAGAGTCAGACATGACTGAGTGAACAAAAAAACACGTTGAGTGTAAGTTAAAATAATTCTTCTTGGAAATGAATCATCAATTAAAACACAGACAAAGTCTTGTGCTCTTTGCAGGGATTTTGCTGTATGCATCTGTTTGTATTCTGACATGTGAATTCAAACATCTTCAGTTCATGTTCATGTAGGCCAGCAAGCCTGGTGCCACAAAAGAACACTCAACCAGAGTCAGAAGACTTGGCTTTAAGTTCATAAGACTCAAAAAATCAAAAACCAAAAAATCCATGGAACAAATACAGAGAGGTGGACCTAAGCAGGAGGTAAGGACACTGCAGTCTTTGGAGTCAGAGGAGAAGGGAACAAGATTGAGAATGACAACAGAAGGGGTCATGAGTACTTAGAGGTTTCATGGGAGTGAGATCTGAGTGGCAGGATGTGTGGGAGGGGTTTGGGCTCTTCAGTGAGAGGGACACAGGTTTCAGTTCTGGTTCTAACACTTCCTGGTTGTGTTAAACTAGTATTTTTTAAAATAATAGTTCTCTTGACTTTGTTTCTCATTCTTTAAATTGTGATAATAATAATAATGCCCACCACATACAATTTTTGTGCAGCTTAAGTGATGTCACACAAATGTGCAAACATCTATAAATACGCCTGGGATATGAAGGTATAATCTGATAACATTACAGTGTTGGCCACCTCCCACACTGAACAAATACTTATTGAGCACCTACTATGTGCTAACACTGTTCCAGGCACTTAGGTTACATTAGTGAACAAAACAGGAGAATCTCTGCCTTATAGTCTATTAGAGGTGATGAACCATGGACATCATAAATACATGCACATCAGGGGTGTGTAGCAGATGCTCCTGTCTGAAAGAAGGAAGCCCCACACAGCACATTAGATGAGGCAACCCCACATCCTATGAGCCACACAGATTATGTTAAAAGATGAAGGATCCAGTCTGCAGTTTCCTGATTACCACTCAGGTCTTGAAGTCTGAGCAAGAGAAACAGTAACAGTGACATTGTATGGTGCTTTGCACAGCAGTGCTGACACCAAGTTGCCACTGAGCCTTGTTTTCTTGGGGGCAGCAGATGTGTAGCTTTAAGATTCACAACATCAAGAACCAGGGTGATGCCTTCCTGTCTCTCTGTTCTATTTTGATGTCCTCCTCCTGTAAACCATGTCTGTGGAGGGCAGATCGCAGGCTCTAGGGAATTGCCCAGGGAAGCTAAGCTGCCATTGCTTTATTTCCCCTTCCCTGTGCATTCATTTAAAACTACCCCACCCCCTGAAAAGCCAATTTCTGACTTTTTTTTTTGCCAATCCTTCAAAAAAGAGAAAAGTTTTGATACTGTTCATAAGATATATCCATTGAAGAAAAGTGATAAAAAGTCAGAACAAAGTTTATCCTGAGATTCAAAAGAAATGAGGAAATACAATTCCCAGCTTAAAAACCAAGCTGTTCTTTTGAAATCTATTGGGAGAAAGGGTGGAGAACATTGATATTCTGCATCAGTGCCTTAGTACTTAAAAGGAATATATTGGGCTCTATAATTTAACTGCCAAATCTGACATTCACATCCATCTGGACATTTTTAAAAGGATCCTTGAGCCAGTCAGAATTGGCAGTTGGCTGTGTAATCACACCTGCATATGGCATAGGAGTTTTTTAATGGGCAACAGTTAGAGTATGAAAGTATTGCTTGATATGCCTTCGTTGAGAACCCACACTTAAGCATGTTAACATGTGTGAATAAATAAATTTTAAAGCTCTCTGTTAACAAGCCTTTGCTTTTTATTTCCTACAAATCAAATTAGTTGGGGACCCAGTTCATTTTGAGGTTGTTTGGAAAATGTTTTGGTGTTCTCAAATTTCCTTTGTACCAAAGTTTTGCAAAGTTAAAAGGTAAGCCACAAACCTCCACAACCAATGAAAGAAAAATGCATTAAACCAACAACAAATTAAATATGATAAACACCCACACAATAGGAGACTGTAAGTAAAGTTTGGGTCTCTAAGCACATGTCAGCCTTCATGTGGGATTTAGCTCTGACTCACTGCCCACAAAGAGAAACTTAAATGCTTATATAACCCATCCAGGGAGCGTGACTTCAGAAAGTCCAATTTAGGCAGCCAGGTCTCTCTTTTTACCATCCCTGTTAGTGTACCTCTAACTGCACATACCTCAGCACCATCTGGGAGTGAAGCTGTTGTAGGATGGGGGATATTCTTTAAGGCGATTTTCAGGGAAATATCAAAGGTGATGGGAAAGGGAGCCTCCTTACTTGGGAGAGCCCAAATAAGGAATTATCTTCAACTACCTACCCTGCTTCCTCTGGCAGAGCTCAGTTTGGGAAAGGCAATGATATAGTCTACAAAAAGCACTTGGGATGGTCTTATTAAGGAGGTACCACTGACTCTGGCTACTGTGCTTCCTTAGAATAATGGTCACTGTGTGAGAATCCTATACACAATGGCCATCATGCACGGCCTCATCCCTATGCAGGAGATTCCATGATACAGCTTTTGGGGAATGATTTAATACCTTCCAAACACCAACATGGAGGCGGACATCCAAAACACATGGGAAATTAAAAATTCTATTTAAAATGCAGGGTGGGGGCCTGTAGGCAACTACGAACACACATGTGCAGGAATCTATGGCTTTGTGCTGGGGATTTCCTCTTCCTCACCTTCCCCCTCACTCCTTTTGCACTTCGTAACTTCCTATTCATCCCCTGAGCAGACCATCCATTTCTGACACAAAAGCCACTTTCACCCTTTTTGTGCAGAAAACTCTTGAAAAATCAGAGCTGCCTAACACAAAAGACTATAGTCACCACAAACATTATTTGAAAATAAAATCATGTTTCTTACTAAATTTTGTTCTTTAGGGTAGATAGAAAGTAGATATATGAATTTATAGGATAAAACTCATGGCCGATTTGAACTGCTGAAATAAGTGGGGGAAAAAAATCATTTTCTATTTCTTAGCCAGGAGTGAAAACTAGGATGGGGCAAGTCACAGTACACAAGATTTTATAATCATCACAAATGTGACTTGAGCCCTCAAGTCTGGGAGGGATGTGTCCTGATGGGAAGGGTGGGGATAATATTTAGGAAAAGAGTTGTTCTCAACAGGATCACAAGTTTGGATTGTGTAGTAGTTTTCCTATGACTAATATTTGTTTCTGGTGACAAAAGCCAATTCTTAAATGGAAAGAATGGTGCTCGTATTTAACGAAACATGGCTCAATTCAGCCACTTTAAGAACAATCAGTGATTGACATGGACATGAATTTATATTTCACACAAATGGATCAGTCAGAATTCAAATAACAAAACCACTTTAGATGTTTCAAGTGGAAAAGGATTTAAAAGGAATTAAATGCTTACAAAATGGATAGAAGGGCTCTAGGCTGATTCCTGCATGAGTGACTTAGAGAACAACACTGCAGAACCTGCTCACTGGGGACATTATTCTCCATCATCATCAGGTACCCAGGAAACCAGGGAGCTTCTGTTTGAACTGCAGGCTCTAGTTCTGCTGTACCTCTGCTGAGGTTCAGCTCAGCAAAATGGTCCCCTTGCCTTTTGATATGTAGCACACCAGGGATAAACACTGGGAGCCTTGAAATGCTTCTACAGGAAAACCACGACTGTATACCAACACAGAGTCAGACTCTGCTTCACGCATGCTTCCTAAATCATGCTCAGATACATTTGCTTGAAAGAAGTCAGGTCATTTGAAGACATAAGATAGATGGAAAATAAAATATTTAACTTCCTAGTTACTATATGGCATAAAGTGGTGGTTATCAAACTTTGTTGCATATTAGAACTCCCTGGGAAGATTTTAGGATCCAAATGCCCAGGCTACACCTCATAATGAGTCAATTTAAAACCTCTGGGACTTCATATGTTTTTTAATAAAACACATCACAGGCAGTTGCAATGTGCAGCCAGCAATGAACCACAGACACAAAGCCCAGCTTCTCCAACTTCATATGAATAATCTGGGTGCTTTGCAAACTTGCAGGATCTGATTCGGTCTGTCTGAGTTGGAGCCCAAGACTCTACATTTCTAATAAGCTCTCAGGTGCTGCTAAGGCTGACGCAGATGAAACTTCGAGTAGCAGAGGGGTCCTGTAGTGGTTCTCAAATTTTACTGTGCCTCAGAGTTACACTGGCTCTGGAGGGGTTGTTAAAGCATGGACAGCTAAGTCCCACTTTCAGGATTTCTGATTCAGTACATCTGTAGTGAAAGTGAAAGTGAAGTCGCTCAGTCGTGTCCAAGTCTTTGCGACCCCGTGGACTGTAGCCTGCCAGGCTCCTCCGTCCGTGGGATTTTCCAGGCAAGAGTACTGGAGTGGGTTGCCATTTCCTTCTTCAACATCTGTAGTAGCACCTGGGAATTTGAGTCTCTAACATGCTCTTAGGTGATTCTGAAGCTGCCTGTTCTGCAGACACAACACCACTGATGCAAAGCAAGCTCTAAGGGGGTGGGAGTGATGTTGAGCGAGCTGGTTGCTGTATCTGCAACAGATGGCCACCATGTGGAGTTTCTAATGAATTCAAAGAGTTTATATTCCACTTGGATCTAACAGATAGAGAGGGACTCAGAGGAGAAAGTGAAATGCAATTACTTATGCCAAATCCAGTTACCTTTATCTATCTTCCTTCCATACATGGAATTGCCGCTGAGTTCACTGGGGAGACCTCACAGGAACATATAGCTGGGTGGCAGAAACAAGAAAAAGGAAAGAGAATATTAGTTTTCCATCTCAGTAAACAGACAGGACTGTTTATCTCCATATTTTACTCTTTGGATAATCAAGGGAAAATATCTGAACATTAGATGGATGGCAGAGATAAACAGTCTGTGGCCCATGTGGTTCCCATGGGAAGAGATTTCAAGTGGCATCCTGCTTACTGCTCGTTCATTAGACACACTTCAGATGTCCGGTATTGAGTCTTCATTGCAGTGCACTCTGTGGGAAATTTTTCTGAATGCATCATCAACCAACACCTTTTAAAAAAAGTTTTATCATGAGGCAAATAAAATTGGTGTAAGGCAATAACAGTCCTCAAACAACATACTTTGTTGTAATTTACTATGTCAGATAAAGTTTCACTCAAAATTATGGTTCGGAAAGATTCCTTACATCTTTGTAGGACACCTCCTATCTCTGCATTTTCACCTCTTCTACTCTAACTTTCACATGTACTGGACTTCCAGAATGGAGGTCCAACGTCTAACTCATGGTTACTACATGAGTCAAATGCACCTGAGAACATCATGATGGTCTGAGGCCCCATGACCTCCATTTATGGAGGAATTTAGATAGCAAAGCCCCTGAACTTAAAATGCAACAGCCATCATTAATAGAGGATGAAAGAATCCCCTGTGAGAAGAAAGTTTGACTAGTCATCTCTGACTCTTTCCATGAGTTTCAACTCAAAATGTCCATAAAGTCATCCCCTAACTTGCCCCCAGTGGTTTCAAAGCATTTTCTCTCACTAGCAGAGGATCTATCAAAAGCACTGAAATGCAGGGCTTAGGAATGCAGAGGCATATATGACAGTGAGCTCTTTTTTACTCATAATACTTTTGACAACAAACAAGAGCGGGGAGGTGAGGAGTATGTGTGTATGTGTGTGTGTGTGTGTCCCTCATACTGTTAGGTAGTTAGAATAGGGAAAAAGAGTCCAAAATGGCGGTGGCTAAAAGACCTGGAAGGGAAAGCCCGTGAAAATAGAACAAAGGAAGGTCCGAGGATCGGAGTGAGAACCTCAGGTAAAACAAACAACGCTCCTGCCTAAGCCCAACTTACATAAGGCAGGCCCAGGGACAGAGAAACAAATAAAAAGAGGAGCCAAAGCCCTCTTCCCTCCTTTTGCTCCCTCCCTCTCCCCCACGCGATGGGGGCGATCTTCTCTTTGCGTCTTTGGATCGACGTGCCCTCACACTTCGAAGATGGATTTTCCAGCTATTATCTAAATAAATAGAGCTGTAACACTGAGCTGTAACACTGATTTATTTAAGAGCTATAACACGGTCCGTTCAAGACCTGAGAGCTATAAGACGGTCTGTCCTCCGAGAGCTGTGACCCGCCAGGGGGCTTTAATGTCCGTCACTCCAAATTTTTGTTGTGATGAGACAAAGAACTGAGGAACACACACTCGCATGACAATACCAACCAATTCTGATCCCAGATACCAAATGGGTGTCCAAAAATTCAATTCAGTTTTGTCACTAACTTCCCAGAGTTAGCACAGTCCCCACAGGCTAGGAGCTCAGTCCCACAAGACTCCTGCACCCCCTGCCATAAGATAGATGCCTGCCTCAAGTCCTAAGACTTCCATTCTTCTGATTGACTGACTCTGAATTGGGATTTTCCATGACCCCTTCTCCTAAGGTTTGATAATTTGCTAGAATGGCTCACAGGACTCAGGAACACACAACTGACATTTTTACTGGCTTACTATATAGGGTGCAACTCAGGAACAACAAAATGGAAGAAATTTATAGGCAAAGCATTGGTTAGGGGAGGGAGCTTTCAAGTTCTCCTCACATATGCTACCCTCCAGCATATGAATGTGTTCAGAAACTGGAAGCTCCCTGTATCTTTTATTTATTTACTTTTAATTGGAGGGTAATTGCTTTATAATGTATTGTTTTCTGCCGTACAACAATGTGAATCAGTTTTAAGAATATCTATATCCCCTCCCTCTTGAACCTCCTTCCCGCCCCCCACCCCAGCCTTCTAAGTCATCACAGAAGCTCCCTGTGAGCTTATCATTTAGGGATTTTTAATGAGGTTCCTTTACATAGACATAATTGATTAAATTATTGTCTTTTGACAGTTAGCTCAATCTCTATCTCCTTTCTCCTCCCTGTAGGTTAGGGAGTGGGGCTAAAACTTCTAAACTTCAAATGCAAATTAAAAGCTTGGTTTTTCTGATAACCAGCTCCCATGCTGAAACTAGGGGTCCACCAAGAGTTGTCTCTTTAGGACAAAAAACATTCCTATCACCCTGATAACTTAGAAATTGAAAAAGTTTAAGGAATTCTGAATTAGGAACTGGGGATGAAGATCAAATGCCTTTCTGTTATACCACATACAGGGTAAACAGTCCTTGAACATTTTGTAATCAAGTTGTGAAGGCAGGATGTGGACATAATACTAGTTTAATAAACAATTACAAAAAAAAAAAAGTGCATCTTCATTGAGTACTATCCACTCACTACAGTGTTACAAGCATTTAGAGATGAGAGGATTCAGTACCAAGGGCTAGGATAGCCTGGATCAACCTCACCCCCCAGGTGAGTGTGGAGGTTATTGCACTTACTTGCCCCAGGCTGGCCACAGACACACAAAAAAAAGAAAAGGAGAGAGTGAAATCAGGAAAGGAGCCCCAGGCATGGATTTTATCATCTCCAATCTCATTCCAGGCCCTAACCTTATGGAAAGGAGGGAGAAGACAGGAAGATAGGGGGAAAGAAACTTCAGAAACTTGAGTGACATTGGGAAGTACTGGCCGGCCTTCCTAATCACAGTGAGGAGTAGCCTGTAACCCTGGAGAGGAGCCATAGCTTACGATTTGACACTTACACAAATAAAACACAGACCTGATATGGGAGAAGGCAGCAAGGAGGAAAGATGATACAAGGGCATTTGAGCCCACCACACTTTGCACAGGATGTGAAGGAGCGAGAAGGCCTTGGGTGCTTCATGAGGAGATGAGGAGGTTCTGAGAGAGTCTGCAAAGTGACAAAGGTGCAGGGAGGGATGGAAATCCAAGATGGCAGCAAGTGGACAGGACCTTGATTGTTGTAAGAATGTTCCAAAGAGCCGCACAGAACGAGCCATACATCAGCAGGAACTGATCATATGGACAGACCATTCTGGGCACTCGTCACAAAGGCCAGAAAAATCCAGACACACACACACACACACACACGTATAGTTAGGAAAATAATTTCAAGAAGTTCAGAGATAAATAATGGGAACATTCTATGATTCTAAGAGAAAATGTTGTTGGGTATGTAGATAAGGGGGTTCATCCCTATAAAAGTAACAATCAAAGCCATGCTGATGAATGAAATCTTTGAGGTGCAGTGTAATATGTGCCAGTCATATGGGAAAAAAGGAGGGTGGCTGTCAAAGACAGAGGGGTGACCATGGTAGACTTTCATCTCTCCATTTTACAGTAAAAGGTGAAGATCAATGGCAGGGACAGCAGTTTGGGACTTATAAAGATGTTATTGAAAGAGATTTCTAATGCTACCCAAAACCTGCTGCCAATTCAGTATTCACACATCAGATGTGGAAAGCTGTGTTAATGACACCATGTGGCAAAAAAAAATTCAGTTAAAAAAACTTCTGAATTTTAGCAGTGTATCAACAGTTAATGATTATTAAAATGAGGCAACAGAACAGCTTCAGAGGTAGACAAACGCACACATAGCAGGTAAGAAAAAAGGGAGTGTCATGAAAAAGTATGTGGTCAATGATGCTGAATGTTCAGTGAAGCCTGAATTAGAAGAACCCGAAATTTTAAATATGGGGGTGAAGAAGGACAGAGAGAAGATGACATTTTTACTTGTATGTGATAAATTTGCAGTAAAAAAGAAAGAGGGTACAGTTCAAAGGATTAAGAGAAGCAGCTTTGAGTCACCAGGCATTTAATATCTATGTCAGGGGATGTCTACTAAGTTAGAAAGATCGGATCCATATTTATAGACAAAGGGCAAAAGAGGAATTACAAGAGGAATAATGATGGATGAAAGAGAAAGAGGGTGATGTGTGATGGAATGAAGTCTTAGAAGATGGAAGGGCTCAAAAAGGTAGGCAGGGTGTGCAGAACAGCATGACAGAATTCCAGACCATGAACTGTGGGCAAGGTAAGGCGTGGCCATGGCTTACAGTGCAGTTTCTCAGCTTTGGCACTGGAAACACGTCAGGCTAGATAACTGTATGTTGTGGGAAGCTGCTCTGTGCATGGCATTTAGCAGCATCCCTGACCTCAACCCATTGGATGTTGATAGCACAAGTATGTGATACTCCAAGTGTGAGGATCAGAAGGTCTCCAGATATTTCCAAATGTTTCCTGAAGGAAGCAGAGGCAAAATCACCCTTTGTTGAGAACCACTGGCTTCAAGACACCAGTGAGAGGCACAAAGGTGAGGAGACTGCTCCCATATCAGAGGACCTTAAAACTCTAAGAGGTGGAAAAAGAAAAAAAAAACTCTAAGAGGTGAAACCATCTGGGTAAAGAGGAATGTGTGCACAGGGGTTATAAACAATAGAGAAGGGGCTAAATCCTATTAGAAAATCAACCCTCCTTCTTCATGCTAAGTCACTTCAGTTGTGTCCAACTCTGTGACCCCAGGAACTCCAGCCCGCCAGGCTCCTCCGTCCATGGGATTCTCCAGGCAAGAATACCAGAGTGGGCTTCCATGTCCTTCTCCACCTCCCTCTTCAGTAGTCTCTTAAAGCAGCAAGGAGGTCACATGGTCTGGCTAGAATCATTCTCCACCTTCCCCAAAAGGCAGCCATCATTTTGCAAAATCTTTGTCAGTGGTACAGATGCTGCAGTAGCTGAGGTCTATAGTTGACACATCTCTGCCTTCGTAATATGATGTAATCTAATTCTTAGGTTCAACAGTCTTGTGGGATGTTTACAGTAAATTATTGCAACCGCTGACTTTCAAGACTGCAGGGGGTGGAGGGGGCCACACCCTGCCACATGGTGGACCCTGACCACCTCTTCAAAACCCCAGAGCCACCTGTCTTACACCGTGGGACGGGGAGTGTGGTCATGAGGCCAAGTGGGGCAGTGCGGCTACTCTGTGTTTCAGGGGAGTTCTGAGGGATAGAGGTGGATAGATTAAATAAATGAGAAATTCTAGAACCCTTCATTTCTGAATCAAACTGGAAAGAATAAGCCTACCATTGGTAGGTGTAAGTTTAGGGATACAAACCATTCTGTGGCAAGAAGCTACCTCCCTGGAACTCCTCCTAAGCTCTGGTCTCTGCATCCATGAAGTGACTGGCAGCAACGACAACTGGGCTCTCACTTCTTCACATGTTTGGCATCTCCAGTAGCAAAGCTACAAGTAGGCCCCCCACCTCAGTATCACACAAAATAAGACTAGAAACCTCCCCCGGCCCTGGACAAAGCCACACTTGCTGCTGGTTAGTTAGACACAAGTTACACAGTGCATATCAAGCCAATGGCACAAGATAGGGAGACGTATTGAGAAGAACAAAGCTCCCCTCTCCTTGTGATTCTGATCAAGGGAAGATTCCCTGTCAACTTGTGGGAAGAAAGGAGCTCCAGGAAAATGAAATGGAATTCCAGAGGGGAAAAAATGGCTCTTTCCTTTCACTAAGCTCAGGAAAAGAACTTATATTCTTGCCACTAAGGAAAATAATTTATATTTCCAGAATCCTCATTGTGTTATCCCTTTCACAATTTGAAAATAGCTTCTTCTGATGATATGGGGAAGAGCGATGTTGAAGAAATAACACTGAATTCATTCATTTGACCTATATTGTGCCCCTGGCACTATCTTCAGCTCTTTTAGTAATTAAGGAATAGATCCTGGAATGTTCCTGCCCTCCTGGATTGTGATGGGAAGGTGTAATGCTAATCATCGCTCTGCTTCAAAAAGGAGCTGGGCTTTAGGCTTCTTTCATCCATAAAACAAAGGGCAAGGACTTTAGTCTGAGGCTTATTCTACTTTCAACACTCACAGTTGGTGAGTCAGTTTATAGCAGTGGACCAAAACAATCAGTCTATGCTGAGAGCTGAACTGTGCACCTCTTGACAAAAAATTTCATGTTTAAATCCTATTCCTCAGTACATCAGAATGTGAGCATATTTGGAAATAGGGTTTTAAATAAGTAATTAAGTAAAATGAGGTTATTCAGGCAGACTGTACACCAATAATACTGGCATATTAGAATAATTTCAAAAAGATAAGCATAGAAAGAAGATCATGTAAAGAAACAGGGAGAAGGTAGCCATCTGCAAACCAAGGAGAGAGGCCTTAGAAGAAGCCAACTCTGCCCACTCCTTGATTTCAAACTTCAAGCCTCCAGCACTGTGAAAAAATAAATTCTATAGTTTAAGTCACCCAGTCTGTGGTATTTCATAGTGACAGCCCTAGCAAACTCACACAGTCTCTATTAAAAACCACTCAGAAACACTTATTTAAAGATCCACAGACCTAGTTTTAACTCACCAAATAGTGAGAATGTTCAGGTATTAGGACTCTGCCATATAAAAAGATACATGGCAGAAGAGATACATTTGATATCACAAAACCAGAGATCCACTGGTCTAGATCCACTGGTCTCCTGAGGCATCAGTCTGCCACCCTATCAATATCCTTAATTTTTTCTGAGAAGTTACTTAAGCAATACTTTCATGGAGACATTTACCAAACTTTTGCTTCATGTCAGATGCTATGTGACACCCAGAAATAAAGAGGCTAGCTTTCCTGAGATTTCCACTGTTGTGCACTCCTTGTTTCCTAGGATGTTTTGAAATTTAATTACCAAATGCTTGTTAAAGCTCTCCATGGAGCCTTTTGATGAAACAAACTCTCTAACTACAAAGTGTGGTTTAAAATGGAGGTCCAGCCTGGAGGCACTGCAGGCTCCAGACAGGCCTAGCTGCTTTTTTATGCAAATTAAGCATCTTAATCCACCTGGCAAATTACTGAGCCAGCAGCAAGCTTAGATCACGGACTCTATGGATGACCTTGCTACTTCCTCCCAGTTCCTCTACTTTTTCACCTCAACTGTTTCTAATTTTCCATTAGGAAACCCCACTAGTATCATTTCACATTAATGATCTTCTTGACATCCGTGTGTTATGCTGGTTGGGTAATGCTGTGTTGCCGGGAGAAATATCAATAACCTCAGATATGCAGATGACACCACCCTTATGGCAGAAAGTGAAGAGGAACTAAAAAGTCTCTTGATGAAAGTGAAAGAGGAGAGTGAAAAAGTTTGCTTAAAGCTCAACATTCAGAACACTAAGATCATGGCATCTGGTCCCATCATTTCATGGGAAATAGATGGGGAGACAATGGAAACAGTGGCTGACTTTATTTTTGGGGGCTCCAAAATCACTGCAGATGGTGACTGCAGCCATGAAATTAAAAGACACTTACTCCTTGGAAGGAAAGTTATGGCCAACCTAGATAGCATATTAAAAAGCAGAGACATTACTTTGCCAACAAAGGTCCATCTAGTCAAGGCTATGGTCTTTTCAGTGGTCATGTATGGATGTGAGAGTTGGACTGTGAAGAAAGCTGAGCGCCGAAAAATTGATGCTTTTGAACTGTGGTTTTGGAGAAGACTCTTGAGAGTCCCTTGGACTGCAAGGAGATCTAACCAGCCCATTCTAAAGGAGACAAGTCCTGGGTGTTCATTGGAAGGACTGATGCTGAAGCTGAAACTCCAATACTTTGGCCACTTCATGCGAAGAGTTGACTCGTTGGAAAAGACCCTGATGCTGGGAGGGATTGGGGGCAGGAGGAGGAGGGGACGACAGAGGATGAGATGGCTGGATGGCATCTCCGACTCGATGGGCATGAGTTTGAGCAAACTCCGGGAGTTTGTGATGGACAGGTAGGCCTGGCATGCTGTGATTCATGGGGTCGCAAAGAGTTGGACACGACTGAGTGACTGAACTGAACTGAACTGAATGCTGTGTTGACTTAAACATTAGTGTGACAGAGCTAATCGGCTTTAAGGCTATTGTACTCACTGTCCTCTTCTTGGAGAGCCCTGAGGGAATGAATGTGCATAGAGGGTGAGCTATGTAGAGTTGAAAGAAGGTAGAGAAAGTTCTGTAGAAGCCACAACTAGCTAGAACCAGGAGAGGGCCAGAGATGGGTAGTAGGAACTGCTCTGGCAGTATAGCCAAAGACCTCATTATCATTGAGGTTATTTACATTTCATGTTGATGTCCTCATAAGAGAAAATGTAAGCACCAGAGATAGGACTGAATTAGAGCTTTCCAACAAATGGGCAAGAAGTCTTACAGGTGTGCTGAAATACCTAGATTACTGATTCTCTTCTGCCCTAGGAGTAGTCTACTGGCCTGAAGGACCAAGTCCCCAAGTCTGTCCCCTCCAACAGCTGGAAACCTAATCAGGGGATTTTAATTCCCTTCAGTTTAAAGAGTATGCAGAAAACCATACTTTTTTCACATATTCTATGCTGGGAAAAACATCAGGAAAGACGGGATTAAAGACTTTCTTCCACTGTCACTGCTTCCTTTCTCACCTCTCCAATTTAATCTCCACACACTTCCAGGTGGAGCCTGCTAAAATGCTCTGCCTTGGTTCAAATCCTTCCAAAACAGCCCATTGTTCTTACAATAAATCCCTTAATATGGTTGACAAAGCCCTTCCTGATTTGCCTCTGCGTGCATTGTAGGCCACATATCATACTGTTTCCCACTGCATTCTCTGTTTTGACCAAGCTAAATGGTTTTCAGTTCCTCCAAGTCATGTAGACTCTCAATTCCAGGTTTTAACACATGATATTCCCTCTGTCTGGAATATCACTGTCCACTTCCAAAACACAAACACACACACACACACACACACACACACACACACACACACATACAGTGCACCTCCCACGTCTTCATGCGGCTAGTCATCATATCTGCTTTGCTCACCATAAGTCTCTAGAGCTGAGAACTCAGTTTCACAGATAGCAGTATGTATTGGAGGGTGGATGGATAATGCATGAGTTTCTTTTATACAGGAAAGTCAAGAGTTTCCTTGTTTTTAACTTTTTTGTTTTAGTTTCTGTTTTTGATTCTATATCAGTACTGGAAATAAAATAATTTTCTCCTCATTGAATCTCCTGAAAGGGGTTCCACCATCCCCGGACACATTATAGACATAAACTTTCACAAAATCAGGGCTCTGTTAGAGAAGAAGGCTGGGGAATAAATATTCAATAGCAAACTACTCATGTTTTCTGTCCTTCTCAGGAGAGAGAATAAAGAGGAAGAAGAAAGTAATGAAGAAAGGACTATAATTCAACAAAACTGAGTCCCTGTTATACCCTGGACATGGTACTAAGAATTAGGGAGAGGATGGTGTACCAGACATAAAGAATCTCTCCTCGGAGAGCTGGGCCTCTACCTGGGAATCCATACACTAAAGCAATTTCATTCTGAAGAAGATATTGAGAAGCATATCTGTCTTGGGAAAATATAGCGAGGCTATTTAATCTAATCTAGTGGCAAAGTACCCCTTCGTGGATCACAGTCATGTTGTGGTGAATGGTCTTGCATAACTCAATGAAGCTATGGCAGGGCCATTCAATATGGATGGGTCACAATGAAGAGCTCTGACAAGACATGGTCCACTGGAGGAGGAAATGCAAACCTCTCCAGTATTATTGCCACGAGAACACCAAGAACAGTGTGGATAGGCAAAAATATATGAAACCAGAAAATGATCCCCACAGGTCGGAAGGTGTCCAATATGCTATTGGGGAAAAACAGAGGGCAATTACTAATAGCTCCAGAAAGAATGAAGTGGTTGGGCCAAAACAGAATGATGATGAGTTGTGGATGCATCTGGTGGTGAAAGTAAAGCCCGAAGCTACAAAGAACAATATTGCATAGGAATCTGGAATGTTGGGTCCATGAATCAAGATAAATCAGACATGGTCAAGCAGGAGATAGCAAGAGTGAACATCAACATCTTAAGAATCAGTGAACTAAAATGGATGGGAAGGGGCTAATTTAATTCAGATGACCACTATATTTACTACTGTAGGCAAGAATCCCTAAGAAGAAATGGAGTAGCCCTCTTGGTCAACAAGTCTGAAATGTAGGACTTAGGTGCACTCTCAAAAACAACAGAATAATCTTGGTTCGTTTCCAAGGTAAACCATTCAAAATCACAGTAATCCCAGTCTATGTCCCAACACTAATGCTGAAGAAGCTGAAGTTAAATGGTTTTATGAAGACCTACAAGATCTTCTAGAACTAACACACACACATACGCACACACACACACAAAGATATCATTTTCATCATAGGGGATTAGAATGTAAAAGTAGGAAGTCAAAAGTGCTCGGGCCTGGTGCACTGGGAAGACCCAGAGGAATCAGGTGGAGAGGGAGGTGGGAGGGGGGATCAGGATGGGGAATACATGAACTTCATGGCTGATTCATGTCAATGTGTGACAAAACCCACTGAAATGTTGTGAAGTAATTAGCCTCCAACTAATTAAAAAAAAAAAAAAGTAGGAAGTCAAGAGATACCTGGAGTAAGAGTTAAATTTAGCCTTGGAATACAAATCAAGCAAGGCAAAGGCTAACAGAGTTTTGCATAGAGAACACAATGGTCATAACAAACAACCTCTTCCAACAACAAAAAAAGGCAACTCTACACATGGACATCACAAAATGGTCAATACTAAAATCAGATTGATTGATATTTTTGTAGCCAAAGATGGAGAAGCTCTATACAGTCAGCAAACACAAGACCTGGAGCTGACTGTGGCTCAGATCATCAGCTCCTTATTGCAAAGTCCAGGATTAACTTGAAGAAAGAAAGAAAATCACTAGACCATTCATGTATGACCTAAATCAAAACTCTTATGATTATATAGTGGAGGTGACAAATTGATTCAAGGGATTAGATCTGGTAGACAAATTGCCTGAAGAACTATGAATGGAGATTTTTAACCTTCTACAGGAGGTGGGGATCAAAATCATTCCAAAGAGAAAGAAATGAGAAAAAACAAAATGGTTGTCTAAGGAGGCCTTACACATAGCTGAGAAAAGAAGAAAAGCAAAAGACAAAGAAGAAAGGGAAAGATATACCAAACTGAATGCAGGATTCCATAGAATAGCAAGGAGAGATAAGGAAGGCCTCTTAAGTGAACAATGTAAAGAAATGAGGAAAACAATAGAATGGGAAAGACTAGAGATCTCTTCAAGAAAATTGGAGATATCAGGGAACTATTTCATGCAAGAATGGGCACAATAAAGGACAGAAATTGTAAGGATTTAACAGAAGCAGAAGAGATTAAAAAGAAGTGGCAAGAGTAGGCAGAAGATCTATACAAAAAAGGTCTTACTGACTCAGATAACCATGATGGTATGGTCACTCATCTAGAGCCAGACATTCTGGAGTGTGAAGTCAAGTAGGCCTTAGGAAGCATTACCTCAATCAAAGCTAGTGGAGGTGAGGGAATTCCAACTGAGCTATTTAAAATCTGAAAAGATGATGCTGTTAAAGTGATGTACTCAATATGTCAGCAAACTTGGAAAACTCAGCAGTGGCCACAGGACTGGAAAATGTCAGTTTTCATTCTAATCCCAAAGAAAGGCAATGCCAAAAAATGTTCAAACTGTCATAAAATTGCACTCATTTAACAGGCAAGGTTATGCTCAAAATCCTTCAAGCTAAGCTTCAGTAGTACGTGAACTAAGAATTTCCAGATGTACAAGCTGAATTTAGAAAAGACAGAGGAACCAAAGAGCAAATTGTCAGTATTCACTGGACCATAGAGAAAGCAAAGGAATTTAAAAAAAAAAAAAAAAAGCAAAACAAAAAGACAGCTATTATTGCTTCATTGACTATGCAAAAGCCTTTCTCAGTGTGGATCACAACACACTGTGGAAAGCAACTCCTGCAGCTCAATTCCAGAAAAATAAATGACCCAATCAAAAAATGGGCCAGAGAACTAAACAGACATTTCTCCAAAGAAGACATACAGATGGCTAACAAACACATGAAAAGGTGCTCAACATCACTCATTATTAGAGAAATGCAAATCAAAACCACAATGAGGTACCATTACACACCAGTCAGGATGGCTGCTATCCAAAAGTCTACAAGCAATAAATGCTGGAGAGGCTGTGGAGAAAAGGGAACCCTCTTACACTGTTGGTGGGAATGCAAACTAGTACAGCCACTATGGAAAACAGTGTGGAGATTCCTTAAAAAACTGGAAATAGAACTGCCATATGACCCAGCAATCCCACTTCTGGGCATACACACACTGAGGAAACCAGATCTGAAAGAGACACATGCACCCCAATGTTCATCGCAGCACTGTTTATAATAGCCAGGACATGGAAGCAACCTAGATGCCCATCAGCAGATGAATGGATAAGGAAGCTGTGGTACATATACACCATGGAATTTTACTCAGCCGTCAAAAAGAAGAATTCATTTGAATCAGTCCTAATGAGATGGATGAAACTGGAGCCCCTTATACAGAGTGAAGTAAGCCAGAAAGATAAAGAACATTACAGCATACTAACACATATATATGGAATTTAGAAAGATGGTAACGATAACCCTATATGCAAAACAGAAAAAGAGACACAGAAATACAGAACAGACTTTTGAACTCTGTGGGAGAAGGTGAGGGTGGGATGTTTCAAAAGAACAGCATGTATACTATCTATGGTGAAACAGATCACCAGCCCAGGTGGGATGCATGAGACAAGTGCTCCGGCCTGGTGCACTGGGAAGACCCAGAGGAATCGGGTGGAGAGGGAGATGGGAGGGGGGATCGGGATGGGGGAATAAGTGTAAATCTATGGCTGATTCATATCAATGTATGACAAAACCCACTGAAATGTTGTGAAGCAATTAGCCTCCAACTAATAAAAAAATTTAAAAAAAAAAAAAAAAAAGAGATGGGAATACCAGACTACTTGACCTGCCTCCTGATAAATCTGTATGCAGGTCAGGAAGTAACAGTTAGAACTGGATGTGAAACAATGGACTGGTTCCAAATTGGGAAAGGAGTACATCAAGGCTGTATACTGTCACCCTGCATATTTAACTTACATGCAGAGTACATCATGAGAAATGCTGGACTGAATGAAGCACAAGCTGGAATCAAGATTGCTGGGAGAAATATCAATAACCTCAGATATGCAGATGACAACACCCTAATGGCAGAAAGTAAAGAGGAACTAAAGAGCCTCATGATGAGAGTGAAAAAGTTGGCTTAAAACTCAACATTCAAGACACTAAGATCATGGCATCTGGTCTCACCACTTCACGGCAAACAGAAGGGAAAAAAGTGGAAGCAGTGACAGATTTTATTTTCTTGGGCTCAAAAGTCACTGAGGACAGGGACTGTAGCCATGAAATTAAAAAATACTTGCTCTTTGGAAGGGAAGCTGTAATAAACCTAGACAACACATTAAAAAGCAAAGATATCACTTTTCCAACAAACGTGCATATCGTCACAGCTTTGTTTTTTCCAGTAGTCATGTATGGATGTGAGAATTAGACCATGAAGAAGACTGAGTGCCGAAGAACTGAAGAACTAATGATTTCAAACTGTGGTGTTGGAAAAGACTCTTGAGAGTCCTTTCAACTGCAAAGAGATCAAACCAGTCATTCCTAAAGGAAATTAACCCTGAATATTCAATGGAAGGACTTAAGGTTTGAGGTGACTGAGAAATATCCATACTAAAAAGAGTTATATTAGTTGCCAGAATAGTTAAAGTGTGGCTACTAAGCCACTGATTTTGGCATCTGGGAACATTTTAGAAATGTACAATTTTAGGTCTCTCACTAGATTAAAGGAGAATCTCTGGGACTCCTGGTCTATAGCTCATTGTTCTTCTACTGAAAATTCACTATTTATAGCATACAGCTTTTTATGAATATTAGGATGCAATCAGATATTATGAAAATAATAGCACTTGGAATTCAGAAGATGCAAGTTCAAGTCACAAGGCCCACCTTGAACAAGGCTTCCAGGTGATTCTGATGCATTTACAAATTTGAGAGCCATTGGACCATAGCCAATCTATGATGAATACAATAAGAAAGGGTTGGAGGAAAGGAAAATAGTAGGACAAAGAACACACTAGATCTATACTACTTTGGGTATGAAATTATTTGATTTTCTTCTATTTTGCTGACCAGACAGGATTTATTCATCGCCTATCATTGGCTTGTTGTTTACCTCAATGATGGCTCTTTCTTTCAATAAGCCTCCCCTATTTCAATTTTTCTTGAGTCAATTTCACCAGCTGCTAGATACATCTTAAAACATAGCCCCATAACTGTCCTTGGGTTAAAAAGCTTCAGCAGCCAGAGTGGTGTGCTTAACAAATCTCAAGCTCCTTGGCTGGCAGCCAAGGCTGTGTGCACTCTACACCTGAGGCTCACTCACCTGCCTTTACCCACTACTCATCCCATGCTCAAGCCTAGCTGAGCTGACCACCAATCCCAGAACATGCTTGGCATTTGCCTACTCCTATGATGTGTCTCTTGTTCTTTATCCTCTATCCATACTCTGCCTTAACTGTTGATATCCTACTCAGAGCCCAGTCTTCAGTGGTCATCTCAGGCAGTGATGCATTGGGGCTGGCCAATACACTTCTTTCCAAATCCTCATTCAGTGACTTCATATTAGTAGCTTGAAATCAGCTATGGAGGTAACATTTACACCACAGAAGTGGGCAACCACTACAAATCAGGTTTCCTGTCCCCACCCCAGATGTACAATTATTAAATATTTACTAGTGCACTACTGCCAAGAAAGAAAGAGCCTGTCTCCTTATAGTAAAGATGCACAAGCTATGGGACAAATCTGGACTGCCGCGTGTTTTTGTATATAAAGCACTGCTGGCACACAGTCACACTCACTCACTTGCTGATGTGTTGTTTACAGCTGCTTCCACACGACAATGACAGAACAGGATAGTTGCAACAGAGGCTCTACAGCCTGCAAGGCCCAAAATACCATCTGGACCTTTCTGAAGACATTTGCCAATCCCTTCTGAGTATTGTATATTCACTACTTATCACACACTCATTTTTTAATAAATACTAGGATGCAGTGAAATGTCCTGGAAATAATACTTGGAATTTAGAAAATGTGGCTCAAGTCGCTACTGGTTAGCTATCAATCTTGGTCAATTTACTTAACCAAGCTGAACTTGAATTTTCTCATCTGAAAAAAGAATGCTCTACCTGACAGCAATATTCTGAAATCAAACATCTGTGAAAACACCCTGTGTATTACAAGTGAAGTAAAGTGAAGTCACTCAGTTGTGTCCGACTCTTTGCAACCCCATGGACTGTAGCCCACCAGGCTCCTCTGTCCATGGGATTTTCCAGGCAAGAATCCTGGAGTGGGTTGCCATTTCATTCTCCAGGGGAATCTTCCCAACCCAGGGATTGAACCCAAGTCTCCAGTATTGTAGGCAGACTCTTTACCGTCTGAGCCACCAGGGAAGTAAGCACCCATGCGAATATAAAATCATGCCACTGTAACTTATGTACAGACCTTCTTTTTCTACTAGACTCTCCCAGGACAGGTTCCACACCTCCTCTGTGTCTGCCTCCATCACAGGGAGCATCTCACATGCAGGTGGTGTTCATTACATTACTGTGGAAAGGAGGATGAATGGTGGAGATTCTCTTTTTCAAGTCTTAATGGCCAGTTGGTTTCCCGGCCACGATAGCAAGACTAGCCTAAACAAAAACACTGTGTGGCGATTCCATGGCCTTCTTGCTCCCCTGATTGCCCCATTCTCTACCTTACCACTGCTGCTGCAAAGTTTCCCAAGCTGAACTTCCTTGCTTCTGGGAATATACCTGGTGCCCATTAAATGCAGCTGTCAACTGAAATGTGCTTCTGATAAAAGTAGGTAAATAGTTTTTAGAACAGTCAACTCATTGGGATATAAGCATGAGACAACTAGATTGGCTTTGTTGAGCCTTTTCCCCCACTATTGGTGGTTCCTTTAATCATGTATCTCCCAGGTTTTATAATTTCCCTATCATTTGCAATATTAACCTTGTGTCACTCTGAATCTTTTGTGTCTTTCACTAATAATTTTATCTACCTAGAGCAACGCCTACATATAGTAGGTGATCAATAAATATTTGTGGAATGAATGAATGGCTTTCAGTATGAAGTTAATACTGAATCCTCTTCATTTTAAAACTAAAATGTCAAACTCAATGCAGGGGCATTTTCCCTCTCTGTTGCACTAGTCAGACGTGTCTGGGAGAAAACGAGCAGGTATGCTGTTCCCACACTTCCTCTTGCTCTTCTCAACTCTTTTTCTTAGGTATAGAAGCTAGGATAAAAAAAAAAATGGGAAGACCCAGAGGGATGGGATGGGGAACACATGTAAACCCATGGCTGATTCATGTCAATGTATGGCAAAAACCACTACAATACTGTAAAGTAATTAGCCTTCAACTAATAAAAATAAATGAAAAAAATAAAATAAAATAAAAATTAAAAAATGGGAGAGGCAATTTTCCTTAGGGGACGGCTATGGTGAGGCTGAAGTCTTCTCGTAGGTTGACAGTAGCCAGCACCAGTGTTCACATGGCAGCCATTCACTTGCTGCCTCTCTCCTAAGCCAAACTCGTGTGTTCCTCAGGGTAAATACTGGGGGTCTCCTCAGTGCATGGCTTCTGATGAGAAGAAACCTTTGACCTAGCCAGTGACTTAACCTTTCTCCTCGACTCCTCGTTCAGCTCTCACCTTAATGGTCTATGACCCACTGGTGATATCTTTCTGCGTTGACAGGACAAGAGCAGCTAAACTATCTCTTGTTGGTCCACTCATAGTCATTTACAGACGTGAGAGCTAGACCATAAGGAAGGCTGAGTGCCAAAACACTGACGCTTTCAAACTGTGGTACTGGGGAAGATTCTTGAGAGTCCCCTGGACTGCAGGAAGATCAAAGCAATCAATCCTAAAGGAAATCAATCCTGAATACTCATTGAAAGGACTGACGCTGAAGCTGAAACTCTAATACTTTGGCCACCTGGTGCAAAAAGCCAACTCACTGGAAAAGATCCTGATGCTGGGAAAGATTGAGGGCAGGAGGAGAAGGGAGAGACAGAGGGCGTGGTGGTTGGATGGCATCATCGACTCTATGAACACAAGTCTGGGCAAACTCTGGGAGATAGTGAAGGACAGGGTAACCTGGCATGCTGTAGCTCATGGGGTTGCAGAGAGTCAGACACGACTGACCAACTAAACAACAAAATCTGAAAACAATTCACACATTCCTGCCAAGCTAAGTGGTAGGAGTACAGGCTGTCTGACCTTTACCTCTTCTTTTGGCCCCATAGTCACTCTCCAATTCTTCCTCCACTTCACTGGTTACATAGCTGCTTATCAGGGTAATGAAAGGACAGAACCTCCACTTTGACTGGTAAGTCTCTGGAAATATTCCTGAATTAGTTTCTTGGAAGCCAAAGCCCTACTTGACTGCCACAGTATGAAAACAAACGAGCTTCTCCTCAAGAACACTATGCTTCCTACCAGTGACCAGGCTCTCTCCACCAGTCCTCCCACTATAATGATCAAAGGGGAAGAAGGATGAGTGGCTGGATTCATGGAGTTGATTCTGGGGTCACCTTTTAGGCTGGGAGGACAGCTTTATATGCTGGTAGCTCTCTCGACTTTGCAAACTGGGTCCTTGAGGATTTGGGTATCCACTTTTGGCAACAATTCTAGGACTTTTAAAATTCTTCAAGATATAAAAGCTGAAGTAATTATTGATAATAGAAAGGGTGGTAGATGGATCAAGGATTAGGAGATCCCATGAGAAGCAGCCATCCTCATCTTCATAAAAGCGGCCTATACTGCAACAACATGAAATAAAAAAAATTCTGTCTCTAAACTTCTAAGGTTGCCTCAGGACTGTGCTTCCAACCTAGTCTCCTGTGGGCCATGAAGGTCTAAACTTACTGTACCAGGGACCTGCAATCCAGGAAGACAGTGGAAGGGGCAACATATAGACACAGATAAAACTAAAGCAATGCCAACTAAGGCCCAAGATTACTGTGATGGATTTGGAGGAGCAAAACATTGGATTTCTTGCAAAAAGATTTTATGGAGTCTGAATCACGAGTCCTGGTAACACCTCAGTGAAAGCAAGTCAAGTAATCATTTGGAACTTTTGAGGAGAACTACTGAAAATTCTTTGACAAATTGTCATTTTTTTTCATTGTCTTTCTTATTTTCTTTCCAATTAAAGATGTCTTGAACAAGGTTTAATAGCTGTTTTTCTGATAGGATATTTCTTTCTCACAAAAAGCCTCTGCCATGGAAATCAGTGAATAATCTGTTAGTGCTCTCAAATGATAAAAGGGTTGGAAATGGAAACGTAATTGTGTGTCTTGCACCTGCCTCCTGAAATTCATTAACAGCTTATGGTACCCTGAAATCCTCTTTGAGGACATTGAAAACAATCACGCAATTGTTCTGCCTCCTCCTGTGTTTTATGATTCCAGCACTTAAGTGGCACAGACACAGTGGAAGATTTTAGATGCATAGCTTGTTTTCAGACACAGAATAGATCTCCACATCCCTTAATGCTGAATTCTCACCACTTCTCAGAGACACCTGTTTTTGCTTCATAAAGTCATACCAACTTGAAACTAGCAAATGAAGTTAATGCATGCAGCAAGAAGAAGCTGGAAAACTGGTTGTACTTTTAAAGTAACTTCAGAAACAGAAATCTTGAATCGGTAACTCCTTCAGTGCTATAATTTATATAGAAGAGATACTTCATCGCAGCACTGTTTATAATAGCCAGGACATGGAAGCAACCTAGGTGCCCATCAACAGATGAATGGATAAGAAAGCTATAGTACATATACACAATGAAATATTACTCAGCCATTAAAAAGAATACATTTGAATCAGTTCTAATGAGATGGATAAAACTGGAGTCCATTATACAGAGTGAAGTAAGCCAGAAAGATAAAGACCAATACAGTATACTAACGCATATATATGGAATTTAGAAAGATGGTAACGATAATGCTATATGCAAGACAGAAAAAGAGACACAGATGTATAGAACAGACTCTTGGACTCTATGGGAGAAGGTGAGGGTGGGATGATCTGAGAGAATAGCATTGAGACATGTATATTTTCAAGTGTGAAACAGATCGCCAGTCCAGGTTGGATGCATGAGACAAGTGCTCGGGGCTGGTGCACTGGGATGACCCAGAGGGGTGGGATGGGGAGGGAGGTGGGAGTGGGGTTCAGGATGGGGAACACATGTAAATCCATGTTTGATTCATGTCAATGTATGGCAAAAACCACTACAATATTGTAAAGTAATTAGCCTCCAACTAATAAAAATAAATGAAAAAAAAAAAAAAAGAGACACTTCATTTCTTTACTTAGAAATGCCCAAAAAATTGAGGGTTTACTCCACAAGTAGAAGAATCTCCTTTCCCAATCTCACTCAGTCGATGCTCCTCAAGATTTGCACATACAGACACCACCCCAACTGCATCAATGCCTCCTCTTGCTTAGTACTGTTTTGATAGGGCTTCTTCAGGGTGTATCATCCAACTTATGCTCTACAGTCATCCTGCAAAGTTTTCACAGCAAGATTTTTACCAAAGAGGAATCTCACTTCTCCACTTACTACCCCCATGCCTTTTTTTGTTATAGCTGTTTGTGAAAAACCATCTCTAGAAGAGGAACTGGTCATTTCTACCCTTCCTTAGTCACCTTCTAGGTAGTGCTATGGGCTTCCCTGGTGGCTCAGTGGTAAAGAATCCGTCTGCCAAGCAGGAGACATGGGTTCAGTCCCAACGCTGGGAAGATCCCCTGCAGAAGGAAACGGCAACCCACTCCAGTCTTCTTACCTGGGAAATCCCATGGACAGAGGAGCCCGGGGGGCTACAGTCCATGGGTCACAGAAGAGTCAGATACAACTGAGAGATTAAGCAACAGCAATGTAGTGCTTTGCCAGATTATTAATATTTTTCACACCAGTTCAGGAAAGTGTATTTTTAGCCCATTAGTGGGGAGCTGAGGCTCAGAGAGATTGTGACTGGCCAAAGATCTCCTATCTTTTTCTGTAAGTGGTGTCCTCTCAACAGAAATGGTAAAAAGGCCCTAGCTTTGGCCCATGTATCTGAGGGGTGAGAGTAGCTTTTTTCAAGAGTTCAAGTAAATCTGGGCAATTCATCAGAAGTTGGTTTGAAATCCCAATATCCCAGGTGCTGAGAGGAATAAAGAGCAAGAACTTTAGGACATCCTCCTGCCCTCAGGAATATACATCTACCAGCTGATATTAGCTGGGGATAAAGAGAATCAGATACAACAGGTACAGACAGTGTCTTTAGGAAGTGAAAAGCTGTGCTGCAGACGAAAAGTATTCAAGAGGCTAGAGCAGTGATTTCAGTTTCAGGAAGAGGGAACTGAGATGGGTCTGCAAAACTCATTGTGATTTCAACCAAGGGGAAAGAGGTCAAATGGATTTTCAGACCAAATGTCAATTGGTTGCTACTTAATCAAACCCTGGCCTTCCTCCCCCACCTCCCATTTCTGCCCAAAGGAGAAAACTTACCCGGCTTTCACATGGCAACCAGGGTATGGGATTCCTACAGAGAAGGGGCTTGTGGAGCTGACTGAGGCTGCTCTCACCAGAACCTAAACCCAAAAAGCCAGCTTCAACTGTGGACTCCCTTGGGTTGCTGCTAATTGAGCTCAGCTCTAATTAATTGACTAGATAGTTGGTGTTAAGCTGCTATCAGAACTACCCGGTATGAACTGTACTGGCAAGCTTCATTTGCCTTTCTCTGTCAAAACAGAAAACAGGCAGATATCAGGCTATTTAACTATTCTCAGCCACCATATGGCCACAGGGTTGCAAAGGTCAGACAAGACTTAGCCACTGAAACACCACCAACCAAGAGCAGATGTGAAATTTGGGCTTCCCAGGTGGTTCCATTTGGGAAATCCACCTACCAATGCAGGAAATGCAGGAGACGTGAGTTTGATCCCTGGGTTGGGAAGGTCTCTTGGAGGAGGAAATGGCAATTCACCCTAGTATTCTTGGCTGGAGAATTCCACGGATGGAAGAGCTGGTGGGCTATCTTCCATGGGATTGCTAGGAGTCCAACACGACTGAATACTCACACACACAGACCCCCCACAACCAGAGTCGGTTATCATTCCATCAGAAAATAGAACTACGATTGTCACTATCTCCACCCCCAAGAAGGCTCCTTTGAGAGAGTTGTTTTTGTATGATGCTTTCACATGCTCAGGTACAGTACATTTTTAACTATGCTGGCATTTTATAAATTTATAAATTTCATTAAAATTATGCCTTTTTACATACTTATTTACTTATATAGGAATTACAGGATTATTAAAAAATGTTCATCTTACTCCCTGTTCACCATTAATCCCACTGATACATATTTTACCATATTTCTTAAATTTGTATACATGTATATATAAACATGGGCTTCCCTGGTGGCTCAGAGGTTAAAGCATCTGCCTACAACACGGGAGAGCCAGGTTCAATCCCTGGGTCAGGAAGATCCCCTGGAGAAGGAAATGGCAACCCATTCCAGTATTCTTGCCTGGAGAATCCCATGGACAGAGGAACCTGGTAGGCTACAGTCCACGGGGTCGCAAAAAGTTGGACACAACTGAGTGACTTCACTCACTCGTATATAAACGTATATATATATGTCACTATGTGTATATATAGTGACAGCACCTGAATCTCACAGTGTCATTTCTAACTTGACACTTTAGCTGTTCTTTCAAGAAAGTAATCCCAATGCTCTCTTAAACTGGCAATTTCTGGGCAATGTAATATGTGGGAGGAAAAGATCACATGGTCATATACCCTTTGTAATATCTCCTTCACATAAAATGGTTCTTTTGATCAGAAGCAATGTCAGTAAATTAGCTATTCATTCTATGTGTCTTTGGGCAGTGGTACTGGCTTAGGCACAATAGTTAGGAAAGGCAACCTTATAACTAGAAATCAAGTATATCTTGGTTTGGAGAATTCATAGCCTTTATTGGGGGGAGGGGTGTGTGTGTGTGTGTGTGTGTGTGTGTGTGTGTGTGTGTGTGTGTGCACATGCACACGTGCATGCACTCAGTCATGTCCGACTCTGCAGCCCCATGGACTATAGCCCACCAGGCTCCTCTGCTCATGGAAGTTTCCAGGCAAGAATACTGGAGTGTGGTGCCACTTCCTCCTCTAGGGGATCTTCCAGACCCAGGGATCAAACCTGCAGCTCTTGCATCTCCTTCATTGGCAGGCAGATTCTTTACCACTAGTGCCCCCTTACCAGGAAGGGGAAGCCCCCTTACCAGGGTAGTTGCTGTTGCTGTTCAGTCACTAAGTCCTGTCTGACTCTTTGTGACCCCATGGACTGCAGCACATAAGGCTTCCCTGTCCTTCACTGTCTCCTGGAGTTTGCTCAAGCTCATGTCCATTTTGTCAATGATGCTATCCAACCATCTCATCCTCTGTCATCCCCTTTTCCTCCTGCCCTCAATCTTTCCCAGCATCAGGGTCTTTTCCAATGATCTACTAGAGTAGAGGGGGTGTCGTACAATCAACTTATCAAATAGCTGGTTAGCCTTGTTGAGGTGTGGAGCCATTTCATGATCTTAGAATTTCTCTCAGCTGCCAACACTTTGGACATTCATTAATAACAGTAACTTGATCACTCTTGGTACATGTGGGACCATGCCTGTGGGCCAATGCATAGCCTCCATTTCTTTACCAGGGCTTCCTTCCACAGGCCCACTGTGCATGCTTTAGGATGGCGAAGTGTAAGGGCTTGCTGCAATCCCCAGGATGAATCCCCTTCCCACAGGATGTTCAGCTTTTTTTCTGAAAGAAAAGTTCTCTAGCGATTAACTTAAAATACAAAGACCCTCACCATTTTGAGGATCCATTTCCATAGGTCTCATTACATGTCTCTTCCCCTGACTTCCTTATCTTCAGTCTTATACTCTTGTTCCATTCTGATGAGTATTAAAATATAAACATTAGCAAGATCAGTAGTCATATACCACGTGTCAGAGGCTCTGTTTAATTTTTCTGTTCATGATACTATATCTAGAGCAGTATTACAAGATTACATCTTGTGATCATCATTACTCCTGACTTGTTTATCATACTCTGTCATCAGCTTTTTGTAGAGGAAGGACTGGTGACTTGAATGAGGCTATGATGAGGGTCACTAGCCCTGTATTGTTTAAGTCTTTAAGAATGTAATAATCCCCGAAAATACAGCACTGTTCTTTCTTTGTTGTTGTCTTGTTTTGTTTTAACTTACAATTTTGGCCAGTAATGGAAATACTTTCAGTGGACAACTAACGTCTTCTCATAGGTCAAACAATAAAGATGAAGGTTAAACAGTTCATGTTGACTATGAATTGGGGAAATGGAAAAAAGCAGCCAGGTAGATGTAAATTCAGTGGTCTCACTGTAAGACAGACTTAAGAAAGACTGGATTTACCATCTCCAATGGTCTCTGCCTCGTTGCAGTTACTGGGTCTAGTGGACCACCACCAATTACCACTGTGTATGTTTATGAAATAGAAAGGTGAGTTTTATACTATAAACTCATAATGTTATCATGACTGATGGTTTAGAGGTCCCAATGCTTTTCATATATCTGATGCATCAGAGATTAGCAGTTACCACATATACATATTTAATCAGGGTGAATTTTCTTATCTCTTCTACTAGATTATTGCTTCCTTGACACTGTTCTATGTGCTGTTTTATGTTCCTACAAGGCCTAAATGCAAATAATTAGTCAATAAATATTTGTTAAAGGAGCCATCCCTTTAGAGGTTTTCTAAACTTAGGACTTTATAAATGGCTCACAATAGGTTTTCAAGAACAGTAAGTGAAAGTGATTTTAAAATACATATGTAAGATCTGGCACTACATAACTGTGAGATATCAGCTGCCAAATTTGGATATAATGTGATTTGTCTATACACCATTCAAAACACAGTGTTCCCAATGCAAAGCGCCGACTCAGCCTGGCACCATACATTGGCCTCATTCTCTTACTAGAGCCCATTTTTCAGCAAAGGGCAGTAGACTTGGATATCAACTGTACCAAGTTGTATAACTTATAATTTCTACCACTTGACAGGAACTGAGGCATGCTCACTCTCAAGTTGGAGAAATACTGATGAAATTTTTGGTTTACCAGTTTCAGATAGGTGAACTAAAGCAAATAATTTAACCTCACAAGCCTCAAGGCTCTGAGAGGGGTGAGCTCTTATCAAAATATGGAAGCTTCTTCTGAACCACTAACTGGAGTATGTAGAAGAGGTATTTCTAAAAGAAGTGACAATCCTGAGATGACTAAAAATCTGATGCCCATCATCTCCAGTAATAAATGAAAAAAAGAAAATAACTGTATTCTTTTCTATTAATGAAAGTCAGATAGCTTGAAAAGAAAAAGTCAGCACTGTTGGGATACCATATTACTCTACCTTCACATATTAAAAAGTTCATGTTTTCACAAATGACTTTTAATAAAGAAATTAAAATACCTTCTTCCCCTTTTTGTATTTTTAGGCAACAAAGTCATTGATTCACTGACAGTCCATGGCAATTGCCTCTTCACACATAGCCATTGCAGTAGTTCTAGCTTTCTGACAGCAGAATCAGGGCAAGAAAAATTGACTTTAACATTTTTGTTAAAAATAAAAAGTCCCACAAACCTGGCCCATCATTTCCAACTGGCAAGAATATAAATAGCTGATGTACTTTATTATGCATAAAGCCAAACAAAGGCCAAAAAGATGTTGTCCAAAGGTGATTAGAATGTGTGTGTTTATAGGATCAAGATGTGGCCGCCCTCTGGCTCAGGGTCCATCTGACTTGGTGTGTTTATAAATAGAATTCCAAAGTGAATGAACCCACTTCCTGTTAGTCTCCCTCAATCTCATATTTTTCCCTCTAAAGTATAAATTTTATGTCTTGCACTATTTGGAAGGAGAAAATGCTGTTTGTCATTTATCAAAATCTAAACAGCTGCAATCCAACAGTGTTCATTTAATTTTAATAGTATGTAAATAAATGTGAACAATGATTATATTATAGAAACATGTGGATCTAAAGTTCTAATTCAATGAGTTTTACTTCACAAGGTTTCAGATTTTCTTAAGCTCTTTTCTGGCTTCCCAAGATTGCTAGATTAGAATGGACAGCATATTGTGTAGAAATAGTTTCCTAACTCACTCCCAATACATAGCACTAAGCCTGTTTAGATAAGAAGATATTTTTTTTCCTCTTGAAAATTCAAAACAATTTACTTTGAGAGCAAGAGTGAGTGACTTGAAAATATGCTGGCTTGAAAACCATGGAGCAATTAAAGGCATCATTATGCTTTCTGGATCAGGTGTAAAATAGACAGGAAAAACATGTGCATTTCTCTGTAATTCCATCCATGTGACTCATGCTTAGCCCACAGTAACTGCATACCTAAGACTTGCTTCACTATTTAGCCAGTCATTTCAATGTACTTGTACTTTGGATCAAACTTTGGAGCATTTCAGAGTTTTATAGACTCTAGGTGATTAAGGCTATCTAATATACATCCTTCAAAAAGGAAAGACTGTCTGCCTTTGGACACTTGAAGGGTGTTGTAGTAAATTATGTGGCAAAACAGCTTGAATAAATAATTGTCTTTTAGAACTAAGCTAACATTTAACTTTATTGAAAGACAATTTGAAAATTAAAGGTCTGGTTTTCTGTTGAAGCATATGTAAAATTTCCAGACTGTAGAACATGGAGGAAGAATCCAGTCATAGCCTAGTGGTTTTCCTATACTGGGGAGACAGAATTTGGAGTTCAGTAGGTAGTTAGACTATGCAAGGTAGAGTCTCAAAGAGTAAAGAGGTCACAGATAAACAAAAAAACTCAAAGACCTACAGAGGGTAAAGCTCAAGTCTTTGCCTGAGTACGGTCTTGTAAATGCATGTGGGGAAACTAAGGGGAGTCACTAGAAAGAAGTAGATGAAATAATTCCTGCAGCTGATGCAAAGCTGGGACCCATTTATTTTTCCAACACTCAGAGACTAAGGATCTTCTAACACACAGGGCACTGAGCAGTGAAAGTGGAAGTGTTAGTTGCTCAGTGGTGATCCCATGGACTGTAGCCTTCCAGGTTCCTTTGTCCATGGGATTCTCCTGGCAAGAATACTGGAGTGGGTAACCGTCACCTTCTCCAGGGGATTTTCCCAACCCAGCAATCAAACCCACGTATTCTGCACTACAGGTGGATTCTTTACTGTCTGAGTCAACATGGAAGCCCATCCTAGTGAGAGATAATCAGGCTTAGGGTAAAGTCTGTTCTGGACCCACCCCAGTAAAGCTCAAAACCAAGAATCAAACTGATTCCAAGTAATTTCATCTCAGAACAAAATGCCCAAATATTTGACAAATGCAAAAAATTTAAAAATAGATATAAAATATAGTACAACTCATAAATACATTCACATGCTGATGAAGGTAGAAGAAAGTAGAGGAATGATGAGAAATGTTAGATAAAAAAGACCCAAATCAAACTTCTAGAGATGGAAGATATACTGAGATAAAAATTCATTGAAAAGCATTAACATGAGATTGGATTTTCCAGAAGAAAAATCAGTAATTGTGAAGACAGAGCAATATAAACTACCCAAACTAGAATACAGAGGGGGAAAAAATGAACAAACATCAATGAGCTCTGGGATGACAGCAAGTGACATCCCCAGAAGGAGAGGAGAAGGGTGCAGGGGCAGGAAAAGTATTTGAAAATATAATGGTTGCTGATTTTCCAAGTGGAATGTAATCTGTATCACAGATCCAAGAAAAGCAACAGATTCCAAGCAGAATAAACATAAGAAAAGTACACCTAAGCACATCATAATAAACTGCTGAAAAACTGATGGAACGGAAAAAATCTTAAAGGCAACCAGAGGAAAACAAGAAACACTACAGAAGAACAAAAATAAGAATAAAAACAGACTTCTAGCTAAAAACAGTGCAGACTAGAAGATAGTGGAGCAACATCCTTAGAAAAAGTCTCGCAAAGTAAAAACCTTTTGCCTTGAGCCTTCCTTTCTGTCTTAAGGAAGCGTGAGGAAGTGATATCGGCAACACTATCAACCTGACACCATGAGGCAATAGCTTGGGTACCGAAATGAAGACTGCTCTAAGAATGGCAGAGTAGAAGGACAGAGCTTGGTCTGATCCATTTTTGAGTTGCCAAATTCTTCTTGAGACCTGTTCATTCTGGATTATGTATTAATTAAGTAAGAAACATACTTATGTTTTAAGCCTCAGGTCACCAAGTTCATGTTACATGCAGCCAAATGAAAACTACGGTCTTGGGGCTTTCATCTCCACTAGGAAGAAAAACGTCATTTGGCAGAAGTTCCCTCACCTGGCCTCTTCGCTGTCTCTGTCACTGTGCTCCAGTACATAGTTTTGCCTCTAGGCTTAGGGAAAATAACTCTTTTTTTTTTTTTAATTTTTTTTTTTCCCCTGCATTCTTTTTTTTTTTTTAATTTTTATTTATTTATTTATTTTTTTTGTCATACATTGATATGAATCAGCCATAGATTTACACGTATTCCCCATCCCGATCCCCCCTCCCACCTCCCTCTCCACCTGATTCCTCTGGGTCTTCCCAGTGCACCAGGCCCGAGCACTTGTCTCATGCATCCCACCTGGGCTGATGATCTGTTTCACCATAAATAGTATACATGCTGTTCTTTTGAAATATCCCACCCTCAAACCATGGCAAAGACGTCCATTTGGGCTCTGTGTCTCTTTTCTTTCAATTTCTCCAGGAACTTGTGTCTTCTAGTATTTCCAGCAACTATCTTTTCATTCTTTTATTAATGTTTCCTCTCTGCTTAATTCAGTTGACTCCTCATTGGGTAGAATTCATTGTTTTCTCTTTGGCACTTCAAATTAGAGGCTGAGGCTTATTGTTCTGTATCCTCCCCAAGTTGTTCCTCACCCTGTAATATTCAATTTCTTCCTTTTATTCTATTATAAATCTTCATAAAACCTCCCAATATTTACTTGCCATATTTGATTTTTTCCTCCACATGCATTCTCATTAACTTTTACAATATGCAATTTTTCATTTAAAACTCTGCAACATTGACTTTCATAACATATATTATTCTGAATCTTCCCCATGTCTCTAACTCCCTTCCACTGTTGTCAAGAACATAACTTTCTTCTATTCTCTGGCTATGGCTATTGCCCAGAATTCAATTCCTGGTATTCTCTTTCTCCTTTCCTGTAAAAACTGATCCCTCATGATTTTAATCATTATACAAATGCAGGTAATTTCCAGATCTGTATTTCCAGCCCCCTAATCTCTCACAAATTCTAGTGTCTTATCTCCAGTTGCATTCTAGACAATCATTACTCTAGTCAATTTATCTAAAAGCCAATTCATCCTTAACTCCAATCCAGGTCCCCTTCCTCATTTACTACATCTATTGATGGTATTACTATTGTACCAGTCACCAAACTTGAAATTTTAAATTCACCTTCAACTATTCTTCTCTATCCTTTACTTAAAAGCATTCGTAAGTTATGATCAAATCTTACTGTGGACACTATCACCTTACTTTAGATCTTTATCTTCTACTTTAAAAATTCAATAGTTTTCACCTCCAACCTTCAAATCCCTCTTCCTCCAATGAATTTACAGCTATACTCCATTAGAAACATATTGCTAAAGCATTCTTGCCCTCAGATTACATTTAAAATGAATTCATATTGCCTGCTCGATTTCTGAATCTGAAAGAAGCTTTTAAGGAGCTAAAGCCTGGCACAACAGGAAGCTTCCAGAAACCCATTAGAGTAGAGACCTAAGATTGTTAAGCATTTTGCATACAGCACCTGCAGGAACAATTAATTACAAGTGTGATTGGGCTGTTAGCCATGGGTAATAAAGGTGAAGCTTGATTTTATCAACTTTACATAATTATTTTAAAAGGGGTTTCTTGATTTCTGGCATTTATGTTATCAACGGACTTCTTAATCTTAGTAAACATTCTTAATTTAATAGTAAACATTCAAGTAGCCTTCCTTCCAATGCAGAACCATAACTGCCAAAACAAGCTCTATATATTTGAACCAAATTGATGTTTAAAAGCCCGTGATCAGATGGGCTTTTACCACTTTCAGTTTTGTGGTTTGATCCCCTATTTCTTCCTAATGTACAGTTCAGTTCATTTCAGTCACTCAGTCATGTCTGACCCTTTGCAACCCCATGGAATGCAGTATGCCATGCCTCCCTGTCCATCACCAACTCCCAGAGTTTACTCAAACTCATGTCCATTGAGTCAGTGATGCCATCCAACCATCTCATCCTCTGTCATCCCCTTCTCCTCCCGCCTTCAATCTTTCCCAGCATGAGGGTCTTTTCCAATGAGTCAGTTCTTCACAACAAGTGGCCAAAGTATTGGAGTTTCAGCTTCAGCATCAGCCCTTCCAATGAATATTCAGGACTGATCTCCTTTAGGATGGACTGGTTGGATCTCCTTGCAGTCCAAGGGACTCTCAAGAGTCTTCTCCAACACCACAGTTCAAAAGCATCAATTCTTTGGTGCTTAGCTTTCTTTATAGTCTAACTCTCACATCCATACATGACCACTGGAAAAACCATAGCTTTGACTAGATGGACCTCGGTTAGCAAAGTAATGTCTCTGCTTTTTAATATGCTGTCTAAGTTGGTCATAACTTTTCTTCCAAGGAGCAAGCGTCTTTTAATTTCATGGCTGCAGTCACCATCTGCAGTGATTTCCAAGCCCCCAAAATAAATCTGTCAGTAGTAAGTGTATAGAAGTAAGTGTAAAATCTAATTTTTCTTCATTTTTCCTTTGTTTCTATGATATGATCTCCATAGACCATATAAGCTGTAAAAATGACTAAAGTACACTTTTAATTGTGTATATATAAGATTTAGGCTTATTTAACAAAATGTTAACCAAAGTCCTTTAGTCCAATTGCATTAGTTGCACTCTAAAATGACAACAAATATGCTAGTGTGTCTAACATGAACATGTATGCAAAGCACGTCTTTTTCCACTTTAGACTGACATCACAGCCTTTGACTAGCTCAGATCAAAAAGACATGCTCCCTATGTTCCACTGTCAAGGACAGAAAAGGATTGCTCCAAAGCTTTCTAAGTGTGTCATCCAAATAATATTTATGGCCTCTGATCCTGGAGTTCATTCTGATTTTATTGACTTTGTTTGTATTTTCCAAAACCATTCTTTTGCCTCTTATAAATAGTAACAATTTTATACTCATAACACAATTGAACTTCTAGGGCTATTTCTAGGCTCAGAAGTTAGTTTGTAGGGCATGATGACAGATTTGTTTCAAGAGTAGACAATTTATAATAACAGGAATATGGATTTGAAGTTTAGAGTCTGAGTCTTCCTTAGAGCTCTGTAAGTAATCAACATTCTGATATACACTGATATTTTTCCAGTGTGCACAAAATAATTTGCAATAGTTGATAAAATGGGACTCCATTTCTAAGGATTTCTTTTGTTAGTAGTGCTAGATTGGAGACCAGAGATTTGTATATTAAGCGAGTTTCCCAGGAACTGAGACTAGTATTCTTCTAACTACACAGTGCGAATCACTGCCTTAGACAAGTCAACTCCTCTGGACTTCAGTTTCCACATCTGTAAAATGACAGAGCTGGATTAGATGACAGTTGGGGATACTGTCAGCTCTTAACATATTATGAATCAGTTAAAGTGTTTCCTATTTTTAGCAATACAAACTTGATCAGTTCAACATGGGTGGCACTCAAATGACCAGACATCTCTTCTTTTGTTAATATATTGCCTAAAGGAATATTTTTTTTCTCTTTATATACCTACTGTTATCTTTTTTTACATCTACATCACCTCAAAGTCATTTTATGACTAATCCTAACAGTTGCCCATCACAGAACTTGACCAGAGAAGAGACAATGGAGACCATCAAATATGGCTACATCCCTCAATAAAATCCCAAACAGATGGTCATCCAGGCAGTGTTTCTTTACTTCCATTATTGGGAACTCACTATGTTGAAACATGAAAATATCTTCCTTATCATAAATGAAAATCTTTCTCATTAGAGGTTCTGTCCATATGTCCTAGCTCTGATCTATGGTTCTTTATAGAATAAGCATAAGCATTCCTTACCCATGCAACAAGCATTTGAATACTATAGTCTTCATTCCATATGCAGTTTCAACTCTTCTTACAAACAGTTTATGTTTAGCTGTCCTTCAGGGGATCTCTTCTAAGGTATGTGCCCAGCTATGGTCTTGTTAGGACATGTCAAACTAAGGGAAGCAGGGCACATTTAAAACTTGTATGACTGAAAAAAAGAAATATCTCCCTTATAAATTGTTTGAGATTAGTGTAATGCTCACTCAGATCCATATACTTATCTGCTTCCCTCCTGGAAGCCCTAGAAAATGTTCATATTACTCCGAAGGTCATATGTGTTTTCATCGTCTCTACTGAACAAAGGGCTCAGTGCATCCGCTGATCCAGGTTTCTCTTGTTGCTCATAAGCATTACCACCTCAGCCCTACCACAGTTCTTCCTTCCTTCCAAGGGACTTTCCTCTTGCCAGTGAGACAGTTGAGATTGCTGAACCTAGTCAGTGGCTTTTTCCACCCCAAGAGGAAATAGAAGTTGATCAATAATTTTTTTTCTTCTTCCCTCCATCACCACAACCAGATACCAAAAATTAAGGAATATTATCTTCAGGGGAACAACAAAAAGCTTACAGCTGTTGTTTTAACATAAACAGTGGGGGACAAAAAGCAATGGAATGGAAATTTTAGAGCATTGAAAGGGGGAATAAAGCTGTCAGACAGGAATTATATATCTAGAAAAATATTCTTTAAAAATAATGGCTAAATAAAGACATTTTCAGACATGAAAAGATGAGAATAATTGTTGCCAAAAGAACTGTACTACAAGACATGCTAAATGGATAGACATCAGAATGAAAGGAAATTATCCCAGATGGAAGCATGGAATTGCAGAAAGATTCAAACAGAACCAAAAACAGTAAATGCATAGGTAAATATGAAATAAAAATTTTTATTTTGTAAGAAAGAGTGTTTAAAGCAAAAGTAATAATGTTATATGGAATTTATAGTATATATAAAATTAAACTACATGAGAACAATAGCAAAAAGAGAAGGTGGGGCTGAAAGCTTCTTACATTATTTGTGAAGTGGTAAAATTTTAATTCAAGATTTTATTAAATCAAGGATATATACTCTAGTATATAGCATAAATGCTAAAATGAAACACAAAACTGTGTTAAAAAGCTAACAAAACATATAAAATAAAATAATAGGGGCTTCCCTGGTGGCTCAGTAGTAAAGAATCTGCCTGCCAATGAAGGAGACACAGGTTTGATCCCTGCTCTGGGAAAATCCCACATGCCTCAGAGCAACTAAGCCAGTGCACCACAATTACCGAGCCTCTGCTCTAGAGCCTGTGAGCTGCAAGTACTGAGGCCCATGCTACAACCACTGAAGCCCAAGAGACCCTAGAGCCCCACACTGTACAAGAGAAGCCACTGCAGTGAGACACCGTCACACCACAGCAAAGAGTAGCCCTGCTCTCAGCACCTAGAGAAAAACCCACACAGCAGCGAAGACCCAGCACAGCAAAAAAAAGAAGAAACACACTTAAAATAATAATTCGAGAGAGGGCATGAGAGAAGTAACAAAGCGATCGAGCAAGATTGGGAAAATAGAAAACACAAAACAGTAGCTTTAAATCCAACCATGCCAGGAATCACATTCTACATCAAACAAAGAAGCCTAAATATTCGAACTAAAAGATGGAGCTTATACAACAAGGACCTGTTGTATAGCACATGGAACTCTGTCAGTGTTAGGTGGCAGTCTGGAAGGGAGGGTTGGGGGAAAATGGAGATATATATGGCTGAATCCCTTAGCTGTTCATCTGAAACCATCACAACATTGTTAATCAGCTATACCCAAATACAAAATAAAAAGTTTAAAAAATAAAAAAGATGGAGGTTTAGAATGGATATTTTTTTAAATCCATGATTCAATATGTGTCATCCACAAAGGATGCACTCTAATATAAGAAGGATACAGATAGAAGGAAAACGAAAAGATGGAAGAAGTTACACCATAAAGGCAAAAATACTGAAGAGAGATATTTTACAATGATAACAGGCTCAGTTTCTCATGAAGATATGACAAGCCTAAATGTTTGTGCAGCTAATAACATAGCTTAACATATGACATAATACTGACCGATCTAGAAGGAAAAACAGACTCGTCCACCATCACAGCTGGAGATTTTCACACACTTCCCTCAATCAGAGATGAAGCAAGCTATTTAAAATAGCAATATATAAATGATTTGAAAACTTCTATTACCCAAATTGACCTAATTAATATTCAAATACACTACTGCTAACAAATGGAGAATACACATACCTTTCAAATAGACATAAAATAATAACAATGTAAACCACACAGGTGTCCTTTAGATAATTCTTTGTACATTTCAAATAATTAACTGATTCATCTTTCTTAACCACAATGAAAATTAACTGGAAGTGAATAACAAAAAGTTAACTAGAAAGTCCTCAACATTTAGAGATTAACAACATAATTTTATAAAGCACATGAGTCACAGAAAAAATCACAATGAGCATTAGAAAATATTTTGAAGTAAAAATAATAAAAATACATAAAACTATATACTAAATGGGTAGCTTTTAGTCTAAGTAAATTATATCTCAATAAACCTGTTCTAATCTTTAAAATGATCTCTGTTCGTTTCCAAGGCAAACCATTCAATATTACGGTAATCCAAGTCTATGCCCTGACCAGTAACGCTGAAGAAGCTGAAGGTGAACAGTTCTATGAAGACCTACAAGACCTTCTAGAACTAACATCCAAAAAAGATGTCCTTTTCATTATAGGGGACTGGAATGCAAAAGTAGGAAGTCAAGAAACACCTGGAGTAACAGGCAAATTTGGCCTTGGAGTACAGAATGAAGCAGGGCAAAGGCTAACAGAGTTCTGCCAAGAGAATGCACTGGTCATAGCAGACACCCTCTTCCAACAACACAAGAGAAGACTCTACATATGGACATCACCAGATGGTCAACACCAAAGCAGATTGATAATATTCTTTGCAGCCAAAGATGGAGAAGCTCTATACAGTCAGCAAAAACAAGACCAGGAGCTGACTGTGGCTTGGATCATGAACTCCTTATTGCCAAATTCAGACCAAAATTGAAGAAAGTGGAGAAAACCACTAGACCATTCAGGTATGACCTAAATCAAATCCCTTATGACTATACAGTGGAAGTGAGAAATAGATTTAAGGGACTAGATCTGATAGACAGAGTGCCTGATGAACTATGGATGAAGGTTTGTGACATTGTACAGGAGACAGGGATCAAGACCATCCCCAAGAAAAAAATGTAAAAAAGCAAAATGGCTGTCTGAGGAGGCCTTACACAGAGCTGTGATAAGAAGGGAAATGAAAAGCAAAGGAGAAAAGGAAAGATATATCCATTCGAATGCAGAGTTCCAAAGAATAGCAAGGAGAGATAGTAAAGCCTTTCTCAGCAATCAATGTGGAGAAATAGAGGAGAAGAGTGGAATGGGAAACTCTAGAGATCTCTTCAAGAGAATTAGAGATACCAAGGGAACATTTCATGCAAAGATGGGCTCAATAAATGACAGAAATGGTATGGCCCTAAAAGAAGCAGAAGATATTAAGAAGACGTGGCAAAAATACACAGAAGAACTCTACAAAAAAGATCTTCATGACCCAGATAATCATGATGGTGTGATCACTCACCTAGAGCCAGATATTCTGGAATGTGAAGTCAAGTGGGCCTTAGGAAGCATCACTATGAACAAAGCTAGTGGAGGTGATGGAGTTCCAGTTGAGCTATTTCAAATCCTGAAAGATGATGCTGTGAAAGTACTGCACTCAATATGCCAGCAAATCTGGAAAACTCAGCAGTGGCCACAGGACTGGAAAAGGTCAGTTTTCATTCCAATCCCAAAGAAAGGCAATGCCAAAGAATGTTCAAACTACCACACAATTGTACTCATCTCACACGCTAGTAAAGTAATGCTCAAAATTCTCCAAGCCAGGCTTCAGCAATACGTGAACCGTGAACTTACAGATGTTCAAGCTGATTTTAGAAAAGGCAGATGAACCAGAGATCAAATTGCCAATATCCGCCGGATCGTCAAAAAAGCAAGAGAGTTCCAGAAAAACATCTATTTCTGCTTTATTGACTATGCCAAAGCCTTTGACTATGTGGATCACAATAAAATGTGGAAAATTCTGAAAGAGATGGGACTACCAGACCACCTGACCTGCCTCTCGAGAAATCTGTGTGCAGGTGGAAGCAACAGTTAGAACTGGACATGAACAACAGACTGGTTCCAAATAGGAAAAGGAGTACGTCAAGGCTGTATATTGTCACCCGGCTTGTTTAACTTATATGCAGAGTACATCATGAGAAACACTGGGCTGGAGGAAGCACAAGCTGGAATCAAGATTGCCGGGAGAAATATCAATAACCTCAGATATGCAGATGACACCCTTATGACAGAAAGTGATGAAGAACTAAAGAGCCTCTTGATGGATGTGAAAGAGGAGAGTGAAAAAGTTGGCTTAAAGCTCAACATTCAGAAAACTAAGATCATGGCATCCGGTCCCATCACTTCATGGCAGATAGATAGGGAAACAGCGGAAATAGTGGCTGACTTTATTTTTGGGGGGCTCCAAAATCACTGTAGATGGTGATTGCAGCCATGAAATTAAAAGACATTTACTCCTTGAAAGGAAGATTATGACCAACTTAGACAGCATATTAAAGAGCAGAGACATTACTTTGCCAATAAGGTCTGTCTAGTCAAGGATATGGTTTTTCCATTGGTCATGTATGGATGTGAGAGTTGGACTGTGAAGAAAGCTGAGCGCTGAAGAATTGATGCTTTTGAACTGTGGTATTGGAGAAAACTCTGAGGGTCCCTTGGACTGAAAGGAGATCCAACCAGTCCATCCTAAGGGATATCAGTCCTGGGTGTTCATTGGAAGGACTGATGTTGAAGCTGAAACTCTAATACTTTGGCCACCTCACGCAAAGAGCTGACTCATTGGAAAAGACCCCAATGCTGGGAAAGATTGAGGGCAAGAGGAGAAGGGGACAACAGAGGATGAAATGGTTGGATGGCATCATTGACTGGATGGACATGGGTTTGGGTGGACTCCGGGATTTGGTGATGGACAGGGAGGCCTGGCGTGCTGCGGTTCATGGGGTCGCAAAGAGTAGGACATGACTGAGTGACTGAACTGAATCTTTAAAAGATAATGAGAATATAACATACCAAATTTTGTGAGATGATGCTGTTGCTGCTGCTGCTGCTAAATCACTTCAGTTGTGTCCGACTCTGTGTGACCCCAAGGACAGCAGCCCACCAGGCTCCTCTGTCCACAGGATTCTCCAGGCAAGAATACTGGAGTGGGTTGCCATTTCCTTCTCTGAGATGATGCTAAAGCAGTGCTTAAAGGAAAAATGTACTGGCTTTAAGTGCTCATATTAAAAAAAAATAAAGGCTAAAGGTAATGATCTAGTGGTCATTTCAACTGTTTAATAAAAGAAAAAATATTATCAAAGAAAGAAGGAAGGAAATTGTGGTGAATCCAGACATGCCACTCAGATTGCCCATCAATATCAATGAAAACAAACTGTCTCAGCTATCAGCAGATAGACTCTGGCTCTCAACTGAACCTCTCCTCAGCCAAGGCTATACCCGTCTCAGGTAGCCCATATCCAGTGACTGGTAGCAGTGGAAGTCTAAAGTTCAGACATTTCTAACCATTGCAGGGCATTGCTAAAAGTCTAAATACCCGTCCAGCTCTTCATAGGGTTGTCTGATATTTTCCAGGCTCCATTACTGTTAGATTTCTCTGTCTGATCAATGAGGTTTCAGACTCCTCCCTTCCATGGGAGCTAATCTCTGATAAATATCCTCATGTGAAATCCATCACAGATTTTGCTCTCAGAAACAGACTTTCAACAGAAAAATCAAAATGAAAGCAGAAATCAATGGAAAAAAAAAAAAACACCCAAATACAGAAAATCAACAAAACTAAAAATTGATTCTTTCAAAGATGAAAAACATTAATAAACACCTAGCAATACTCTTTAAGTAAAAATTAGCAAAACAAAACACTCAACAAAAGCTATTTGTTTAATATTGATACATTCCAGACAAAGAACACTTCCAACACAAGAATTCCTGGTGTCATCCTTTTTATAGCCATACCACTTCCCTCTCCCCACCCCCACCCCAATTCCTAGTCCCTGGACATCACTAGTCTCCATTCTATTATTTTATGTTGTAAATAATATTATATAAATGAAATCATATAGTATAACTGGTATTGTTTGTTTGTTTTCTCTCAACATAATTCCCTAAAGATTCTTCTACATTCTGTGTATGTAAGTAACTCATCCCTTTTTATTGCTGAATCATATTCCATGGCATGGGAAGTACTATTTTGTTTAACCATTTACCCATTGAGGGACATCTGGATTATTTCCAGTTTTTACGAATATAGCTACTATGAACATTCAAGTACAGATTTTTTTAAAAGCATTAATCTTACTTTCCCTGGGATAAACGGTTGTGTACAATTGCTAGGCTATATGGTAGTTGTGGGTCTCCTGTGCGGTGCTAGTGGTAAAGAATTCGCCTGCCAGTGCAGACGCAAGAGATGTAGGTTCAATCCCTGGGTCAGGAAGATCCCCTGGAGGAGGGCAAGGCAGCCCACTTCTGCATTCTTGCCTGGAGAATCCCATGGACAGAGTAGCCTGGCTGGCTACAGTCCATGGGGTCACAAAGACTTGTACATGGCTGAAGTCACTGAGCACGCATGCACACACCCATGGTAATTGCATGACACTACAAACTATTTTGTGTTTTTCTAAAATTCATGTTAAAAATGTAACCTCCAGTACCTCAGAATGTGACTTTTTGGAAATAGGGAATTTAAGGAGGTAAATAAGGTAAAATGAGCTCACATAGATGGGCCTTAATCCATTATGGCTGGTGTCCTTATAAGAGGAGATTAGGACACAAACAACACACAAACTGAAGAATTATCATGTGAGGACATATCAAGAAAGTGGCCATCTGCAAGCCAAGGAGACGGGCCTCAAAAGAAGCTCTGCTAACACCTTGATTTTGAATTTCTAGTCTCTAGAACTACTAGAAAATAAATTTCTGTTTATTTCTAAGCCATTCTGTCTGTGGTATTTTGTTATGACAGCCCAAACTAACTAATAAACATGGCCAGTTTTACAATAAACTGCCAAACTGTTTTCCAAAGTTGCTATACTATCCCCACCAGCAGAGTAGGAGTGATCAGATTCTCTGAACCCCTTCCAGAATTTGATGTTGTCTTATTTTTTATTTTAGCCATTCTGACAGATGTGGCAATATCTCATTGCTGTTTCCACTTGCATTTCTTAAATAACTAGTTATGTTATATTTATTTTTGTGCATTTATTTTTCATCTGTATATTATATTCACAAAATATCTCTTCATGCTGAAGCCCATTTTTTAATTAGATTTTAAAATTTGTTTTTCACTGTTAAACCTCAAGAATTTTTTACATACTTTAGATAATGGTCCTTTGTCAGAGGTCCTTTGTAATTTGCAAATAATGTTTTTCTGATTGTCACTTGTATTCTCATTATCTTAAGAATCTTTTGCAGAGTAAATTTTTAAAAATTTTTATCAACTCCAATCTAATCATTTTTTCCTTTTATAGATTATGCTTTTGGTGTCAAGTTTAACCCCAGATCCAAAAGATTTTTCTATGTTTTTTCTATAAGCTTTATAGTTTTATTTTTCTTTTAACCACATGAACCAGTTTGAGTTAATTTTTGTACAAAATATGAGGCCCAAATCAGTTCATTTATTAAAAAGGCAAGCCTTCTTCCATTGAATTGCACTGTCAGATTGTGAATGGAGTATGTGACCCAAAACAGCTAAGGATAATTGTTTTCCATAAAAGAGCCTCCATAAAAATTCCTAAACTTTGTTAAGGCAAAGCAAACACACTGCGAGTCTCTGTTTTATGTTATTTCCTTCAAACAATGAGCCTTCTTCTATCCTCCTGAGCTAAAGATACAGAAGAGCAAATGAGCATGTTCTAAGATCCAGGTTTTCTTCGGGGATACTTTAGGTTTATGACACTTATTCTGCTCTAATTTGTTATTATGTTTGTGAGGGATTGATACTTATTCTGTCTAAATTCCTGTATTGAGACTCTGGCTTATCTAAAACCAAAGAACCAGCCCAAAGATTTAAGAGCTGTCTACCTCTTGTCCACTGGATCATCAGACTCTCTCAAACTGGATTCAAGCCTCCCCTGGCTGCTCTACAGTTGGTTTATCCACACTCTTTTGTGAAATTACGAGTAATTTTATGGTTGGTCTTTCTTTTCCCAGAACTGGTACTATTAAGTCACTTGGCAGAGGGAAAGAGCTGAATATTTGATTGCAAACTATAGAGTAGGAGAACTGTTAGTTTTGTATACCAAATGTTTCTCTTTCTAGGCACATGAATTATGCTGCCCTATCCTTTGAAGTTCAGAAAATCATGTGACTTGCTTTGACCAATAAAATATAAGCTGAAGTAATGTATTTTGTTTTGTTGAAGCCTGTAAAAACTCAAATGCCCCACCACTGCGTTCCCATACAGATTAGCAATGCTCAGGAGGTAGAGACTCCATCGACCTGCAAACCTAAGTGAAAACAATATGAAACAGAGTCCCAGTAACCCAAATGGACATGTGGCATGTAGTAAGAAATAAGCCCTGTTGTTATAAACCACTAATTTTTTTGTTTGTTATTTTTACCACTGCATAATTATATCCTTATGGATATAATCCAGGTGGCACTACATGTATTTATTTAGTTGTGAAAATTCATTAGGTGGAAATTGAAATTTGAATTAATCTTTATGTCCTTATCAATCTATTTATAGAAATAAATTTGTTAATTGAAAAAAGTTATGGTGATACCATATTTCTGAATGAGAGTTTGAAAACACACTTTCTACATGTAGATTAGTAGCAGCATTCCATGGGCTAAGACACAAGCACACCAAAATTTATTACTGGCACTGAGTGAATACTTAATATTTTTGAATAGTTACAATCCACAAGAGGGAGATGAAGTGATTAAACAGCAAAATGCTGAGCAAAAATAGCTAAGTAAATATTTCAACTGTTTGACAATCGCTTAACAGCAAATAATTTAACAAAATTTTGTATCCACTGAGCAAAGTGCTTGATGGATTAAAAACAAAAGGAAAAACAAAAAAGAAGCTCTTTGCACTTTAGGTTGTGAGTGAGGAAGATACTAAAAAGATATGACAGTAGAAATGTCCAACCCCTTCTTTGTGCTCTCAGTTCTATGGGAGCAAAGGAAGGGGTAACATGGTTGGTAACCCAATTTATACATCATGGCAAAAATCCATTTTCAGCTCATACCCCCGTTGGAAAATTATGCTGTTGATTAACCAAAATTTAATCCAGAAATGCATGAAGGCAGAATCCAGGAGAAGCCAGCCAGAGAACACATTGTACTTGGAGTACAGAGTCAGAGAAGTGCAAGATGCCCAGCAGAGACAAGAGGTCGCTCTTCGATGAGAGGTAGAGATAAGCAGTTCAGGAGCTCACTGAGAGCACCAAAATCCCCCCAGCAATGGAACTGATGGTGCCTAAACCTGCTTAGGTCCTGTGTGAACCCCACACAATCTTCTCCCTTGAGGTCCTCAAAGAACTCATACTGGGGAGATAACTGAGATCACTTATTTTAAGGTGCACCAGACTGAAGTTTATCAGCAATTTTTAGTGAGGATGGAAAGCATATTCATAGCAGTCCTTGATTTCTTGGTGTGAAAATATATATATGCTGCTGCTGCTGCTGCTAAGTCTCTGCAGTCACGTCTGACTCTGAGCAACCCCACAGACGGCAGCCCACCAGGCTCCCCTGTCCCTGGGATTCTCCAGGCAAGAACACTGGAGTGGGTTGCCATTTCCTTCTCCAATGCATGAAAGTGAAAAGTGAAAGTGAAGTCACTCAGTCGTGTCCGACTCTTAGAAACCCCATGGACTGCAGCCTACCAGGCTTTGCTGTCCATGGGATTTTCCAGGCAAAAGTACTGGAGTGGGGTGCCATTGCCTTCTCTGTATACGTATATAGCTATATATATATATAAATTGCAAGTTACCCTGAACAGCTGTGTTTAAGCTTAGAGTCAGGTCTAGAGTTTTCATTAGATGGTGGGTTTATGGACTACCCTGGTGGTCCAATGGTTAAGAATCTGCCTGCCAAGAAAGGAGACATGGGTTTAATTCCTAGACTGGGAAGATTCTACATGCTGTGGGGCAAGTAAGCCCGAGTCCCACAACTACTGAAGCCCCTGCACCCAAGAGCCCGTGCTCTGCAACAAGAGAAGCCCCGACAGTGAGAAGCCTGTGCACCACAGCTAGAGAGCAGCCCCACTCACCACAGCTAGAGAAAGTCCTCAGACAGCAGTGAACACCCAGCACAGACACAAATAAACAAATAAATAAAATCTTTTTTAAAAGACTGTGGGCTTATTTTTAATCAGCTAACCTACCTCCATCTTCATAAAATCCTGAATTGAAGAACTATTATAGAAAATGTAGAGGTGGTTTGGGTTGAAGTGCCCTGAATATCACCCAGAGTGGTCAAAACGAGGTACACAGCATCCTGTACAAATAATTTCTTGATAAAGCTGTGTCCACATACAACACTTAAGGTAAAATAATGTAACTTGGAGATTAAGTTTTAAAAAATGTGAAAAGATTTGGGGCTAAAAGTCTATAAAAATAAAGCCATAATATTCCTGATCCTTGCCATCACATGTCAAATCACAGTTTTCTGTTTTCCAAAACATGAACTTTAATCAGGTTTATGTGCTCTGACCCAGAAATTCTACCTCTAGAATCTAACTCTATGAAATAATTTAAGACATAAATGGAGATTTATAAGCAAAAATATTAATTGTAAAATGAATAATATTGAAGTAATTATAATTAACATTGTAAATGCTTATAAGTATTAATAGGAAATTAATTTTTTTTCTAAATTGGGAAGAAAAGAATGCTGCATAAATCTGTGTATGTGAAGAAATACAAAATTATATTCAGCTCAGCTCAAATGACAAGGAAACCTCTGACTTTTGGCTAGTTCTTAGCATGCACAGTGTTGAAGCTATTTTAATCCTGGACCTCAAAGTGCAAGCCTGGATTACCTTGGAGTTCACCTGTTACCTTCTGCCTTCTTCTAAAAACCAGTACTTCTCAAAGCTGAGAATTTCAGAAGTTGAGTCATTTTCATGATTTTTTTTCTCTTTGCCTATTTTGAAGAATGGGACACAAATGCACTTTGTGAAGCTCACTTTGAACTGAAACTTAATTACCGTGTTGGCAATGAGTCTCGGTGGGTGATTTCCCCGTCATTAATCAAATCATCAAATAACTATTTTATGAAGTCAAAATTATGTACTTAACAGTATACTGGAGTTACACTGTCTATGGAAGAGCTAAGCCTTGGCCTTGCTCTCCATCTGACAACTTATCACCCACAGAAAGTGAGCCAGGAATAAATGGCACAGGGAAAGAAGAGAAGAAAGAGCTAAGTCAGCATGTAGAGGATGGGTGCCAGTAGTGCTGGTAGAAATTCAGCAAGACCAACAGTGATCAAGGAGAACCTGACGGGAGAAGTAAAACTGCACTACCCCTTGAAGGACAAATAGGATTTGTATAAGGAGATTATCCAAAATTCTAGGAGTATAGCACAATATAAATGAAGGAACGATACCAGGGATAACCTGGTTTAGCTTCAAGGGACTTGACATAGAAAGAAGCGATGGAAAATGAAGGTGGAAGAGTACTTGGGAAGAAAATAGAATAAGTCCCTCTGGGAAAGAAAGAAAGAAAGTCAGGGGTATTTTGGCTTATGTGTGTATATATATATGTGTGTGTGAGAGAGAGAGAGAGACAGAGAGAGAGGGAGAGAGAGAGATTTTTCCTGAAACCGGAAAGATAAAATTGCTTTAAATATAACTGTAGTCTTGATAAATCTAGATTTAAACACGTTCTTTGTCACTAATTTTATACTTGATGCAGTATAACAAATAGCATTTTTTCTAACAAAAGAAGATGACAGCTAGAGCCCAAGTACCCAAGTCATAATTTCTAGATACTTTCTGAGTCCTAGTATATGCATGCATGCTTACTTGCTCAGCCGTGTCCAATTCTTTGAGACCCCATGGACTGTAACCCACCAGGCTCCTCTATCCATCAGATTTCTTGGGCAAGCATACTGGAGTCGGTTGCTATTCCCTTCTGGGGCTCTTCTCAACCTAGGGACTCAACCCGGGTCTTCTGCATTAACTGGCAGATTCTTTACTGTCTGAGCCCCCAGGGAAGCCCATGCATGTATGCTCGGTCTCTTCATTCGTGTCCTAATCTTTGTGACTCCATGGACTGTAGCCTGCAGGCTTCTCTGTCCATGGGATTTTCCCAGCAAGAATACTGGAGTGGGTTGCCATCCCATCCTCCAGGGGATCTTCCTGACCCAGGGATCGAGTCCACATCTCTTGCATTTCCTGCACTGCAGATGGATTCTTTGCTGATGAGCCCCCAGGGAAGCCCAGGGAAGCCCAGTCATCCCCAAATATTAATGGTGACCAAGTTGGCTGCCCACCATCTCCACCAACCTCAGCCCAGGTCCCGTCAACAAAAGTTCTTTTACATTTGCTTATGCAGCACTCTATCCACTGCTCAGCTGCTCCAGGCCATCTCTTTCCTTTGCACCAAAAAGAGTGAGAAAAGATAAATAGAACAGGTAGATGAATATGGATAGATGGGAAGCCAGGTTGATTGGGAACACATAGAACTTCAATCTCTGCCCTCAAAGAGTTTACAATCCATCAGATATCAGGTATGCAAATTAGTGTAATACACAACAGATTCAGTGCACAGTGTGTATTCAAGTAGGGCTGAAGGAACATCCAAGTCTGCCAGGGGGAGATGTGAAAAAGCTTCACCAGAAGCATTTGACATAAAATTGAATGAATAGGTGGGAATTCTTGGAGCAGACTCAGGGGAGGCATTCCAGACACAATGCTTACAGACAGAAGGACACAGATTCATTAGAAAGTATAACGTATGGGAGAACCTACAGAGAGTCGAATATTGCTGAGAGGAGGGTTAGGGGAGACAGGTGGGAGATGAAGCCTGACAGGTAAGCAGCAACTACCACGTGGGTGATCACAAAAAGTCATAACGGTAGAATATGCCGCAGAAAGCACTAACAAATACTCAGTTCAGTCATAAAGGTAAAGGGATGCTTCATTTTTGTTCTTCTTAAAAACTTTTATTTATTATTTGTATTTATATATTTTAATTTGGTTTTAATGTGTACTAAGTAGTGACTATATAAAACACGTACATAAAATGTGGGTACGCTATGAATGATAACAATACAAATAAAGCCCATTTACTTGCTTTAGTGAAAGGGATGTTACTCTCATCGCTAAAGCCCCTCCCAGGGTCATGCCCTGCCTTCCTGCTCAGAAACAACCATTAAAGAGCTGAGCCCAGGCTAGGTTGTGTTCCTTCCATTTCCTGCCTCCCCCTGTGGATATTTAATTGACTCTTTCCTTCCCATCCTAATCCCACTCCCTGGACCTAAAATAAATGTGCTTATTTTTTTCCCAACAGGAAGGAATGTCCCAGATTTTCTCTTCTAACTCCTTCATTTTACACCAGAAAGTTGAAGCATAGGCAAGTAATATCCTCTTGTTAATTAGTGCTAAATTCAGCACTAGCACCTAGCGCTCCAAATTCCAACGCTCCCTTGTCAGAAAACCAAGCCTGATTTTGCCTCTAGTTGAGTTACTGTCCCATCTTGCACAGAGCAGTCCTCCCCTTATGACACCCTCACTTCCTTGGAACGTTTGTAGTTTGAATCACAGGGAGGTTCAGGATAAAGAGCCAGCAGGAGATGATGACAGTGAGAACAGCATGGTAAATTGCTATCCTTACATTTGGGTAACTTTAGGAGAGTTATTATAATAAATTACTTCCTCTCCATCTCTGCTGTAACATTTATTTTGAAAGCTTGAGGGCACATAGTTCCCTCATGTTAAAAGGACTAATTATTAATCTTCTCGGCCAAGAGGTGTGTCCAATTAAAGTCTGAGTCACTAGTAGCTTCGATTTAAAATTCAAGAATCCTGTTGGCTGTAGATCAAAGATGTCATTTCAAGGAACACTAAAATGAGAAAAATTAAAACTTATTTTTTTGTCCTTGCTAAAGAACCAAAAAATTACTATAAGAATTAAAGCATCATATAGTACTATGGGGCTCTGCTCTCACATGCCAGGCACAAACCTCAATGGTGTTTGCATTTGTCTGCACATGTCTATTTACAGACTTATTAGGGAAGATGGCTTCTGAAAGACCTTGCGTCCCAGGTATGAAAACTATTATTCAGTCAGTAACTTCCAGTCTTCAAATCATTAGCTATTCTTTCCTCATCTGGGTTTTATCTTTTTGTCTTTAGACTAAATCAACAATAAGGCTGGAAAAGACATCCAAAGGCCATTTAATTGTTTAGTGTTGGAACAGGAAGGGACTTCAAAGACTGATTAAGTAACCCCCTCAGTTGACAAGAAGGAAACTGAGATCCAGAAAAGTATCAATATCCATTGAAGGTCACTTAAATGTGGAACTTGGAATATAGTTCCCTATTCTTTTTACTGTTAATAAATCATTCATTTTAGCAGGCAACAGTACAGATGGCACTTCTTGCATGAAAAGCCTGTCCTTGCCCAGAGACATGGCTGGCCGAGTCTGCCCATGAACTGAGCCACAGCCCTTGACTTTTCTCTTTAACTCCTTGCCTTTTGCTCAGAAAGAGCCAGCATCTGTGTTGCATCCCAGGAAAGCCATCTGGAAGGGTTCCCCAGCAGCTCACAGAGATACACCAAGGCTTCCAAACTGAGTCTGCCTGATCATCAGTCCTGTCAATGCCTGGGGTGAGGGGCTGACCAGGTGGAGATTCTGTCATGAAACATACTCATGAAAGGGCTTCCCAGGTGGCTCAGTGGTAAAGAATCCATCTGCCAATGCAGGAGGCACAGGTTCGATCCCTGGATTGGGAAGATCTTCTGGAGAAGAAAATGACAACCCACTCCAGTATCCTTGCCTGGGAAATTCCATGGACAGGTTCCTCTGTCCATGGTGTCACAAAGAGTTGGATACAATTTAGTGACAAAACAACATCTCTAGAGAAAAACTAGCATATAGGCTTTCCAGGTGGTGCTAGTGGTAAAGAACCTGCCTGCCAATTCCAAGAGACAAAAGAGACTTGGGTTCAATTCTGAGTCAGGAAGATCCCCTAGAGGAGAGCCTGGCAACCCACTCCAGTATTCTTGCCTGGAGAATCCCATGAACAGAGGAACCTGGCAGGCTACAGTCCATGGGGTCACAAAGAGTCAGACATGACTGAAGTGACTTAGCATGCAGCCTAGCAATGCCTTCCTTAGGCTGCCTGACTTTGTTGAACTCAGAATATCCCAACTAGTTTGACCACTGTTCCCCCTCTCCTTTCTTTTTCTTTATGTGTGTGTGTGTGTGTGTGTGTGTGTGTGTACTTATTCGTAACCCACAAAGTTACATTCTGTGGAAAGCAGCTGGTGAATCCTGAACCAGGAACAACTTCTGCACATGCTGTGCTTTGATTCAGCTTTCCAAGGAAGGCTCATGTCCTATTTGGGCACACAGGTAAGCAGGGCTTTACTGCTTGAGGTTTCCATTTCGTCACTCTTCATACAGGATCCAGGATATCAGTTACTGTGATCCATGACAAGTCAATGATTTTTGTTAGGAGATGTGCTGTTAACTTTCTTCTACAGGCTTTGACCAAATGAAAACATTAGATCCTTTTCCTTATCCATTAAAAAATACTGTCACGAACATCTTTGTTTTTTCAGGCAACAAACATACATTTTTCATATTGGATCGTATATCAGAACAAACATAGTTCAGCCGATGCTTAATTGTTGTTGTTTAGTCACTAAGTCATGTCCGATTCTCTTACAACTCCACAGACTGTAGTCCTCCAGGTTTCTCTGTCCATGGGATTTTCTGGGCAAGAATACTGGAGTGGGTTGCCATTTCCTTCTCTAAGGATCTTCCCAACCCAAGGATCGAAATTTTTATTACTGAGTCACTTGGGAAGCCCATCTGATCCTTACAAATATCAATATTTATAGGTAAATTGAAATCCCTTTTTCACCACCTAACTCCTTCCTGAGGGCCATGTAAGCAAGAGTAAATCTATTTAAAGAAAAATTCAATAAATAGCAATTGGAACATGAGCATCTGAAGTTAGGAAAACACTATCTTTATTTCACAAAAGTCAAAGACAAACTTCCTGATTTTCCTCTTCCTATTAGATTCACACATCACTAGACAGTGAGTTACTCAAAAAGCCATAGATACTGGTGATATTTATCTTTGTATTATATATGGGAATTCCTTCCTGTGTCTAAATACCTTCCTGATAATACTCAAATCCTGTCATTAACCAATGTGTGACTTCAGGCCTCTTTTCCACAAGCCTCCCTTAATCCCCTGAAAATCTTTTTGCGTGTGGGTTTGGGAAAAGAAAAAACAAAACAAACAAACAAAAAAAACCCGCAGTACTCCCAATCACACTGTATCTCCCCAGTGACTTGACAATTGTTTCAAGGATTTCTGGTAATATTTGTAATTGGAGTGCAGAGGCTCCATGGTGACTGGAAGCCACCATGAAGTCAATTTCATTTGACTAAATAACTAGAATCATTATAAAAATCCTGACATTTGTCATTAGTATCCTAGACGGAATTGCAAATTTACCCCAGCAAGGATATTTCAACTGAATCTGTTGTGTCAGCTGAACCAGTTACTCTAAGTATCCATCCAGCCCTCCAGTCTCATGTTCACAGATGGGACACAAGATATATTGGTATTGCAATTGTGTTAAAAGTAAAATAGCCCCCCGTAAGTTTAAGCATGACCAAAAGTAACATTCATGTAACACCTGGAACTTTCTCTCCACCCCACATGTTCTTTCCTGCCAACCTGTCTGCTGATAGAAGGGCTGAATGTCCTGAAAAATACATTTTTAGCATAAATCATCTTGTTATGAATCAGTCAACACATCAGTAAAATAAATATTTTATTTCTCCTCTGTTTCACCTCTCCATCCTGTTTTCTCTCTCTCTCATACACCCTTTGCTTTTTCTAGAATGTAAGTACACATGTAAATGTATCTTAACCATCACAGTTCTTGCATTTTTGTATTATCTTAAAACTTTGGGTTATTTCCTTCCAAGAAGCCAGTGAGTCCAAACAATCTTTACCCAATCCTTCAGTTTGTTCCTTGAAAAATAGAATTTAAAGTTCAGCTTTATGCCATCTTCCCTTCCTCTAAAGTAGTTGCTTATGCTTCTTGGTCTTTATTAAATTCTTTTCAACATAACGCACTTAAGAAATTAACTTCCTATAGAAAATTCATAACGATGTTTTAAATAGTCCTATACAAAAGCTAGGCAAAATTAGTTGCTTATGAACCTTTCTAATATATCTCCAATGAAACCATGTTGGGTTAAATTTCCTATGCAAGCACAATAAACCCGATGAAAGAGCAGGTTATGAACTGATATCTGAGAAGCAGGGGGTGAGTTATTCTACGATCACTATATCCTCTGCCTTCTGCCCACAACAAGGCCTAGCAGAGTGATGAGCACCAGGGCCAGCATGGCTGCAAAAACCATGTTGTCTTTTTGCTTCTGGCCACACATGGGCTGGGGTTGTCTTAATTGTGTGTGTGTGTGTGTGTGTGTGTGTGTGTGTGTTGGCAATTGCAGCTCATCCCTAAGACAAAATCCAAACAGAAAAACTACAAGGTTTTCAGACTGGCTCCACATGGAGTGTCTACAAAGGCCTGCAGTGCACCTTGGATGACTTTCAAGTTTTTTCAAAGCCATCTGGAGCCTTTTAAAGTTGTCATTGTTTAAAGAACCTGCAGAGAGGGGAGAGAGCACTTTTTGAGTCTTAAGAGAAAAGGAAGAAATAAGATGTAAGGTAGCCAACAGATGTGGTAGAAAATCAGGTACTGTGCCCTGCTTGTGCGCTGGCTGTTCCTGCTGACTCAGCGGCTCTCTCCTAAGGCAGTTCCTCCTCCAGAAAAACCACCTGCCTCGACACAGAGAGAGTGGCAACCTGCTTTGCCTTTTCTTTGGAAGACCTCGGGTCTTCTCATTCCTTACCAATCTCTCTTGACATTGAAATCTACACAGCAGCTGTTTCTCCTTTATTTTTCTCCTACTGTCCTGGGCATACAGTGTCAACACTAGCTCTGAATTTGAGACCAGACAATTTTTATTCTTCCAAGTTCTCTTTATCAAGTTCTGGTGCACCAGTATTTTAGTAATGGTAACTTCTCTGCTTTTAATTTCTGGTACATTTAGGTTCTTGACCCCTTCCCGATCAGAAGATCTCCCTCTGCTCCCATTCCCTCCCAGCTTCCATCTCTACAAAACTCTTGATTTGAATCTAACCATTAGTCTTCTTTCACTTCACTCTTCCACCTCCACCTGCCATTTTCACTATTTTTCACTCCCCACATCTCATCTGCTTCCATCTTCCCTTTATTAAACTTAGATTATAATTTCCTGTCTTTCTCTTTTTAGCTTTAACTAACTTTCTTCTCTATCCCACTTTTCCTACATGAACAAATATCAAAGAACCACGTGAGCAAAATGAAATTTTTATGACAAAAGACTTTAACTGAATTTCCCTTGAAAAGCACAAAATAAAAGCACAAAGCAAAGAAAAACTGACCCTGTTTGACCCAACGATGTTCTTCAGTGAATGCAAATAAAGGTGATTTACTGTCCACACATCTATTCACAAGTATACCCTGTCAGTATCATGGAAACCTGATGAGCACTCTTCGGGAGTGAGAGGTACGCTCAGTTCACATTCTTCCTATTTAGATAATGTGGTTTTAATCAACAGAGGCTAAAAATAGAGATCCCAGCTTCCTGGAAAAGATTGACTCCAATATCTCTTTCCAAGGAATTGAAAATGAGATGTCGAAGGGTCTTTGCCTCCTGGGAACATCCAAAAAAAAAAAAATCAAAACACATTTGCTCTACCAGTATTTCCAAACATAAGAAGGTTGACGAGTATACTTAGGCTTTGAAAAAATTTCCTATGCAATGTATAACTTAGAGAAATTCACAGTTCCTGTTATAGAATTGAATATATTCACAAGCCTTGAATCCTTACAAAGTCAGTCTTAAGTCTAGGAAATGCAGTCTCTTGAAATGTAAAGTTTTAGAAAGGCTAATTTTCTTCTCCTTTTTGTCTTGGGAGTTGCTAGAAGTAGTAGGTATAAACATACAGTAGATAGCCCTTATCCCTGGGGATACATTCAAACCCACCAGTGGGTGCCTGAAACTACAAATGGTACCCAATCCTGAATATACTGTTTTCCTATCCATACATACCAATGATAAACTTACTTTATAAATTAGTCACTGCAAGAGATTAACAATAATAACTAATGAATAAAATAGAACAATTATAACAATACAGTGTAATAAAAATTAAGCTAATGTGTTCTCTCTCTCAAAATATCTTGTTTTATAAATATAACCCATTTTGCATCTCAGCTAACCACTCCTCACATACTATGGGAGTAACTTTTGCAGTCTGAGTCTCTACAGCAAAACTAGCTCAAATATTTTTTTCATTCTTCACAGTTTCACAGAAGATTTGTTCTTACTGTAGATCTTAGCAAACTCAGCATCTGATTTTTCCCTTCCCTTATTAAGTTGAGAATATTTACTTTCTCACTTAGAGGAAGCAATTTACAGCTTCTCTCTGGGACATCCAAATCTCTAGTATCACTACCTTTCAGTTTGGGGTCATTGTCAAGTAAAATAAGCATTGAACACCAGCATTGTTATACCTTGACAGTGGATCTGATCATTGAGATGGCTACTGAGTGACTTATGGACGGAATATGCTGGACAAAGGGATAATTCATACCCAGGGTGGAACAGAGGAGGCCAGCATGAGATTTCATCACACAACTCAGAATATTATGCAATTTAAAACTCATGAAGTTTATTTCAGTTATTTTCCATTTAATATGTTTGGACTTTCATGGAAAGTGAAACCCCAAATGAGAGGAGACTTATTATGTATGTATATATGTGTCAGGGGAGTGTAATCTCCTCTGTTCTGTCTCAACAAAAATTTGAAGCAACTGACGTTAAAGTCCTTGATGTGTCACAGCTCTCAGACAGACTGTGTTATAGCTCTCGGGTCTCAGACAGACCATGTTATAGCTCTTGGACAGATCAGTGTTACAGCTTTGTATTACAGCCAGTTTTATCTAGAAAATAACAGGAAAATACATCCTCATGAGGGCATGCCCACCCAAAAGACGCAAAGAGAAGAGAGAGCCTCAGCCCTTTGGCTTCTCTTTTTATATGTTTTATTCCTTCCCCCTGGGCCCGCCCTATGTAAACTGGGCTAGCCAGGAGTGCTGTTTGTTCTACCTGAGGTCCTCACTCCCATCCTCGGACCTTCCTTTGTTCTATTTTCACAGGCTTTTCCCTTCCTTGTCTTTTAGGCACCACCATTCTGGACTCCTGTTTCCTATTCTAACCACCTAACATTTGTATCTATCTATCTAATTATGTATCTATCTATGTATCTGCAATGGGTTTTAGGGGACATGGGAGATGGTCAGTTTAGCCACTGGGGTCACAAAGAGTTGGACACGACTGAGCAACAGAACACACAGCACACACAATCTATCCACTAGGTTAGAAGCTAATAATCCCAAACGTGGTCATTAACGTGAGTACATCAACAGCAAACAATATATGTTATGTTCCTTAATTCTGCATCCATTTCAGAGATCATGAGTCATTCCTCTCTAGACATATAAAGTTAAGGAAATTGAAATTCTGAATATGCATGAGTTATGTGGAGAGGTGAGTTCAGTGTCATGTTAGAAGTCATTTCAGGTAGTCTGGCATGCTGGTAACAGGAGAAGAAAACTCAATAAATTCCAATTATTCTCATTCCCTCCCACTCTAGGCCTGAATGAATTATCCTGAGTGACTACCAATGAGGTCCTGTTTTTACTTAATGATTACTCCATGCTATTATGACCATATAGACTTTGATTACAGTATTTCAGAACACTCAAGAGTTCTAACTGGGCACTTTTTTTTTTTTCCTTTTTCTATGCAATGTCCTTAAGGAGAAGAATGAATCTTCAGTATTATCAAAGCTGAAAAACAATAAATACCTATGGTCACAGGTTCAACAAATTTCCCTAAGAATGGGGGGAAGGTATCTTATATTTTGTTATACTGATAAATATCATCAAATTGTTTTTATCCCGAGGGTTAAGTTCCTTCTTGGAAGTATACTCACAGTAGTGAAAAGGTTGATTTACATTTTATGGGCTACTTGGGCTAGATTATTGCTAAAAATTTTAAGTCTCTTCTAGGGAACCAATTTGTCTTCTCTATCAATTAGCAGCATTTGTTCATAAACTCAAAATACAAATTGAGTTGTAAATCTAAGAATATAAATGGGAGAGTAATAAGTGAAGTATATTAACTTGTAAGAGACAAGCAGGGATAAAGAGATAAGTTACCTAATGTACTTTTTAGAAAGAATCAAGAAGAATAAAATAGAACACTGCTGGCACAAAGAATCACGTCTTACATCTTCTCTGCTAAGTGATAAAAGATCATGTAATTTGAACAGTGAAAAGTGAGATGATGCTTTTGGCTGTTTTTTGAGGACAAAAGAGGTAATTCTAGGTTGTTAAATATGCAATCACTTTCCTTATAACACTGTGCAAATGTCAACATCTTCAAATAAATGGCAGTCACTAAAAAGCTAACAATTAAGTCCCAGGTTTTTGGCTAGAAATCAAAAAGGTGAAAATGTACCTAACATATAAAACTCATTGTGATTTAACTATAGGAAGGAAAACAGCTACTGCTGGAAATACATCAGTTTCAATCTCTGATCTATAAGAATCTTTTTCTATTTAGAATAGTCTTTTGAGAAATGAAAGATGAATTGAGAACATGAAATATAGAATTTCAATATTCAGGCAATTTTTTGGGGGTACATCAGTCTGCTATCAAAGAATGAGTCAGTAATAGAAATGCAAAATTTGAAGGGTTGTCCAAATCAACCTTTGAAACAGTGCACTCAAGTGAACAAAGCCATAGAAAACACCCTTAACTTCTCTAGTTTCAGAAAGTGTCTAGGGTGAAATCTGTGCAACATGTTCTGAACCAAGTTAAACATAAAAGAAAGAGCCTCTGCAAGATTGTTATTGAATTAACCAAGAACGTGTGATGCATTTGCTTACTGTAAAAGAATAAAATGTATTATATATTATTAGGAGAGGCAGTAAAGCATTGTAGAATTAGAATCAATCAGCTCTCCAGTCAAATCTCTACTTTAACACTTATCAGCTATATTAACCTGAGCAAAACATTTAACCTCTCTGTTTCCCAAATCTATAAAACAGAGAAAATGCTAGCTAATCCACTATCTGTTGTGAGGATTCATAAACATGCATGTAAAACGTTTAATAATAATATCTAGTTTATAGAAAATGCTCAATACATACTGGGTTGGCCTAAATATGGAAAAGTTCGTTTGGCTTTTTCCGTAAGATGTTAGGGAAAACCCTGAACAAACTTTTTAGCCAACTCAATATTATATAGTATTGATATAATTATTATTGTTCAACTGGGAATATTTAATTTTTTGAGTGAGAAAAGCCATTTGTATTACAATTTTTTTTTTTTTGTCTAGGAACTAGCTGAAGAATGTGAGGAATAAAAATAAAGATGAGATATTTTAGGAACAGAGAGCATCCACATTCAGTCTAATGTCCTGGCTCATTTTCTAGAACATTTCATTTAATTTAGCTTTCCTGAGTTTTTCACCAGACTTCTCATACATGGCACATTGAAAAGAGCAAGGTTATGTAACCAGGGCACACATTCTATTAACTCCAAGGATCCCAGAGACTCTTTTTTCCTCCTGTTTTTGTTTGTGTGTGCTCCGTCACTCAATCATATCCCACTCTTTGCAACCCTATGGACTGTAATCCACCAGGCTCCTCTGTCCATGGAATTTCCCAGGCAAGAATACTGGAGTGGGTTGCCGTTTCCTTCTCCAGGGGATCTTCCCAAGTCAGGAATCAAACCTGCATCTCTTGCATTGGCAGGTGGATTCTTGACCACTAGCACCAGGTGGGAAGCCCCATTTTTGTTTCATTATATGCACATCTTTGAAGATGTGGGCTTAAAATTTACACTGAGGTCACTTGTTATTTTGCTTTGGAATTTTTCTTATTATAAACCTAGATACAGTGAAATTCTTAAATGAAGCTATTTTACTTAAATGAAGCTATTTATTCCAAGAGTCATTCTTCTTTATTGATATGTAGCTTGGTATTTTCTATCCAACTAGACTAGCTTTAGGAGAGGAAGGTGGAACCATTAGATATTCAAAGTGCATAGAACAAACTGCACAAATCAGTACAATAGCCATGGAGAATGCACTCACATTAACTGTGAATAACACCCATCCTTAACTTTAATCCATCACATCTGCTTGTATCAGAACATCTCAAGGCAGGATCCTCCTCTACCTCCTTTGAAACACCGTATCTCCAAAATCCACAAGAATGAATCACGTCTCTTTTTAATTCTAAAATTATAATCATATGGTTGATTCTAAATGTTAGTCTGGATCTCTCATTCCAAATTAAATTAATTCTCAAAAGCAAACCTAAATTAGAGATAACCATATGCTCTCATCTCAAACACAGGCGCACCAAGCTATTTCTAGGATGTCATTACATTATGTAATCATCAGTGATTTCATTTTTAGGTTTTCTTTATATTATACTGACTGCAGGAAAATCTAGGTTAGTAAGCACGATATCATGTATAACTAGTGAACAAATTATATCAGTAACACCTGCAGATCATATATAAAAACACCAGGACAGAAGCCAGAAAAAGGCTTGGAGCACAGCCAAATGGCAGTCTCCAAGGCCACATCTAGCACAGGCAAAGTAACACTGAGCTGAGTTTGCAGGTGATGAATGGGCCCTGGGAGGCGCCGCCATATCATCGGTCACCATCATTGTGATTTGGAGGTGCCTCCTGGCGTGACAATAGGGGTTAGGAAAAAGAGGAGACATTACCAAGTTCCTGGAAAGCTATTAGTGTCTCTGCTCATTAAACTAGCTTGCTTTCTTCTTTTTTAATGTTAAACAATGCCCCCCACATATCACAGCTGCTTCTACAGAGACACGAGGAAAGCCTCTATCAAGTAGAGGGAAGAACACACAGGAGTCCTTTGTGGAAAGTACACACAGACAGCCAAGATTGAGAAGGCAAACCGTGCAGCCAGGAGGCCAAGCAGTGCTCAGAAAGAGATGTCCTCATTTGAAGAAAAATACGACAGTGCTGGAGGCAATTACCTGGCTAGCTTCTGATAAGAAATACCATCCTCAGATAGGCTAAGGAAATGGCCACCCACTCCAGTATCCTTGCCTGGAGAATTCCATGGACAGAGGAGCCTGGCTGACTGCAGTCCATGGAGTTGCAAAGAGTCAGACATGACTGAGAGGCTAACACTACTACTACTACAGATAGGCCAAAGATTTATCCAGCTCAATGTTGCCTTACATAGCAGCCCTAAGCACTTTTTTCTGGAAGGATCTGACTGCTGTTATTGTCAGCAACCTTAATTAAAAACAAACAAACAAACAAAAATGTTAGATGCCTACCTAGACCTCCTATCCTTTTATAAATGTCTAGTGTTATCCTAGAAAAGTTTAATGGTTCCCATAGGGAATTGTAACTGGTGGGATGGTTCTTTACACTCCCAACAGAAAGGGACTTATGTCCTGGAAAGAAGAGATTCTCAATGCTTTAACTGGTAATTGGCCAGAAAATGGAATATGAAGCCTGTCATTCACAGGAAGAAAAAGAAAGTAAAAGTCCAGAGTGCCTTTCATTTATCATTATTAGAAAATATCAGAAACCACAGATTAAGATTAGAATAATCTTAAAGGTTATCATCTTCTCTGTGTGTTATTTTGACTTTACTCAGACTCTTTCTCAATATAAATCTAAAAAGACACAGGGGAACTTCTTGGCCAGTTTTTTGTTGAAACTCTATAATCAAAGGATAAGGGGGATGCTGAAGTTTCAAAGACTACTTTTGTCTGGAAATGAAGCCTTTGAACTCTGCTTCCAACTGGGCCATAGAGATAGAGTTCAGAGGCCTGTAGAGCATAGGGAGACTTGTAAAAGAACTTCTCTCCATGGAGATGGATCATAAGAACTTATTTCCTCAGGCTTAAAGACCTAGACATGACCCAATATCCTGTTTAATAGTGAAAAATTGGAAGTTTTTATTTTGCTATCCTGCTGTCTTCACTTCTATACAACATTGATCCTACCCAATAAATTAAGAAATTTTAAAAGAACATAAGAATTTAAAGCAAGAAAAACTAGGAAAAAAGCAAGCAAAAATAGAATCAAACATAAAGAAAATCCAAAATCATCCTATGTAAATCTTCAAACATTAGAATTTGGCAAGGTCATTGAATACAAATGGATACTCATTGGTCACAGAGTCAGACACGACTGAGCAACTTTCACTTTCACTTGGACACAAAATTCAACATACAACATATACAAAAGTCAATTGTTTTTCTGTAAACCAGGAACAATTAGAAAACAAATATTTTTAAAGAATTAATTTACCACAGCATCAAAAATATCAATAGAGAACCAAGGAGTAAATCTTATCAAAGGTGGACAAGACCTCCAGATGAGAAATTAGAAAACTTTACTGGGAAATGTTAAGACCTAAATTAACAAGAGACCTATCATGTAAATAATTTGGAAGATTTTGAAAAGATGTTAATCCTCCACAAACTGACTTATAAATGCATTGCAATACTAACAAAACTACTAGTGCACTTGTGTGTGTATGTACACATGCCTCTTTTTTTAACTTGATAACTCCTTAAATTTGCTTAGATATGCATATAATATGAAACTACTAAGAATAACAATGATACTCTTAAAGAAAAAAGAAGAATGTGGGATGTGTTTTACTGATGTCAAAATACATTATAATGTTATAGCAATAAAGATATTGTGGTATTGGCATAAAAAAGGGCAAATAGATGAGGGGACAAAATGGAGAGCTCAGAAAAAAAACTCAGGAAATAAATATATGTTAGATTTATGAGAGAACTGGCACCAAGGATCAATGAGGAAGGATGAACTTTATATAGTTCATCTTTCTATAGTTCAACTTTTAATAGTTCCAGGATAAATATCTGTTTGAAAAGGTATTTAACTTGAACACCTATCTCATGCCATATACAAAGATCAATTTCATCTAGATTAAAAATTAAATATGAAAGTCAAATATATAAAACTATTACAAGAAATCATATGAGAATTATCTTTCAATCTTGAGGTTTAAAAATCTTCTTTTTATATAACAACTTTATTAAGTTATAAATCAGTTCAGTTCAGTTCAGTTCAGTCACTCAGTCGTGTCCGACTCTTTGCGACCCCATGAATCGCAGCATGCCAGGCCTCCCTGTCCATCACCAACTCCCGGAGTTTACTCAAACTCATGCCCATCAAGTCAGTGATGCCATCCAGCCATCTCATCCTCTGTCATCCCCTTCTCCTCCTGCTCCCAATCTCTCCCAACATCAGGGTCTTTTCCAATGAGTCAACTCTTCGCATGAGGTGGCCAAAGTACTGGAGTTTCAACTTCAGCATCAGTCCTTCCAATGAACACCCAGGCCTGATCTCCTTTAGGATGGGCTGGTTGGATCTCCTTGTAGTCCAAGGGACTCTCAAGAGTCTTCTCCAACACCATAGTTCAAAAGCATCAATTTTTTGGCTCTCAGCTTTCTTCACAGGATAACATACTATAAAAATCATTCCTTTAAAGTATACATGTCAGTGACTTTAGTATATTCACTGAGTGGTATGATCACCACCACTATCCAATCTTAGAATGTTTTTAACTCCTAACTCCCAAAACCCCCTTTACCCTTCACCTATTACTCTACCTCCCAGTCACTGCAACCAATACACTTTCTGTCTCTGTGAATTTGACTATCCTAGACATCTCATTTAAAAGGAATCATACAATATTTTGCTCTCTGTGACTGCTTTCATTCACTTAGCATAACGTTTTTAAGGTTCATCCACATTGCAGTAAGCATGTACCAGCAATTTATTCCTTGTTATGAATGAATACTATTCCACTTTTTGGATATACCACATTTTGTTTATTCATTCATCAGGTGATGGAGATTTGGGTTGTTTACACTTTTTGGCTATTATGAATAAGTACTTCAGTGCACATTCATGTGCAAATTTGTTTTGGTAGACATGTTTTCATTTCTCTTGTGTCTTTATTACCTAGGAGTGGCATTGTTGTATTATATGACATTACTATGTTTAACATTTAGAAGAACTGCCCAACTGTTTTCATAGTGGCTACACCATTTTACATCCTCACCAGCAGTATATGAGGGTTTCATTTTCTCCACAAACCTGCCAACACTTGGTATTGTCCATCTTTTAATTTTAGCCATCTTAGTGATTTTGAAGTGCTTTCCTATAGTGGTTTTGATTTGCATTTTTTTAAATGACTAGTGATGTTGAGCATATTTTCGTGTGCTTATTGACCATTTTTATGTCTTCTTTGGACCAATGTCTTATTCAACTTTCTCTTCCATATTTTTAATTGGCTTGTGTTTATTATTGACTTGTAAAAGTCCTTTATTCATTCTGGATATGCTTCTTGTCAAATATATAATTTTCAAATATTTTCTCCCATTTTGTGGGTTTTTTTCCCCCCACTTTCATGATGGCTTCCTCTAAAGCACAAAAGTTTTTAATTTAGATGAAGTTTAATTTATATTGATACACTTTTTCTTTTGTAATTTGTGCTGTTGGTATTATATATAAGAAACTATCACCTAACTTAAGTCTTAAAGATGTACTCCAAGGCTTTCTCCTAAGAATTTCATAGTTTCAGCTTTTTCCTAGAATTATGATCTATTTTTAGTTCATTTTTGTGTGTGGTGTGAGGTAGAGACTCAGATTCATGTGTTTGAATGTAGATATCCAGTTTCTTGGCACCATTTGTTGAAAAGACTCTTCTGTCTCCATTAATTGACCTTGGTTCCCATACTGAAAATCAACTGACCATAAATGTAAGGCTCTATTTCTTCACTCTTAATTCTATTATAGCAATCTTTATCTCTGTTCTTATGATAGTACTACACTGTCTCAATTATTATAACTCTTTAGTAAGTGTTGAAATTGAGAAGTGTGACATCTCCAACTATGTTCTTCTAGACTCTTTGGCTATTTTTGGTTTGTGGTAATCCCATATGAATTTTAGGATAAGTTTGTCAATTACTTCCAAAAAAATGCAACTTAATAAGGATTACAATTCAATGTGTAGATCAGTTTGGAAAGTATTACCATCTTAACAATATTGTCTTTTGATCCATGAATGTGAAATGTCTTTCCATTTATTTATGTCTTCTTTAATTCTTTTAATAAAAGTTTGTAGATGTGCATCTTGTCCTTCTTTTGTTAAATCTACTTTTAAGAATTTTACTTTTATTTTTGGCAGTATTGCTCAAAAATTATTTTATTTCACGTTCAGATTTTTCATTGATAATGCTAAAAAAATTTTATATGTTGACCATGTCCTGCAACCCTGCAGAACTAATGTATTACTTCTATTACATTTCAGTGTATTCTTTAGAATTTTCTATATACAAGATCACCTCATTTGTGAAGAGAGATAATTTTACTTCTTTCCAATGTAGATTTTTTTACTTCTTTTTCTTGCCTAATTCTTCTGGCTAGACCCTCTCATGTTGAATAGAAGTGGCAATAAGAGGTATCTGTCTTATTCCTGGTCTTAAAGAAAAAGCATTCAGTCTTTAAACACTAAGGCTGAGGTTAGCTATGAATTTGTATAGGTATCCTCTATCAGGTTGAGTAATTTTTTTTATTTTTAGTTTGTTAAGGATCTATGGACAAAATTTTAAAATAGACAAAGTTTTCATAGAAAATAATTTAAAGTAGACACTAAAATATGGCCAAAATTAAATTTTCTGTTCATTGAAATACATCACAAAAAAGTGAAAAGAATCATGGAGTTGAAGAACCCTGAAACATATATTAACTAAAATATAGTTATTTTTCAGAATATATAAGGAACCCTATAATTCAATTGTAAAAATGTAGACAACTCAATAGAAAAATAGCTAAATGATTTAAACAGGCACATCACTAAAGAAGTCTACATAGACAGTAACCCAAAGAAAATGTTCCAAACATTGGAAAAAATAAAAATTTAAGTCATGATAAGATATTACTACTTATCCATTAAGTTGGGAAAAAATAAAAGTCTTAGAATAGTTAACGTAGACAATGATAGAAGAATCAGGAACTATTCTGGTAGGAGTGTAAATTGTTATGGCAACATTAGAAAACTACTTTATCTGGTAAAATTGAATGTAGGTAAACACTTTAATTTAGCAATTTCACCCATAGGTATATACCTTAAATATAATGCTGCTTATGTATACCAGGATTCACATTATAAAATATCAGTAGAATATACTAAAAACTATACAGCATTAATGAAAGAAATTAAAGAAGACACAAATAAATGGAAAGATATTCCATGTACATGAATTGAAAGAATTAATACTGTTAAAAATGTCCATACTATTGTAAACAGTGCTGCAATGAACACTGGGGTGCATGTATCCTTCCAGACCATGTTTTTCTCCATATATACGCCCAGGAATGGGGCTGCAGGGATATATGGTAGCTCTATCTTTAGTTTTTAAGGAATCTCCATAACTGAGACATGGAAGCAACCTAAATGTCCTTGATCAACAAAAGAATGGATAAAGAAGATATGGTACATATATACAATGGAATATTACTCAGCTATCAAAAGAATGAAATAATGTTATTGCAGCAACATGGGTAAACCTAGAGATTTTCATATTGAGTGAAATAAGTCAAAGAAACTGAAACATCATACAACACCCCTATAAATGCAGAATCTAAAAAAACATGATACAAATGAACTTATTTACCAAATAGAAACAAACTCATAGACTTAGAGAACAAACTTATAGTTGCCAGGGAGAAGAATGGGGTGAGATGATAGTTAAGGAGTTTGGGAGGGACAGGTACACACTGCTATATTTAAAATGGAATACCAACAAGGATCTACTGTATAGCACAGGAAACTCTGCTCAACGTTATGTGGCAGACTGGATGGGAGGGGAATTTGAGGAAGAACAGATACATCTGTATGTATGGGTGAGTCCCTTTGCTGTTCACTTGAAACTACTTTTTTTGTATTAAAAACTACTACAACATTGTTAAGGGGCTGTACATCAGTATAAAGTAAAAACTTTTTTTAAAAAATCCATACTACCCAAAGCAATCTACAGATTCAATGCAATCCCTATCAAAATTCTAACAATATTTTTCACAGAAATAGGACAAACAATCCTAAAGTTTGCATGGGACCTCAAAAGACCCCAAAAGACCACACTAGCCAAAACAATCTTGAGAAAGTGAAGCTGGAGACATCATGCTCCCTGATTTGAACTACATTACAAAGCTATAGTAATCAGAACAGTAAACTGTTGACATAGAAATATAAATCAATCAAACAGAATAAAGAGCTCAAAAATAAACCCACCCATATATGGCCAATTAATTTATGACAAAGAAACCAAGAATATACAATGGGGAAAATAGTCCTTTCAATAAATGGTGTTGGAAAAAACTGACAGCCACATGCAAAAGAATGAAATTGGACAACTATCCTCTACCATATACAAAAACTGACTCAAATGGATGAAGGACTTAAGTGTAAGATCTAAAATCATAAAACTCCTAGAGGAAAACAGAGGTGGTAAACTACTTGACATAGGTGTTGGTGATAATTTTTTTTTTAATTTGATACCAAAAGCAACAGAAGTAAAAATAAGCAAGTGAGACTATATAAAACTAAAAAGATTCTGTAAAGGAAAGGAAACTATTCACAAAAGGAAACCTACAGAATGGGAGAAAATATTTATAAATTGTATATCTGATAAGGGGTTAATATTCAAAGTACAAGGAACTCAAACACCTTAATAACAAAAAATAAATCCAATTAAAAAATGGGCAGAAGATCTGAATAGACATTTTTGCAAAGAAGATACACAAATTACCAAGTACACAAAAAGATGCTCAACATCAACGTCACATATACATTAGAATATTATTCAGACATAAAAAAAGAATGAAATCACAATCTGGGACAACATGGATAGATTTTGAGGGCATTATACTCAGTAAAATGTCAGACAGAGTAAGATAAATACTATAAACCTTAAAAGTTCTCATCACAAGAAAAAAAAATTTCTAACTGTATAATGTTGTGGACATTGACTAGACTTACTGTGGTGATCACTTTGAAAAGTATAAAAAATATTGAGCCATTATGTTGTATACCTGATATAAATATAATGATATATGTCAACTATATTTCAATAAAAATAATGCTTATAATAATATTGCTCATAGTAACCAGCTTTCTGAAAGAACTCACATACCCACCTTTGGCAAAGTCAATATATAAAATATTTTATGTCTTGCAATGAGATACTATGTAAAATATATTTGAATATACTACAGAAGAGTATACAAACTTTACAAGTGTATATGCAGGGAAACAAATCATAAAATAATAATTACAGTATTATCCTATTCACACACAGTTCAAGAACAGGCATCATTAATCTAATTTTTGAGGATGCATACACAGGCGGGAGAAAATGTAGGGAAAGGAAAAGAGTACTACAGAGATCAGGGTCATAGTTACCTTAAGATGTCATAAGGCATCTTACGAAGCCTCAGTGAATCAGAGTGGTAAAGGATGTAAGGGAAATTTTGTGGCTTCAGCAACTGACTTGATGAAGTTATATAGGTATCTATTCCATGTACAAATGTTAAAAAATGTTTTACAGGCAAAAACTACCCATAACCTTACACAATTTTCTGCATATCACATTTTAAAATAAAGATGTTTAAGCCAATAAATAAACACATTGCTTTTCCCTGATTAGCTAATCCTGCCTTTTATCAGAGATAGATGACTGCAAAAACTAAAGTGTTTGGAAATGATTATCTTACACTGAAACTCAGCATGGAAAACAAAAAATCTATCTGTTCAGTTTGCGGTGGGGGATGGGAGGCCTATATCATGGTCCACTGAAATTTCTACTTTGAAAATTCCTTCCCTCAACCCACTAACTTCTTCATGAAATCCTAGACCTGCACAGCGTGAACAGTTTGGAAACCACTATTAAAGACTCTTGAGGCAGAAAAAATCCTTGGCTCTCATCTAACTTAAGTTCATAATTTTACAGAGAAGGCTTTATGACATGCCCAAGGTCATCCATCTAGTTAATGGCAGAGTTGGCTTAAAACCCATATTTGATTTTAGCAGAGTGTCTATTTTCATGGCTTAGTTTTTCAAAGAAGTAGCACTGAGAATCACTCAAGTGTAGTTTCTAATATGCCTTTCAGAATATTTCTTATGTCAACTAGTTCTATTAGCAAAGCATCAGCAGTAAACCGAAGCACAGCTTACAATTCTATGGGGATATGTGTGTGTGTGTTGATAAATATAAATCTATACTATATATCATATATTTACTAACAAATATAATGCATATTTATGTACATATACTTTTAAAAAAATGAGACCACTGCATAAAGTTAACATCGGTTGGGCCATCTTAACCTCAATGAGAAATTAAAGCAAGGAGAATTATTTGTTTCAGGGCAGGTGAAAATTACTGCATTTCTTCTTTACTAATTTAAGCCAAGATAAAATGAGTTGAACAGAGCAGCATGAGAGATTTAAAACATTATCACAAGTCTATTCTCAGTTTCTCCATTGCTGCCCTGTAAGTAAATTCTTCAGTACCATTTTTCTAGATTCCGTATATATGCATTAGACTACAATATTTATCTTTCTCTTTCTGACTTACTTCAACTCTGTATAATAGGTTCTAGGTTCATCCACCTCATTAGAACTGACTCAAATATGTTCCTTCTCATGGCTGAGTAATATTCCACTGTGTGTATGTACCACCACTTCTTTATCCACTCACCTGTTGATGGACATCTAGGTTACTTCCATGTCCTACCTATTGTAAACAGTGCTACAGTGAACAATGGGATGCATGTGTCTTTTTCAATTTTGGTTTTCTCAGGGTATATGCCTAGGAGTGGGATTGCTGGGTCATATGGTGGTTTATTCCTAGCTTTGTAAGGAGTCTCCATATGGGGAGAGGGGAGGAGAGGGTGAGATGTATGGAGAGAGTAACATGGAAGCTTACATTACCATAAGTAAAAGAGATAGCCAACGGGAATTTGCTGTGTGGCTCAGGAAACTCAAACAGGGGCTCTGTATCAACCTAGAGGGGTGGGATGGGAGGGAGATGGGAGGGAGGATCAAAAGGGAGGGGGCATATGTATACCGACGGCTGATTCATGTTGAGGTTTGACAGAAAGCAACAAAATTCTGTAAAGCAATTATCCTTCAACAAAATAAGTAATTAATTTTTTAAAAAATCACAAGAATTTTCTTGCCCAGTGAATGTTACACTTGGAAGTAATATGCATTACTTCTTTTAAGGAAAAGATTCTTTTTTTTCCTAATACTATATAAAATGGGAGAGCTTTCTGTGGGACTTTCATAGTAACTGGAAACTAAGCATTTTCTTTGGTGACATTTTATGCATAACAATATAAGATTCAGGCTGTAATGAGGATGTGCCCACAGGGCCAATAGGGCAGCCTCCTTGGGTCCACACGCCCTATTGCCAGTCCTGTGTGGCAGCCAAGAAGGTACACTGCCCATCTGCCTTCAGGACAGAATCTGTCTGTCGGCAGTGATCAGCAACATTGGTGCCAAGGTCGTGCTCTTCCTGGGCAGTCTCTAGCTAATGTCTCAGCACAGTAGAGGTATCAAGGCATTATTTCCTCGCGTGTGTGATGGCTCCATGTACCACAGCACCCAGCAGACTGGCCAAGACCACGTAGAGCTTCAGTGCAGTCTGAAATTCCTCCTACCTAATACTCCATCCCTCCCCTTCTCTTTTCATAGGTAGCAGATCTATATCATGATCTAAAGGTTTTCCTTGCTTAATCTTGTTCCTTCTTTCTTTCATCTCTCATGATCATTACCCCCAGTAAATCTCTACTTTGTTTTCTAGTCCAGAGGACCCAACTGACACAGAGAGGTGGAGAAGATTCAATTGCTTCACCCTGTGCTCTTTTCTTTCCTAAGGACACCATAATATGCAGGCACAGAAGAGAGTTGTTTTGCTTCCTCACAGTATATGAGGTTTAGCAAAAACCAAAAATGTACTAAGAGTCTAGGAAAAAGTATGCCCACAAAAAGATTCCTTCTCAGAAAAATTTTAAAAGAGTTCTTTTCCTTACCACGCCATCCATTCTTTCCCCTTTCTTTATAAAGTTTAGAGGAAAAAAAGGAAAGGAGAACAGAGAATTTCTCTCACTCTCCATCATAGATTGGGAAAAAGAAACAATAGGATGGGGTGGGGTAGGGTGGCTCCTGGGGAGGGGAGTTTAAGAAGACCCTGGGACTTGCTTCTACTTACCTCCTGGCCCTGGCAGTCCCACTGTATCCAGTTGTCACTGCCTGTATCAGTCCACCAGCATTTTTTTTTTCCTCTTGAGAAAACTCTTACCCTTGAGAAATAGCAGAGAAGTCCCATGACTGAGCTAATCAAGATTCACTGATGCTCTTTTTTCCCTGAGGGACAGGCCTACATTCCTCTCCATCCGAATGCTGTCCTTGATGATGGTTACATTTGAGTTAGACCCACCTTGTACAGAGCTTCTTCCTAACAAGCATGTTTCTGGTTTCTGGCCTGTGGCATGTGTGTCCATTTCCTTGCCTCCCCTCCATCCCTGGGAATGTGCTTGGCCTTCTAGTCCACTGTTTCGTAGCTTCAATATGTGCCACTACCATCACTATCACTGCCACCGCTTCCACTTGTGAGATGATGTTGGTAGGCAGCCTCTGAGGTTAGAAATTGACAAATGCATAATCATTCACCTCTGTGTGTTTGTTTAGGCAATCATCAGGTTAGGAGGAGCACTGACAAATCATCTCCATTCACAAGGTCCAGTTCAAACCCCAGCTCTTCCATCCAATAACCCAGTTCGGGTTCCACAGATTCCATTCAGTCTTGAATACAAATAGTCTATTTTTGGCCCTACCCACTTGCCTGTCTCAAATTCCCGATTTGTATTGTTCACTTGTGTGCATTGTAATCCTTGAGCATTAAGGATTACGATCCTAGGAGCTGTAGCTTGTAATGCTCATGGCCTACTCACCCATGGTTCCCCTTAGTTCTACTTGCAGATATCTTGAACTCAGAATTAGACCTAAATTCTGAGTTCAAGAATTAGACCCAAATTTTTTTTCTGGTGTCATCAGAAAAAAGGAAAAGGGAGCCAATGGAGAAAAACAATGCAATAGTTATGCCTTATCTCGTTTACAGAAAATATTTAAGAATTCTCTATTCCTGTGGATCTTTCACACTCCTTGCATGCTGTCCCCAACACACAACACATGCACTTGCACATGCACCTTGCACACAATTCAGGCACTCTTCTCTATTCCCAAAGTTCTCCATACCCACACCTCTATGACTCAGAGCTTTTCTCTCTTCTATGTGAAACACTCAATATGCCAGCAAATTTGGAAAACTCAGCAGTGGCCACGGGACTGGAAAAGGTCAGTTTTCATTCTAATCTTTAAGAAAGGCAATGCCAAAGAATGCTCAAACTATCACACAATTGCACTCATCTCACACGCTAGCAAAGTAATGCTCAAAATTCTCCAAGCCAGGCTTCAATAATACCTTGAACCATGAACTTCCAGATGTTCAAGCTGATTTTAGAAAAGCAGAAGAACCAGAGATCAAATTGCCAACATCCACTGGATCATCGAAAAAGCAAGAGAATTCCAGAAAAACATCTATTTTTGCTTTATTGACTATGTCAAAGCCTTTGACTGTGTGGATCACAATTAACTGTGGAAAATTCTGAAAGAGATGGGACTACCGGACCACCTGACCTGCCTCTCAAGAAATCTGTGTACAGGTAGAAGCAACAGTTAGAACTGAACATGGAACAACAGACTGGTTCCAAATAGGAAAAGGAGTACGGCAAGGCTGTATGTTGTCACCCTGATTATTTAACTTATATGCAGAGTATATCATGAGAAATGCTGGACTGGATGAAGCACAAGCTGGAATCAAGACTGCTGGGAGAAATATCAATAACCTCAGATATGCAGATGACACCACCCTCATGGCAAAAAGTGAAGAAAAACTAAAGAGTCTCCTGATGAAAGTGAAAGAGGAGAGTGAAAAAGTTGGCTTAAAACTCAACATTCAGAAAACTAAGATCATGGTATCCGGCCCCATCATTTCATGGCAAATAGATGGGAAACAGTGGAAACAGTGACAGACTTTATTTTGGGGGGCTCCAAAATCACTGCAAATGGTGACTGCAGACATGAAATTAAAAGACACTTACTCCTTGGAAGGAAAGTTATGACCAACCTAGCCAGCTTATTAAAAGGCAGAGACATTACTTTGCCAACAAAAGTCCATCTAGCCAAGACTATGGCTTTTCCAGTGGTCATGTATGGATGTGAGTTGGACTATAAAGAAAGCTGAGTGATGAAGAATTGATGCTTTTGAACTGTGGTGTTGGAGAAGACTCTTGAGAGACCCTTGGACTGCAAGGATATCCAACCAGCCCATCCTAAAGGAGATCAGTCCTGAGTGTTCATTGGAAGGACTGATGTTGAAGCTGAAACTCCAATTCATTGGCCACCTGATATGCAGAGCTGACTCATTTGAAAAGACCCTGATGTGGGAAAGATTGAAGGCAGGAGGAGAAGGGGACGACAGAGGATGAGATGGTTGGATGGCATCACTGACTCAATGGACATGAGTTTGGGTAAACTCCGGGATTTGGTGATGGACAGGGAGGCCTGGCGTGCTGCAGTTCATGGGGTCGCAAAGAATCTGTCACGACTGAGCGACTGAACTGAAGTGAACTGATGAAACACAATCACTTTTAGGGTGATTGTTCTGGTCTTGTTGTCTTACACATCATTGTACTTAAGCACCTACCTTAGGTTCATCAAATAACTCAAGGAGAAAGGAAGAGAAGGAGGGACTAAATGAATTAGGGTCAATTTAAATTTAACATCTACCTATACAAGTGAACACAATCAAGTAATTTGTTTCTAAAACTCAATTGTCTTAAGTGTAAAAGGGGAATATAATGAATTTAGAATATTTCTTTTCTAGTACATATAACTCTACATGAAATCTAAATGTAGAATTGCTCTTAAGTCAGTAAACAATTTGCATTCACCCAAAATAAGCTAACCTTTCCACAGTTAAAAAAAATAAATATTTAATATCAATTTGTGTTAAAAATTAATTTACTTTTAAAGTTTCACACTGTGAGATTAATATTCTACAATGAAATTTCATTTAATCCTCACCTTTACCCTTGAACCACTATTTTCAGCTGCACATTTTCATCTATATGTATTTTTGCTTATATTCACTAGGACAATCTGTGTTTTCTCATCTATTCGTTCAGGTTGACTTAAAATACATCCAGATATTTTGGGGATGAAGCTATTGCACTGACATTATAAAGTAAAATCTTCCAGAAAGAAATTGTTTAGACTTGTACATTTTACCTATTTGTTGAATTCTCCCACCTGGCTTTATTCCACCAGGCAAAACCATTTCTTCTCTCTGTAGATTTAATCAAATATATATTACCAGCACAGACATTAAGCCACCATTCAATAGGTTGACTCACTCGATTTTATAGTTATGATAAAGTCATTTGGAAAAACAAACTCAAGCTGTTAACCAGTGAGAACTAATCCCAGATTCAAAATCCAGTCCATGAAGGGGCTGTACCACTGTGGCCATGAACATTCGGGCGTGTAAATGTTCCCCCTAAGGCTGTGGGTGACAAGGCTGATGAAAGGAATGGGGAATATTGAGCCTGCAAGACTGCTCACCAAATGTGGTGACTGAATCGAACAAGCAATTCTGTGCAAGACCGAGAGTCTTTGGCAGCCCTCAGGGCAGCTTCTGCCTTTGGTGGCAAAACAGAGTTTGGGTTTTTTTTTTTTTTTCCCATTGTTTTTTGAAACAGGATGAATATAATCATTTTTTAGCATTGGCTCCTTTGTGTTACAGACAGTCTGTTAGCACACATTTTCAGATTCAGTTCAAAAAGGAAACAAAATAGAAGTGTGGATGCATGTTAATTACCCAAAAACATGGCGCACCAGATGGCCACCAAGGTCTGCTTCTGTCTAGTAGGTAAATAATGCTTCCCAATCCCTTTGTCCTCTTTGAAAACCAAATTGTGAATTGTTTTCCCTCCAATTACTGTTAACACAGGATGTAACCAAGGGCAACAAGAAAGCTACATTTACAAGTGGACTGGAGCAAAACAGCAAACTTTTTTTTTTTTCTCTTGCTAAATTGTGCAGAATTTATTGAGTCCAGAAAAAGTCAAGAAAAATTCTTAAAATGCCAAAAAGCATGTAATTGGGCCTTCAGTCAAGGTTCCAACACCAGAGAAAACGAGTTTATTTTTCCAAGCACACATAATGTTTCAGGTCTTGTCTGCCTCTTTGATATAGGTGTGATGATTTTGACTTTAAGATTCCCCTCACTAGTCTGTGTAATGAGCCCTCTTGTATTACTCATGGAAGATTTTAAACTTAAGTCATTATATACAGTCCTGGTCCATTTTAAGAAAAACAAAACTTGCACTTTTAAAATGTCCTTCTGCCAAGCTGGTATATATCATAAATTCTGCATGACATTTCTTTCACTACATAGTACCTCAGTGTGCTCCATGGTAGAAAGCATTACCTTCCATAATATGTCTGTAGACCTGAGGGGCAGACAGTAGATTTGTGATACTGACTTTGGTCCTTCCTTCTCTGGTAGTCCCTTCCTTTTTCCCTCATCAAGTGAGTAACTAGCTTTGCACTTATTGCTGTGAAAAAGGGATGTGTCAGGTAGGAGAGTAGAAATAATGTGCAAGTCTTTGGTTTTTATAAAATTAAAAAAAACAAACAAACAGAAGATCATAGAATAACTTAGTGGCTCAGGATATAGATCAAATAATTAGGAGAATCTGGGAAGAAAGCATAGTTTCTCTACCTTAGGGAAGGAGTTCCATGTGCCAGAACACATACAATTAGAAGAGATATCAGACAAGACAGACCATACACATAAAGAACCGTGGCCTCCCAGTGAAACTAGTGATGATGAACGGTCAGGACCAGGCTACAGCATGAACACTGCAACCATTCCTTGCATATTTAAGGACAAATGCTCCTTCTTCCCAAGCTTTGGCATTATGTGAATTTCACATGCTTACGCATAATCCCAGGAAAAGGCGGGAGAGAGATCCTTAAATTGATGGAGGGTGTTTTTACCCTTCCTGGAAGACTAAGGTCTCAAATAAAAATCAGGCTGAGTTTGAGGAAAATAAAAACTTTTTGTGTAACTGAGTTTGCTGATGGAGGGCCAAACCTGTCGCCTTTATAAACACAGTCTTGAAGTTTGGGAGAAGGTGATTAGGGAGAGTAGAAAGACATTTCCTAGATGAACTGGGACAGATGAAAATAAACAGATTAACAATTCTACTGAGGGAATTCTCACATTTAAGAATGTTGGTCATGCCACATATGAGAGTTCCAGTATGCCATGGATTTTGCCTGTGCTGACTTACCCACTCCTCTTAACAACTTCATGAGGATAGCAGGATTGTTATCCCCTGTTAGCAGATCAGGAGAGTGATGTTCATGGAAGGAAATCACTTGCCCGGGATTCGAAAATAGGCTCCTGTTGCTGTGCCATACTCAGTCATGTCCAACTCTTTGCTACACCACGGACTGTAGCCTGTGAGGCTCCTCTGTCCGTGGAATTTTCCAGGCAAGAATACTGAAGTGGGTTGCCATTTTCTACTCCAAGGGAATCTCCCTGATCCAGGGATCAAACCCCGTGTCTTCTGTGTCTCCTGCATTGGCAGGTGGATTCTCTATCACTGAGACACCTGAGTAACCAGCAAAACTGGGCTGGCAGGAAATTTAATGTGCGGAAGGCAGGGTGTTCACCTCCATGTTCTGCTGCATTGAAAAAAAGCAGAACTGATGCAGAGTTGGAGGGGCTATTTAAAGCATCCTCCTCTTAGTCCCTCAATTGCCTTTGCTCAGAATCCAAGCAGAAGAGGGAGCTACAACTAGTGCCATCTGCCTTATGCCTTAAAGTTGCTCAGTCGTGTCTGACTCTTTGGGATAACATGGACTAAAACAGTCCATGGAATTCTCCAGGCTGGGATACTGGAGTGGATAGCTTTTCCCTTCTCCAGGGGATCTTCCCAACCCAGGGGTCAGACCCAGGTCACCCGCTGCAGGAGGCTTCTTTACCGGCTGAGCCACAGGGGAAGCCCAAGTATACTGGAGTGGGTAGCCTATTCCTTCTCCAGTGGATCGTCCCAACCCAGGAACAGAACCAGAGTCTCCTGCATTGCAGGCGGATTCTTTACCAACTGAGCTATCAGGGAATCCCAGTGCCATCTAAAACTTCAAATCTATTGTGACCCACTTATTTCTTCTACTTCCCATTCTTTCTATGGTGTGATTAGGGTTAATTACTCCTGAATAAAACTAGAAATTTGCAGAACAAGATGGCGGAGAAGTAGGTGAACATGGAGTACATCTCTCTCCATGGATACACCAGGAATACACCTTCAGACACAGAAGTGCATGCAGAAAACCAGCTGAGAGCAGACAGGAGTACCTGACCAGTGGAAAAGAATATATAGACCCATGCAAAACTCAGTAGGACAAAGGAACTAGGGGGGATAACATGAGTGTTAGTAGGACTGGACTTGCCCTCAGTGGGTGGAGGAACTAAAGCAGGGGTCCAGTCCCCACATCTGGACAATTTTCTGAGTCAGACGAGAAACATTTAAGGCTGAGAGTGAAAGAGCTGATCTATGGCAGGCTAAATGGAATGAGAATCAGACAGTCCTTGCTGCAGCCATAAATACGCCAGGGAGGAACGCAGGTCTCCTAGAAGGGGCAGTGGATGGAAGCTGGAGTTTAGGGGTTGTGGAGCAATCCCAGGGTGAGGGCTGCTGTTGACTGCAGAGAGACAGCTCAAGGGGATGTGAGGGATGAGATTGTGGTGGGAAATGCCTGTGGAGGAAAGCCAGGCAGCCATGGAAGCAAGGCAATACTGCTGAGTCACGCGAAGGGGGTGGAGCCATCACCTTAGCCTCTCTCTCTCCACACGCCAGCATCAGCAGCTGAACAATAGAGAGGCTGGCCCATCAAACACCTGATGCATTGAACTGCAGAGTAGGACCCCACCCAGGGGGCCCCTTTAAGTGCCTAAGGACCTCAGGCAAGGGATCCCTGCTAAGTGCCTAAATGGGTGGCGCTATGGAGAAAGACTGGCCAAAGAGGCCTTCTGATCACCAGCTACAAGAGGCTTGAAAAAAGACTCTGATAGGGCCATCACTCCTGCCGTGGAGGCAGTCCATGTCCCTGCACACTTGGCACCACCTGGGTCCCCGCAAGCCAAGCGGTTGTGCCACCTTCAAGCTCAACTCTCACTGGTGCAGAGTTGCCACAAACAAAAAAAAAAAAGAAAAGTCTTGTGTTTATGTCCGCAGGGTCCCTTTGGTCTGGTCCGACTCTTTGTGACACTGTAGAAGGAAATGGCAACCCACTCCAGAACTCTTGCTGAGAAAATCCCATGGACGGAGGAGCCTGGTGCAGGCTATTGTCCATGGGGTCACAATGAGTTGGACACAACTGAGTGACTTCATTTTCTTTCTTTCAGACTGTGGCCAGCCAGGCTTATCTGTCAGAGAGGGGGTTCTCCAGGCAAGAACACTGCCATACCCTTCTTGAGCACTGTATTTCCTACTACCCTAGACACCAACCCCCCCTGAGTACCTGGCACTGCCAGAACCCCTGCGACCCCAGCAGCTGCACCACCTCCACACCTGGCCCTCACAGGGGCAAACCCAAGCCCTCCAGGGCAGCCTCAGGAGCAAACCCCAGTGGACGACCCACATGCAGAGGTGGAAATAAAACCACAGTTGAAAGCCAGGGGCAGTGTGACTAAGGAAGAAGACCCAAAACCTTCCCACCAGCTGTACAACGAGCAACTCGGCAGACTCTGTGTTTATGGAATATATACAAGGCCACTGAGAGCTCCCACAAAAGAAAACACACTAGCTCTGATAGCTGTGGACATTGGAGGCAAGAACACACAGGAGTAGGACCAGATTAGAATCTGAGCTGCCCCCACAGCAGGTCCAGAGATCAGCACAGTGTTAGAGGGCGTCCTGGGGAGGTGAGGTGGACTGTGACTCCCAGCGAGGGAAAGGACTACGACAGCAGTGACTCAAGAAAAACACTTATTATTCTTATGTTTCGATTTGTTCTGTAGATTCTTTTGGATTTTTTTTCCTTTTTTTCCCCCCTTTCTTTCCCCCTCTGTTGTAGTTGTAGATTTTATTGGCACTAAGAAATCCAATTAAGTTTTTAAGCTTTTTTTTTCTTTTTTCCTTAGACACATTTTTTATTGTGGTCATAAACCTCTCTGCCTATACGTTGGGCTTTTGCAATTCTGCAGAGTTTTCCTCTTTTTTTTTTTCTTTTCTCTTTTTTTAATTTTAATTTTTTAAATCTATTATTATTTTTTCTACATTTATTCCTTTGTTTCCTTTCCCTGCTGTTCTTTTCCCCTTGCGGTTAATCTTTACCGTATATAAATCTTCCTTTTCTACCTCTATTTAACTTTGTGTATTTATTCTTTCCTTCTTTTCTTTCTCTCCTTTCCTCTCAACATGTTAGTTTTACTTTCATTGCTTTATTCCCCAATTGGCACCTTGCTTTAGTATTGTTTTCCAGTTTGTGCTTTAATAGTTTTCTTCTGGTAGATATAATTTTTGGTTTCCTTTGTTCACTGGGTCAATGTATTGTACTTAATTTTTGTTGGGCTGTTTTGATTTTGCTCATAGATATATATGTATATGTGTATATTCAGTCACACTTTCTTTGTTGCTATAAAACTCTGCCTCTACATGGGGTCTTGAAGTTCTGTGGAGTTTTCCTCTTTTTCCCCTTTTTTCTTTCTTCTGTTTTTTTCTCTTTTCTCTTTTTTATATTTTTAATTTTTTAAACCTATTATATTTTTCTACATTTATTCCTTCATTTGCCTTTCCCACTGTTCTTTTTCCCTTGTAGTTAATCTTTAAGGTATATAAACCTTCTTCATCTACCTCTCTTTAACTTTGCATATCTATTCTTTCTTTCTTTTCTTTTCTCTCAACATATTTGTTAGTTTTGTTTTCATTGCTTTATTCCCCATTGGCACCTTGCTTTAGTTTTGTTTTCCAGTTTGTGCTTAAGTTAGTTTTGTTTTTAACTGGTAAATATAATTTTTTATTTCGTTTGCCAGATCAATACACTGTACTGTATTTTTGTTGGACTGTTTTCACTTTGCCCATGGGTATATATGTATATGTGTATATTCCATTATTTTAATTATTATTTGCCTGATTTTGTAACTGACATTTGTCTGGGGTTCATCTTTGGTTTCTTGTTTTTGGATATCTGTTTTACTCTCCCTTAATGCCATAACAAACTGCTTGTAGAATCTTTGTTCCTGTCCAGAGATCAAACCCTGAGCCTTTGCACTGGGAGCACTGACTATAAGACCCTAAACTACCACAGAACTAACTCTAGGGAGTATCAAATAGTGAGAACTCACAGAAAGGAAACCACTTGAATACAAGACCCGGCATCACCCAACCACCAGTAGCACCCTGTGAAGGACGCCACATGCAAACAACAAACAAAACAAAAATACAAACCCTGTCATCAGCAGACAGGACTACCACCTCATGCAGCCTTGCCCATCAGAGGAAAAACAATCAAAAAAACAAAAACTCAGTACAAATCTCACACTATATGAAGCTCATACAAACTACTGACCAACCTTAGGAGGACAGAAACCAAAAAGAAGAAAGAATTCAACCTTCTTTAAGGAAAGAATTCAGCTTTCTCTGGAGCCTGGGAAAAGGAGACCTCAAACACAATAACTTTAAAAAAAAAAAAAAAAGAAAGAAAGAAAAGGCAGAGAAATACTGCACTAATGACAGGATGAACTAGAAACACAGAAGTACAATAAATGAAGAGGAAATAGGAAAATTACCTGAAAAAGAATTCAGAATAATGAGAGTAAAGATGATCAAAAACCTTGAAAACAAAATGGAGAACATGCAAGAATCAATTAACTAAGACCTAGAAGAATTAAAGAATAAGCATACAGAGACAAACAACACAATTACTGAAATTAAAAATACTCTAGAAGGAATCAAAAGCAGAATATCTGAAGCAGAAGAACGAATCAGTGAGCTGGAAGATAAAACGGTGGAAATAACTTCTGAAGAGCAGAATAAAGTAAAAAGAATGAAGAGTTGAGAACAATCACAGAGACCTCTGGGACCATATCAAATGCAGCAGCAATTGAATTATAGGGGTCAGAAGAAGAAGAGAAAAAGAAAGAGTATGAGAAAATTTTTGAAGAGATTATAGTTGAAAATTTCCCCAACATGGAAAAGGAAATAGCCAATCAAGTCCAAGCAGCACAAAGAGTCCCATACAGGGTAAACCCAAGGAGAAACACACCAAGACACATACTAATCAAAGTAACAAAGACTAACCACAAAGAAAGAATATTAAAAGCAGCAAGGGAGAAGCAACAAGTAGCATACAAGTGAAACCCCATACACTTAACAGCTGATCTTTCAGCAGAAACTCTGCAGGCCAGAAGGGAATGGAGGATATATTCAAAGTACTGAAAGGGAAAAATCTACAACCAAGATTAATGTACCATCAAGGATCTCATTCAAAATTGATGAAGAAATCAAAAGCTTTTCAGATAAGCAAAAGTTAAGAGAATTCAGTACCACCAAACCAGCTTACAACAAATGTTAAAGGGACTTATATAGTCATGAAATAAAAGAGAAGAAAAAAGATGTACAAAATCAACCACAAACAATTAAGAAAATGACAATAGGAACATATATATCAATAATTATTTTAAATGTAAGTGGGTTAAATGCTCCAAACAAAAGACACAGACTGGCTGAATGGATACAAAAACAAGACCCATATATATGCTGTCTACAAGAAGCACACTCTAGACCTCAAGACACATATAGACTGAAAGAGAGAGAATGGAAAAATATATTCCATGCAAATGGGAAGCAAAAGAAAGCTGGAATAGCAATCCTCATATCAGACAAAATAGACCTTAAAATAAAGAAGATTACAAGAGATAAGGAAGATACTACATAATGATCAAGGGATCAATCCAACAGGAAGACATAACAATTGTAAATATCTATGAACCTAACATAGGAACACCTCAGTACATAAGACAAACACTAACAGGCATAAAAGGAGAAAGTGACAGCAACACAATAATATTAGGAGACTTTAACACCCCACTCACACCAATGGGCAGATTATCAAAACAGAAAATTGATAAGGAAACACAAGTCTTAAATGATACATTAGATGAGATGGATCTCATTGATATTTTCAGGATGTTCCATCCAAATGCAGAATACACATTCTTCTCAAGTGCACATGGAACATTCTCCTGGATAGACCACATCTTGGGTCACAAATCAAACCTCAGTAAATTTAAGAAAACTGAAATCATATCAAGCATCTTCTCTGACCACAATGCTATGAGACTAGATATCAATTACCAAAAAAAAAAAAACCTGTAAGGAACACAAACACATGGAGATTAAACAACACATTTCTAAATAACCAACAGGTTACTGAAGAAATCAAAGGGGAAACAAAAAAATTTCTAGAAACAAATGACAAGGAAAACACAACTCAAAACCTATGGGATGCAGCAAAAGCAGCCCTAAGAGGGAAGTTTATAGCAATACAATTCTACCTCAAGAAACAAGAAAAACATCAAATAGACAACCTAACTTTACACCTAAAGCAACTGGAGAAAGAAGGAAAAAAAACCCAAGTTAGTAGGACAGAAATTATAAAGATCTGAGCAGAAATAAATGAAAAAGAAATGAAAGAAACAATAGTAAAGATTAATAAAACTAAAAGCTGCTTCTTTGAGAAGAAAAACAAAATTGACAAACCCTTAGCCAGAATCCTCAAGAAAGAGAGAAGAATCAAATCAACAAAATTAGAAATGAAAAAGAAGATGTTACAACAGACAATGCAGAAATACAAAAGATTTTAAGAGACTATTATGAACAATCAACTGGCAGTAAAATGGATAACCTGGAAGAAATGGACAGATTCTTAGAAAAGTTCAATCTTCCAAGACTGAACCAGGAAAAACAGAAAATATGAACAACTCAATTAAAAGCACTGAAATTGAAGCTGTGATCAAAACCCTCACAAGAAAACAAAACCCTGGGACCAGATGGCTTCACAGGAGAATTCTATCAAACATTTAGAGGAGAGCTAATGCCTATCCTTCTAAAACTCTTTCAAACAATTGCAGAGGAAAGAACACTTCCAAACTCATTCTACAAGGCCACCATCACCCTGATACCAAAACCAGACAAAGCCAACACAAAAAAAGAAAACTACAGGCCAATATCACTGATGAACATAGATGCAAAAATCCTCAACAAAATTTTAGCAAACAGAATTCAGCAACACATCAAAAAACACTTACACCATGATCAAGTTGGGTTTATTCCAGGAATGCAAGGATTCTTCAATATACATAAATTAATTAATATAATACATCATATTAACAACCTGAAAAATAAAAACATGATAATCTCAATAGATGCAGAGACTTTGACAAAATTCAGCGCCCATTTATGATTGAAACTCTTCAAAAAATGGGCATAGAAGGAACCTACCTCAACATAGTAAAGGCTGCATATGATAAGCCTACAGCAAACATTATTCTCAATGGTGAAAAACTGAAAGAATTCCCCCTAAGATCAGGAACAAGACAAGAGCATCCACTTTCACCACTATTATTCAACATAGTTCTGGAAGTCCTAGCTACAGCAATCAAAGAAGAAAAAGAAATAAAAGGAATCCAGATCAGAAAAGAAGAAGTAAAGCTCTCACTGTTTGCAGATGACATGATACTGTACATAGAAAACCCTAAAGATAGCATCAGAAAATTACTAGATCTTATCAGTGAATTTAGCAAAGTTGCAGGATACAAAATCAATACACATAAATCACTTGCATTTCTATATACTAACAATGAAAAATCAGAAAGAGAAATTAAGGAATCAATCCCATTCACCATTGCAACAAAAAATCAAATATCTAGGAATAAACTTACCTAAGGAGATGAAAGAACTATGCACGGAAAATTATAAGACACTAATGAAAGAAGTCAAAGATGACGTAAACAGATGGAGAGATATTCCATGTTCTGGGTAGGAAGAATCAATATTGTGAAAATGACTATACTACCAAATGCAATCTACAGATTCAATGCAATCCCTATCAAATTCCAGTGGCATTTTTCACAGAACTAGAACAAAAAATTTCACAATTCATATGGAAATACAAAAGACCCCGAATAGCCAAAGCAGTCTTGAGGAAGAAGAATGGAGCTGGAGGAATCAACCCTCCTGACTTCAGGTTATACTACAAAGCTACAGCCATCAAGACAGTATGGTATTGGCACAAAAACAGAAATATAGACCAATGGAACAAGATAGAAAGCCTGGAAATAAACCCATGCACCTATGGGTACCTCAGTTTTGACAAAGGAGGCAAGAGTATACAATGGGGCAAAGAGAGCCTCTTCAATAAATGGTGCTGGGAAAACTGGACAGCTACATTGAAAGAATAAAATAAGAACACTTCCTAATACAATACACAAAGATAAACTCAAAATGGATTAAAGGTCAAAACGTAAGACCAGAAACTATAAAACTCTTAGAAGAAAACATAGGCAGAACACTTGATGACATAAATCAAAGCAAGATCTTCTATGATCCACCTCCTAGAGTAACGGAAATAAAAACAAAAGTAAACAAATGGGACCTAATTAAACTTAAAAGCTTTTGCACAACAAAGGAAACTATAAGCAAGGTGAAAAGACAACCCTCAGAATGGGAGAAAATAATAGCAAATGAAACAACTGACAAAGGATCAATATCCAAAATATTCAAGCAACTCATACAACTCAATACCAGAAAAACAAACAGCCCAATCAAAAAGTGGGAAAAGACATAAGCAGACATTTCTCCAAAGAAGACATACAGATGGTTAACGAACACACGAAAAGATGCTCAACATAGCTCATTTATTAGAGAAATGCAAATCAAAACTACAAAAAGATATCACTTCACACCAGTGAGAATGGCCCTCATCAAAAAGTCTGCAAACAATAAATGTTGGAAAGGATGTGGAGAAAAGGGAACACTCTTGCACTGTTAGTGGGAATGTAAATTGATACAGTCACTATGGAAGACGGTATGGAGATTCCTTAAGAAACTAGGAATAAAACCATCATATGATACAGCAATCCCACTCCTATGCATAAACCCTGAGGAAACAAAAATTGAAAAAGACACATACATCCCATTGTTCATTGCAGCACTATTTATAATAGCTCAAACATAGAAGCAACCTAGATGTCCATAGACAGATGAATGGATAAAGAAGTTGTGGTACATATACACAATGGAATATTACTCAGCCATAAAAAGGAACACATTTTAGTCAGCTCTAATGAGGTGGATAAACCTAGAATGTATTATACAGAGTGAAGTGAGTCAGAAAGAGAAAGATAAATACTGTATTCTAACACATATATATGGATCTAGAAAAATGGCACTGAAGAATTTATTTACAGGGCAGCAATGGAGAAACAGACATGGAGAATAGACTTATGGACATGGGGAGAGGGGAGGAGAGGGTGAGATGTATGGGAAGAGTAACATGGAAACTTACATTACCGTATGTAAAATAGATGGACAATGGGAACTTGCTGTATGGCTCAGGAAACTCAAACAGGGGCTCTGCATCAACCTAGAGGGGTGGGATGGGGAGGAAGATGGGACGGAGTTTCAAAAAGGAGGGGATATATGTATACCTGTGGCTGATTCATGTTGAGGTTTGACAGAAAATGGCAAAATTCTATAAAGCAATTATCCTTCAATGAAAAATAAATAAATTAAAATTAAAAACAAAACAAACAAAAAATACTATCACTTTTAGTGTCTTAAGGTAAAATGCTATATAACTGAAAAACAGGGCATAGAATTAAACCTTTCCCTCTTTTTGGAAACATATATAGTATAATGAAGACTCAGCTCTTTTTTTTGTAAGGTCAGAAAATCATTCTTTTGTAAATATTAAGGAGGAAAGTATCAGTTTACAAAAAGGAAATTTAGGAAGAGGAATGGCCGTCTATTAAATTATAAGTCAAGGAAACAAAATAAATTTTGTTAAAAAAATTAAAGGTTGTATATTGGTCAGAACTAATGAGGGAAAAGAATGAAACTTCCTTTCTTTGTACCTTTTTGTTTTCCTCTCTGACATCAAGGATAATTTTTCATTTTATATAAATTGACTCAGTTTTAAGTAGCACCTTCCAATAGACAGAGAATCTCATAAGAAATATGGATTCAACTTCCAGATGACCAACTGGTTGGCCCAGTTTCCAGGACAGAAGCCAAGATTTGATTTAAAATAAAGAACCAGATAGTTTCTCAGCAAAGTTTGTTGCCTGATTATCCAGAGAGCCTGCTTAATTTATCCAAGGCACACTTTGTAGTTTTCCACTCATTACAGCTTGCAACAACATGCCATATGATTTATGTCTGCTTTCAAACGTAAGCTCACCTTGCCCGGATGGGCAGTTTTCCTCCTGCCTTGCTGGCTTCCTTTTCTAAGGCTCCTTTAGCTATTCAGTCTCCCCTACTTGATCTTTAACAGTGGAATTCCTCAAAGTTTAACCCTTGGTTCTCTTTTATACAGCAGAAGACATAGATCTCTCTCCAGATGATTTCATCAACTGCCACGGCTTTTGTTACTGTCAGAATGCTGAAGACTACAAAAGGCACACCTCTAGACCAGATTTCCCTCTGAGCTCCAGCTCCCAATGTCTATAGACAGCTAACATTTAGTGACTGTTCACCAAGTGCTCTGACAAGTGCTGTAATGCACATTTTTAACTTAGTCTTTTATATATTATCATATTTTATCTTTTTGTTTGTTTTCAAGTATACATATAATATTGATGATATATATTCTTATGAAAACTAAAATGATAAAAAAAAATCAGTCATATCAGTCTGCCTACTATTCAACTTCCTACACCACCTCATCTCCTGCTCATCCTCAAGTGCATACTGTTAGTTTGATGTATGTTCTCATTTAATTTGCACAAACTCAGGTGCTGTTTTAGCTGTCTCCATTTTAAAGATGGGGAAAAGGATATATAAGATTATTTTAAAATGTATCCAATATTTCATGGATGGTAAGTGACTGCATAGGTAATACAAATTCAGTTCACCTCACTTCAGCACCTCCACTGTTCCATTTCTATGTTGTCTTTGGGTATTTCTCAGAGACACACCAGATTCAACTGTCTGAACTTAACTTATAATTTTCTTGCACTGTACCCACTCATCAAGTCTCATCCTTCTCTTGGGTCTTAATGTCTGCAAATGACACAATCAAATACCTATTTGTTCACTGAGAAAATATAATAGCCCTTCCCCTTTCATAATTTATAACTAATCACTCACCAAACCTCACTGATGTGACTCAGAAATCTTTCTCGGATCTATAAGACTTTTATCATCAGAGGTGCCACCAGAACCTCTTGACTAAATCTGCCTTCAGATTTGCGTGTATGAGTGCTAAGTTGCTGTAGTCATGTCCATCTCTTTGCCACTCTAGGGACTATGGCCTGTTGTGATCCTCTGTCCAGGGAAGAATACTAGAGTGGGTTGCTTCCAGACTTGCAACCTTCCAAATCACCTATGCACAACTTCCAAATGGACCTTTTAAAAAGGTTCGCATTGAAGTGTCACCCTCTTCCTTAACATCTTTGGCTTCCCGTTGTCCTTAGAATACAGTACAAAATTATTGTATATGGCTTACAAGGCTCTCTGAGTCCAGTCTCTGCCCACTTCCCTGACCTTCTTTCAGTCTCTGTCCTCCAGGCACATTGGTCTTCTCTCAGTTCCTCAAAACAACTCAATCCCCTTTCAGCCACAGAGGCTTTACATATGCTGTTCCCGTATTTGGAGCTATTTTGCCCTCTTTCTTAACTTTTATAACTCTGTTCAGCATGTGAGCCTTGAGCTGACCAGGAGAGCCTTTGCTGGCCCTTCAATCTATTTCTAGTTTCACTCTGATATATTCTTCTATCACCCTTCCCTGGAGAAGGAAATGGCAACCCACTTCAGTATTCTTCCCTGGAAAAGTCCATGGACAGAGGAGCCTGGTGGGCTACAGTCCATGGGGTTGCAAAGAATTGGACCCGACGGAGCACATGGTCTCATATCACCTTTTACTTTGGATTTATTCCATTTATCATCACATAGTTAATTCACTAGTCCAAAATAAATATGTTTCCCCTGCTAGACCGTAAGCTCTAGGAGGACAAGAACAGTGTTTCTCTCACTCAACCCTGTGCCTGGAAGACAGCAGGCATCTAATGATTTATAAAATGAAATTCAGCTTGACACTCAGTAAGTAGCTTTCTTAGTAAGTAACTTACTTAGTTGGCTCTCATGTTTCCATTCCTGGAAATAGGAATGGCAGAACTAGCTTAGAGTCACATCACTGCTTTCAGGCAAGTTGGCTTCACTCCCTGCAGGCCTGGCCTCTGATAAGAGTATCTAGAATTTTAAAAGTTCAAGGAGCTAAGGATATTCTCCAATGAAAGTCCCTTGGGAACAGAAATGGGGCACTTTAAATCTGGGCCTTTTCTCCCTTTCCTCTCCCCCCCAACCCGAGAATCACCAGAGGAAGTCTAAATATCACAAAGCAAGATTACTGGGAAATCTTTTGCAAATTCACTTCTCTGTATATTTCTAAACAGTACTGCTTTAATTGATTCAAGTTTGCAGGACTGGATTCTAATTTCAAGACAACTCCCCAAACAATTCACCACAGAATAAAACATTGGAATTATGGTAAGTATAATTAAAATGCCATTGCATTCTAATATTGTGTCTTCCTCCACTGCTCCCACCCACAATTGGGTTTCTGTACCAACAAAGAAACAGCTGTATGATCAGCAGGAGTCCATCTGTGTGCTGCCATCTGCGGCTTCTTCTGCGCTTGTACCAAGTGGATCTGGAAAAGCAGAATGCGTTCCAGTCTTGATTCTACTGTTTTCCATTATTTCATGTGTACAAAAAATAAGAGCGAAAGAGTTTTGGGAGCCCTCTCTTAAACTGGTACTTCTGAGAAGTTCAAGGGTAGCTAATACTAGTTCTCCTGATTTATACCATTGTCAAGAATTCAGAATCAGTTAAGGATGGGTGAATCCATATCAGGAGGCCATTCCCTTACTTTACTTGGGAATGAACTGTAATGTTCAGGCTAATGGCATTGCTATGATGGTGACTCACTCAATATAGAAAGAAACAGCATCTGAAAAAAAGGAAAATAATGAGGCACTAGTACTTCAAAAGTTGTCAAACTTCTCCATTCCCAATACTTCCTTCCTTCTCCACCATCAAACTCCCATCATAAAATTCATGAAGCAGGTTCATGTTGAACTTGTCATCTCAGCAGACTTGAAAGCCTAGGGAATAGGAAATGCCCTGGAAGTTGTAGTGTTCTAACTCTGGACAATCATTTTCATCAGCTTTCTAAGAGTTTGTTCCCTGCAGCAGTTTTTTAGGCCATTGTCACCATAGGCTCCGTCTATTTTTAACATGCATGTAAGGAATGACCCAGAAATCTCTTATCCTTCATTCCAAGTGTCACCTCTTCAAAAATTCTTTCCCAATTTCTCCAGAAAGAGTTAAGTGCTCATTCTATTTTTCTCCTACTGTTTGTATCAGTTCATAGGTATCTATGATTACAATGCTATAATTTTTACTTACATGTCTAAATTCTTCACTGATTCTAGTGTTTCCTATTTTTGCTTGTATCTCTAGACTCTAAAATATGAATAACTGAATGAATGAATAAGATTTGTTTTTTTATTTTTATTAATTTCTTAATGGTACAGCAAAATATACCAGACAAGTAAAAACTGTGAAGTGCAGGAGGATACCCATTGTCCGGAATATTCTATATAACCCATGGGCAGGAAAAAGTTTCCTTGAAGAAATCAACCATAAACTCAAATTTCCAGTTTAGCCCCTCATGTTTACTTTCTATCCAATCATATTTTTGCATTTTAAATATAAAGAATGAGAAATCAGCTCTAATTATGTAACTGTGACAGCTTACTTTATCTTGCCAAACTTTAATTTCCCAAACTAAGGCTTGCAGGGCTGGTGTGAGCTAACTCACAGTGCACAGAACAGCGCTGGTTATATATAATGTCTGACAGACAAGTGAGTGGTGAACACTCAATCCTCATTCTTATGAATATTAGGAACTTAATACACATTTTAATTTTCCTCTGTTCTCCCTGTATCTGTGCTGTTACAAAGCTGTTAGCCATAAATAAATGATCAAAAGACAGGAAATAAGAAAGAAAATGTGAAATAAAAACAGCCTAAAACCCAGAAAATCCATCTTTGAAGAGTAATGATATATTTCATTTATATCAGATCCACATGCAATCTAGTTAAGGAATTTCCACTACCCACATGTCATGGCTTCTTTGATAACTAATGGTTTGACATATCTTTTGGCTCAAAAGACTTAGCATGCTATAGTGCAGGGGGTGTGTTTACTGGGGACAGCTGCCACAAAAGAGGCTCTACAGATGAACTTTATTTAACAAGCTGATTTCAGACATCAGCAATCGAGAGAGAGAGAGAGAGAGAGACTAAAGCACTGGTTTCATAACTACAGTATTCTAGTTAAAATTAATAGACAAAAGATTATAATATATCAAAGGGTAACTACATTCAAATCTGCTTTTCTATCAGTGACTCCAAAAGGTCTTTTTTTGCCTTACTATAAAAAAGTAAACTGAATATCAATTAAAGACCAAATTTGGGGCATGAAAAACAAAATAAAACAAAGCAGATAAATTCCTAAGATTTCATCATGTGCACCACCATCTCTCACTTGCCACCCAAGTAAGCACGAGTAATCACATACTGGGGTCCTGAGGGATGTCAGATTTATTTTCTGCTTTTCATGGGGGATTCTTAGTTAAATAAAAACAGCCCTTGTTTTCAAGAAACTTATGTTCTAGCAGATAAGACTGGCTAATAAATTAAAATTGTTCTACTCGGCATAAGTATTATTGTAACAATAAGAACGTGGCACTTGTAGAGCCCAGAAGAGACAGACAATCAGGGAAGTCTTCCTGAAAGAAGTGGCATATGCTAAATTTTACAGCATAATCAAGAGATATTAGTCACAGGAGGAGATGGATAACCAAGGGGAGGACCCACATGTGCAAGTGTGTGAAGGCTAACAGTGTAACTTGTTCAGTGAACTACAAATAGATCACCATTGTGCAAACGGGGTAATACAGAGGCCATAGACAGGAGTCAAGGATGGAAAAATAGCTTAAGATCTCCAGGAGACTTGTGTGTAAGGGCTTAATTTCTTTCATCAAAGCTATATAAGTTGGAAAGTGACATAACCAGATTTGCATTGCAGATCACTTTAGCTGACTTATAGAGAATGGACCATATACAGAGATACATCAAACTTTATCACCCATGGGAAATACATAGCAAATAGAACACTTAAACACAGAAAGAGAACTAAAGAATAGTTTCACAAAGCAAAATAGAGTTGCACTGCATGTGATGCACTGATATTTTCTATTCTGTTTCATTGTTTAAAATTCTGGTCTCAGCCTTCAGTTGACTTCATAACTCTAACGGGATGTGATCTATGGTTTGAAAAACTCTTGGTAAGAAAAAACAGACTGGAGTCAGGAAGATCAGATAGGAGGTTATTACAGTAATTCAAGCAAAAAAGAGATGTGGACCTCAGCTAAGACAACATAATGAAAAGGATCTGATAGCTTTTGCCTTATTATTAAAGCTCCATTTATTTTAGTTGCTATAACCTAGTTAAGTAAACTTGGCAGCATCAGTGCACTTATGAGATAATCATCAATTGAGTGCCTACGTCACACTGTGCAAAGAGCTTTACACATATATTAACTCTAATTCTGACTGTAACACTGCAGAATGGATGTTTTCTCTGTTTTACAGATAGGAACACCTAAAGCCCAAGGAAATCAAGTAGATTTGACAAAGTCATGTTGATTGAAATTAGCAGATAGGTGCACAGCCAATCTATTTAGTGCTAGCTAATTTGTATTAACTACTGCAGTAGTTATGTAGCAGTAATGTAGTACTTTGATGATTATTTAGCTTATTTCCAGCTTTTTGCTATTATAAACAATGCTGTCAAAGACATTTTGCGGTCTACGTACCAGAGTTCCTTAAGAGAAAAACTCTTGGATTATAATCCAGAGTTATCTTATATTTTATCCTGTTTAATGATGCATCTATCAATTACACTCTACTGAGTTTTTTGGTACATGTAGTTGCTGGATTTTTCTATAGGCCTTGTATACATCTGTGTGAGTGAAAGTTGTTCAGTGTGTTCGACTCTTTGTGACCCCATGGACTATAGAGTCCATGGTATTCTCCAGGCCAGAATACTGGAGTGGGTAGTCTTTCCCTTCTCCAGGGGATCTTCCCAATCCAGGGATGGAACCCAGGTCCCCTACATTGCAGGAAGATTCTTTACCAGCTGAGCCACAAGGGAAACCCTTCTGCATCTACGGAAATGATCATATGATTTTGTGTTGTAGTTCTATTACTATAATAGATCTTTAATGTTTTCTATTAGTATTATTTTGTATTGTAGTTCTATTAGTATTGTATACCTTTAATGTTTCCTGTTAGTACAATAGCTTTTTACCATTTTCTCTGAATTTAAATACTCCTGCATTACTAGAATTAGTTCAGTTTTGTCGCTCAGTTGTGTCAGACTCTTTGTGACCCCACAGACTTCAGATGCCAGGCCTCCCTGTCCATCACCAACTCCCGGAGTATACCCAAATTCATGTCCATTGAGTCGGTGGTGCCATCCAACCAGCTCATCCTCTGTCGTCCCCTTCTCTGCCAGTCCTCAATCTTTCCCAGTATCAGGGTCTTTTCAAATGAGTCACTTCTTCGCATCAGGTGGCCAAAGTATTGGAGTTTCAGCTTCAACATCAGTCCTTCCAATGAACACCCAGGACTGATCTCCTTTAGGATGGACTGGTTGGATCTCCTTGCAGTTCAAGGGACTCTCAAGAGTCTTCTCCAACACCACAGTTCAAGAGCATTAATTCTTCTGTGCTCAGCTTTCTTTATAGTCCAACTCTCACATCCATACATGACTACTGGACAAACATTGACTAGATGGACCTTTGTTGGCAAAGTAATGTCTCTGCTTTTTAATATGCTATCTAGGTTGGTCATAACTTTCCTTCCAAGGAGTAAGCATCTTTTAATTTCATGGCTGCTGTCACCATCTGTAGTGATTTTGAAGCTGCAAAATAAAAAATAAAGTCATCCACTGTTTCCCCATCTATTTGCCCTGAAGTGAATGGGATCAGATGCCATGACCTTAGTTTTCTGAATGTTGAGCTTTAAGCCAACTTTTTCACTCTCCTCTTTCACTTTCGTCAAGAGGCTCTTTAGTTCTTCACTTTCTGCCATACGATGCATATCTGAGGTTGATATTTCTCCCAGCAATCTTGATTCCAGCTTGTGCTTCATCCAGTCCAGCATTTCTCATGATGTACTCTGCATATAAGTTAAATAAACAGGGTGACAATATATAGCCTTGATGTACTTCTTTTTCTATGTGGAACCAGTCTGTTGTTCCATATTCAGTTCGAACTGTTGCTTCCTGAACTGAATACAGATTTCTCAAGAGGCAGGTCAGGTGGTCTGATATTCCCATCTCTTTCACAATTTTCCACAGTTTATTGTGATCCACACAGTCAAAGGCTTTGGCATAGTCAATAAAGCAGAAATAGATGTTTTTCTGGAATTCTCTTGCTTTTTCGGTGATCCAGCGGATGTTGGCATTTGTTCTCTGGTTCCTCTGTCTTTTCTAAAACCAGCTTGAACATCTAGAAGGTCACGGTTCACGTATTGCTGAAGCCTGGCTTGGAGAATTTTGAGCATTACTTTGCTAGCGTGTGAGATGAGTGCAATGTGTGGTAGTTTGAGCATTCTTTGGCATTGCCTTTCTTTGGGATTGGAACGAAAACTGACCTTTTCCAGTCCTGTGGCCACTGCTGAGTTTTCCAAATGTGCTGACATATTGTGTGCCACACTTTCACAGCATGATCTTTTAGGATTTGAAATAGCTCAACTGGAATTCCATCACCTCCATTAGCTTTGTTAGTAGTGATGCTTCCTAAGGCCCACTTGACTTCACATTCCAGGATGTCTGGCTCTAGGTGAGTGATCATACCATCGTGATGAAGATCTTCTTTGTACAGTTCTTCTGTGTATTCTTGTCACCTCTTAATATCTTCTGCTTCTGTTAGGTCCATACCATTTCTGTCCTTTATTGAGCCCATCTTTGCATGAAATGTTCCCTTGGCATCACTAATTTTCTTGAAGAGATCTCTAGTCTTTCCCATTCTATTATTTTCCTCTATTTCTTTGCACTGATCACTGAGGAAGGCTTTCTTATCTTTCCTTTCTATTCTTTGGAACTCTGCATTCAAATGGGTGTATCTTTCCTTTTCTCCTTTGCTTTTTTTTTTCATTTATTTTTATTAGTTGGAGGCTAATTACTTTACAATATTGTAGTGGTTTTTGCCATACATTGACATGAATCAGCCATGGATTTACATGTGTTCCCCATCCCGATCACCCCTCCCGCCTCCCTCTCCATCCCATCCCTCTGGGTCGTCCCAGTACACCTGCCCTGAGCACTTGTCTCATGCATCCAACCTGAGCTGGCGATCTGTCTCACCCTTGATAGTATACTTGTTTCGAAGTTATTCTCTCACAACATCCCACCCTCACCTTCTCCCACAGAGTCCCAGAGTCTCTTCTGTACATCTGTGTCTCTTTTTCTGTTTTGCATATAGGGTTATCATTACCATCTTTTTAAATTCCATATATATGCGTTAGTATACGGTATTGGTCTTTATCTTTCTGGCTTACTTCACTCTGCATAATGGGCTCCAGCTTCATCCATCTCATTAGAACCGATCCAAATGAATTCTTTTTAATGACTGAGTAATATTCCATGGTGTATATGTACCACAGCTTTCTTATCCATTTGTCTGCTGATGGGCATCTAGGTTGCTTCCATGTCCTGGCTATTATAAACAGTGCTGCGATGAACATTGGGGTACACGTGTCTCTTTCAGATCTGGTTTCCTTAGTGTGTATGCCCAGGAGTAGGACTGCTGGGTCATATGGCAGTTCTATTTCCAGTTTTTTAAGAAATCTCCACACTGTTCTCCACAGTGGCTGCACTAGTTTGCATTCCCACCAACAGTGTAAGAGGGTTCCCTTTTCTCCACACCTCACCAGCATTTATTGCTTGTAGACTTTTGGATAGCAGCCATCCTGACTGGCGTGTAATGGTACCTCCTTGTGGTTTTGATTTGCATTTCTCTGATAATGAGTGATGTTGAGCATCTTTTCATGTGTTTGTTAGCCATCTGTATGTCTTCTTTGGAGAGATGTCTGTTTAGTTCTTTGGCCCATTTTTTGATTGGGTCATTTATTTTTCTGGAATTGAGCTGCAGGAGTTGCTTGTATATTTTTGAGATTAATCCCTTGTCTGTTGCTTGGTTTGCTATATGTTCTCCCATTCTGAGGGCTGTCTTTTCACCTTATAGTGTCCTTTGTTGTGCAAAAGCTTTTATGTTTAATTAGGTCCCATTTGTTTATTTTTGCTTTTATTTCCAATATTCTGGGAGGTGGGTCATAGAGGATCCTGCACTTCCCTTCTTTTCACAGCTATTTGAAAGGCCTCCTCAGACAGCCACTTTGCTTTTTTCCATTTCTTTTTCTTGGGGATGGTCTTGCTCCCTGTCTCCTGTACAATGTCATGAACCTCCGTCCATAGTTCATCAAGCACTCTGTCTATCAGACCTAATCCCTTAAATCGCTCACTTCCACTGTATAATCATAAGGGACTGATTTAGGTCATACCTGAACGGCCTAGCGGTTTTCCCCATTTTCTTCAATTTTTTTTTTTTTCAATTTAAGTCCAAATTTGGCAATAAGGAGTTCATGATCTGAGCCACAGTTAGCTCCCGGTCTTGTGTTTGCTGACTGTATAGAGCATCTCCATCTTTGGCTGCAAAAAATATTATCAATCTGATTTTGGTGTCAACCATCTGCTGATGTCCATGTGTAGAGTCTTTTCTGTGTTGTTGGAAGAGGGTGTTTGCTATGACCAGTGCGTTCTCTTGGCAGAACTCTTATTAGCCTTTGCCCTGCTTCATTCTGTACCCCAAGGTCAAATCTGCCTGTTACTCCAGGTGTTTCTTGACTTCCTACTTTTGCATTCCAATCCCCTATAATGAAAAGGACATCTTTTCTCTGTTACTTCTAAAAGGTCTTGTAGATCTTCGTAGAACTGTTCAACTTCAGCTTCTTCAGCGTTACTGGTTGGGGCAGAGACTTGGATTATCGTGTTATTTAATGGTTTGCCTTGGAAGCAAACAGAGATAATTCTGTCATTTTTGAGATTGCATACAAGTACTGCATTTAGGACTCTTTTGTTGACTATGGTGGCTACTCCATTTCTTCTAAGGGATCCTTTTATTATTAAAATAAACCCCACCTATTCATACTTTATAAAATGTATCAATGGAGTCTGTTTTTTATTGATACACTAATATTTAAATTTATATAGGATGTCTGTATCAATATTCATAAGTAAGATTAGTCCATCATTTCTGATGTAATCATGGGTTAGCTATGGGGATTTAATGCGTTCTTCATAAAAATAAACTTGAATTTTTCTCTTCTTTTTTTACACTCTGGAATAACTTAAGTGGCATTATAATCATGTCATTATTAAAAAGTTGAATTCTCCCATGAATCTATTGGGAGAGTATGTTCTTTCATCGGGGTAGCTTTAGGTATGTTTTCTATTTTTTTGAAGGTGATCTGTCTGTAGAGATGCCTCTCCTGTTATTTTGGTAACTTTTGTTTAATTATCTACTTAGGTTAGACTTTCAAATATTTGCATAGAGTTCCAAAATGTTTCCAAAGTGTCTTAAAATTATTTAAAATTTTTCTCTTTTTATGATTATTTATTTTGTCCTCTCTAATTGTTTATAATATGCTTTCTCTCCTTCTTTCTTGATCAGATTACCTAGTGGCTTTCTGTTTTGCTTTGTTTTTTAAATAAAGCTTTTGGTTTTATAGTATTTCTGTTTGCTATATATAGCATTTTATTTATAGCATTTCTGTTTCCTAACTTGTTCATTTATGTTTTTAATCAATTCCTTTCTTGGATTATTTTGGTTTATTTTGTGATTTAACTTTTAACATTTTGAATGGAGTTTTTTTAACTCCAATAAATGGAGTTTTTTATTTTCCATTTTTCTTAGTCTTATGGATGTAGGATTTAATGGCATGAGTTTCCAGGTATTAGAATGTTTTGTGCATTTTTAGGTCTTTATAATTTCTAGTATTATTCCATTATAGTAAGAAAATACTCCTGTAAAATATCAAATATTTGAAATTTATGGCTTTTTCTATGGACTATATTAGGGTTAATTTTTGTGAATGCTTCTCACACACTAGAAAAAATGTATACATATGATTAGACAGCAAGATATAATATTTAATTACGTAGAAAGATATATGCATATACTGATGATGTTATTTAGGTTTCCATATGAAGGGCTAGTTAGCAAACTATAGTCTGACCCAACCTGCTTTTGTGAATAATATTTTCTTGGATAAGAACCACACCTATTTATTTATGCATTATCTCTGACTGTTTTATTCTTCAACGTAAGAGTTGAGTACCTGCAACAGGGACAGTATGGACCAGAAAATCTAAAACACAGATACTATCTGGCCTTTTCCAAAAAATATTTGCTGGCTTTATTCTATATTATCATTAATTTTTAGTCTGATTCATCCATTTTGCATTTTTAAAGTATATTAAATTTTTCAAATATTATTAAACTTCCGACTATTTTCTGAACTCCCGGAGAATGAAAGATACTTCTGTGACTATATAAATAATTGTTATATTTTCACTGCAAATTTTAGCCTTTGGATATATAAATATCTCTCTTTTATTATTTTCTGGTTTAAATTCTACCTTGTAAGACATTAATAATTTAAGCAGTGTTTTATTTGTATGTGCTTGATATATTTTTGAGAATTACTTTCAACCATTCTCAATCTCTTTCCTTTGGATATGTATAATATATAATATAGCATTGGATACTACTTTGTTTGCCAATCAGAAAAAGAACTTATAATTCTATTAAATTTTTAATTTTGTGATATGATCAATATTTTCATTTCAACTCTGTCATACTGTTTTATGTTATATAATACACCTAGCAACCTCCCTTTTCTGGTTATTTCCTATTTGGCTCCCACTGTGCAGGAGACACAGTGGGAGACATGGGTTCCACCCCTGGGTCCAGAAGATCCCCCGGAGGAGGGCATGGCAATTCCCTCCAGTATTCTTGCCTGGAGAATCCCATGGACAGAGGGGCCTTGTGGTTTACAGTCCATAGGGTCGCAAAGAGTCAGACGTGATTAAAGTGACTTAGCACACATGCACACATAGGGATATTATAAGATAATAACTTCTTTTCCTTGCCTCTACCTCAGCATCTGGCTTGAAATAATATTAATTAACTCCTAATAGTAACCATAAATTACTTAGTAAGCTTTCTATACTTCTATGTGATTTATTTTCCTTGTATTTTAACAATAACAGTATATCATAATTTTCAGACTATGTAGCCATTGAACACCATACTTCCTGTTACATAACTAACACTTGGTATTAGTTCTATATGTAAATATATATTTAGTATTCATCACCAGCATGTTTGCCAATTTTATTTCATTCTTTATTGTTGCCTGAAACTCATTCTCTAGTACATTCCTCAGGAAAAAATATATCCCATGAATTATTACACATTCATAACAGTTTGCATGCAACTTTTCTATCAGAAAGTCACTTTGACTGGAGAGAAAATTATTGGTCATATTTCCCTTATTGAGTATTTTAACATGTTCTTCCATTATCTTTTGGCAAGAAAGTATTACCATCAAGTAGTTTGATGACATCAGATTTTCTTTTCTTGATAAAGAAAAGGTCTTTCTTGGTCTTTTTTCTTAGTTTTCAATTTCTTTTTCTTTACAGTCTGGTAATTGTGCTACGGCCTTCCCTGTTGACTCAGATGGTAAAGCATCTACCTGCAATGCAGGAGACCTGGGTTTGATCCCTGGGTCAGGAAAATCCCCTGGAGAAGGAAATGGCAACCCACTCCAGTACTCTTGCCTGGAAAATTCCATGGACAGAGGAGCCTGGTAGGCTACAGTCCATGGGGGTCACGAAGAGTTGAAAACGACTGAGCGACTTCACTAATTGTACTATGATGTGACTTGCTGCTCTATCCATATTTTAAATGACACAATTCTATGCCAAATTCCAACAGATACATGGTTAGCTCTTTCAATGTGCTGTTTTGTCTTTTTAATTTCAAAAACATTTTCTTGAGGTATGCTTTTTACTGGTTTTCCATTGCTTTGGTTTTCTTGTTCAGAGATTCCTAATTATATACATGTTGGACCTTTTTGTCTATCTTCATCTTTCACTTTTTCTTAAATTATTTCCTCTTCCTGAATTTTTTTCTTTTTGCTTACTATTTATCTTCAGGTATTATTGGTTTTATTATTGTCTTTATTCTCATGTATGTTCAAGTTTAGTCTTCAATTCTGAAATTTTTCTTTTTCTTTGATTACTCTTTCCTGACTTCTATTATTTCTAAGTTCTAACTTATTTTGAAATGTTAGGTTATCAGGTTATATTTTTAATTTGCTCTGTAGGCATGTCTTTCTGGCTTTAGATTTTCTGTAGGGACATTATTATGCTCTGTATTTTCTTTTTTTTATAATTACTTTTGTTGTTACTGTTGTTTAGTCACTAAGTCATGTTCAACTCTTTTATGTCCCCATGGACCATAGCCCAACATATTTCTTGCCCGTGGAATTTCCCAGGCAAGAATACTGGAGTGGGTTGCCCTTTCCTTCTCCAGGGGATCGTACTGATCCAGAGATCCAACCCACATGTCCTGAATTGGCAGGCAGAATTGGTGCTTTTGAACTGTGGTGTTGGAGAAGACTCTTGAGAGTCCCTTGGACCACAGTCAGTCCTAAAGGAAATCAGTCCTGAACATTCATTAGAAGGACTGACGCTGAAGTTGAAGCTCCAATGTTTTGGCCATCTGATGCAAAGAACCAACTCATTGGAAAAGATCCTGTTTCTGGGAAAGATTAAAGGCAGGAAGAGAAGGGGATAGCAGTGAATGAGATGGTTGGATGGCATCACCAACTCAATGGACATGAGTTTGAGTAAACTCTGGGAGTTGGTGATGGACAGGGAATCCTGGCTGCTGCATTCCATGGGGTTGCAAAGAGTCGGACATGACTGAGCGACTGAACTGAATTGAAACAGGGAAGTGCTATAATTACTTTATAATGAATCAAAATTATTTTCCTTAACTTACAGGAAGAATGGATGGATCATAATAGTTTTTCTAGCATCTTATCTAGACCTCTTAATGAATTGTTAAAAGATATAACCTCTTACTTTCTGACAATCTTTTGACATTGTTCCCCTTCATTTTTATATAAACCTTCTCTTTCTGGTCCTACTATCATTGTTTTGCCTAATTTATATTATCTTTTTATCAGTTTTTCATAGACCTGTTTCAGTTTTGAGAGTTAATAGTGCTGCTCTGGCCTTTTCAGAGTCCATACCTTACTGGCATGATTAGAACCCTGCTATTTGTTTGTAATTTAGAAATTAAATCCTATTTCCTTTGAGGTAAAGGAAGTAAAAACAAAGTAAAATAATTAAGAAAAGATAGAGGATGAAGAGGATTAAATCTTCAGACTAAGAAAAGTTACAAATAACCAGCAGGATAAAACATCTTAGAAAGAAAAATAATATAAGGTAGAAAAAATAATACTTAAGATAAAGGATAAAAACACAATATATTCAAAACACAAAACTAGAAGGGAGGAAAGATTACAACAGAAGCTAATAAACACAAGTAGTGTTAAAATAAATTAAAAAGAGGAAAAAGAAAAATTACATGGCAATAGGGCTCTAAAGTAATGGAAATAAAATGAAGGATAAAAAGAAATTAAAAATTAGAGAAGCAAGTAAACTAAAGTAGAAAGTTTAAACTAAAGTAGAAATCTTATGCAGTCTATATCATAGCAAAGACACCTATTAAAGTATTACTAGTTTATGAGCAATAAAACAGAAGACAGACTTAATACATAACAAACAGAACAAAAAAAGTGAAAGAAAAGAAAAAAGGCTGACACTTATTGAAGACTGGCTTCCTGCAGCATGGGATCTCACAGCAGAACCTGTAGATAGACCGCCTTTAGGAGCTCTTTTTAACTCTTGCCAGTCTACTGATACTGACGGTGCTTTAAACAGTCATTAAAGGAAAGTATGTTCTTTCTAGAAAAAAAGTAACCCTCCTTCTATGGCTTCAGCTGAATCTAATAAAGTGGTAGAAGTCCCTGATATTGTGATGCTCATCCTCATTTCCCCTGCCCTCCATTACAGAGTATAAATCTCAATCCACACACTGAGATAAGTGGGAAATTGTAACTTTATTGTCTATAACTCAAATGAATTTCTATTTTGTTCCCATTATGTCAGAAGACAGAAGGTAATTTCCATCAGTATGCTGTGCAGTTTTCCCCCTCTCATCTTTAGCAGTAAGTTCTAGAGGCTCCCCTGGTGGATCAGTGACAAAGAATCTGCCCGCGATGCAGGAGACTTAGGTAGACGCGGGTTCAGTCCCTGGGTCGGAAAGATCCCCTGGAGAAAGAAACAGCAACCCACTCCAGTATTCTTGCCTGGGAAATCCCACGGACAGAGGAGCCTGGTGGGCTACAGTCCAAGGGGTCACAAAGAGTCAGATGCAACCGAGTATGCAGGCAGACATACTCTAGAGGACTGACCAAGTATGAAGGCACAGTGGAGTCTGCAACGTTCTTCCTATTCCTGAAGATTTTTCTCTACACTGGTATGTACTAAGCTATTCATTATCTTTGGGGGTGGGCAGATTGATCCCAACAGTAGTTTAGATAGCCCTCTATGCCGTCTGCTTGGCTTTTTTAAGACTGAGTGTTCTCCACTACTTCTGAAGAATCTCTACTCAGGGAAAGACATTTTGGTGCTTGTGCGTGGAGTGGCAATCTATGATCTTACTAGAATGTACCCAAAATGGATTTGAAGCTCCCCTCTGGTGTCTCCTGAGTCTCTTTTCATGGGGCCATCCAGGAATCAGAGTCCAGGGCCCCTCTGTCCTGGATACAGGGTCTCTCTCCTCCTCAGACCAAGGAAATATTTTCTATTTTCCAAGAAAATCACCACCATCTTCAAATCCACACCACCTGTTTCCTTTAAATCTTGGGCCTTTGGAATTTTCAATCTAAAAAGCATCTAGAAAACAATGAACCCTGCCCAACTATCAAACTGAAAGATAGGAGAGAAAAATGGGAAATATTTCAAGAAAATGTTGTAGATAATAAGTTCATAAATATGTTTCTATCATGGAGTTTTCTCACTACTTGAAATGAGTCTTACTCACTTCAAAAATTTTTGAACTGAATTCAAAAGGTTGCTTTTGCTTTTTTTATTTTTAAGGTGTTCAGAAACACATTTTTCCTTCAATTTATAATAATATTCACTTTGCATTAAAATAATAACAAGGTCAGATTAAGACAATTATTAACCACCCTTGCTAAATAAATATTGCCCCTACCCTTTGTGGGCTTCTGTGCTAAAACTTGGGACTGGCTTTTTAAGCTTAATTTAAAAAGAAAACATAGCCTACAATTTTGATAGAAATGCAGTTTTTATTGTCTCTCTCTGGTAGTAAAATAATCTTAAAATTTTAGAACTGTCTTTTTATCTTGAATTGAGATCAGTTTTAGATAAACATGAAAGAAAAGCGATGAGAATATTTTTCCTTAGTATCACAACAACACATGTGGAATCAAATCTTGTGTCTATAAAACAATTATATTGTTGAGTATATGCCTCTCTTGTTTCTCCTGCACCTTCTGGTAAAATACCTAGGAGATCTTAGGACGAGACGTAGATATTACTCTCTGATAGCCAATTAAGAAGTTTTTGTGTGAGAACTCAGAAGAGAGCTGAACAAGAAGGCAAAATAAATCTTTTGTATTTTCAGAAGGTGGTGGCAGCTCTACTCTAAAGCTAAATGTATACAACTTCAAATTTTCATCCCATACATCATTCTCAACATTTTTTGTGCATGTGTTAACAATCCAGAGGTCTAGTTCATGCAAATCTGATGATTTTTAATTTAAACATTCAAAAAGTCAATATAAATTAATATAGTCTATGTCCTCAACTTTTGTTCAAGGAAAGCTATACATAAAATACTCTAGTAGAAGCAATGTAGATAGTCTATATTAAGAGATGATGCAAAAAAGAAAAAAAAAAGTGGGCATTTGGATTTTTCTACATCCCATTATCTCTGCAAACATCTCCCAATTTCCCAAGTTAAGGTTTGCATACAAAATGACTGCTAACTACTTCACTAAAATGACTTCATTAAATTTTCCCATGCAATTCTTTTAACAAAGGATCTATACATTAAACAAAGGCTTCTGATTATATAGGATAAAAGTCTATAATGGTTTCATAAAGAATGGTTTCAAGTTAACAAGGAAAAAAATCATAAAGACTAAGAAAGATCACAAATAGAGAGAGGACAGAAAGAAAAAAATAATAATGAAACTTCCAGAAGTCTACAGTGTGGGTCTACTACATGCTTCCCAAAGCGGTTTACAATACATCCATTCCAATCAGGAAGAGCCAATTATGTAAATCTGTACTCTCAACAAAGAATGTTAACTGATTCTGTGGGAAAAAAGGAGCAGATGGAGAGACCTTTGGGAAAGCTGGTGTAAATAAAAATTCCTGAGGCAGAAAGGATCCTTTCACTCAAGGGAAAAATCCAAGCTTTTCCCAGAAACAGTTTTCTCTTTGTGCCCTTAGAGAGCAATACGAACGTGCAACAGTGAGTTAGGTTGATCAGGATATTTGACCTCCCAAAATGGTGTATAACACCACTGTTAACAATTTAGTATGGTCCAACATTTTGGAGAAAATAAGATCCTCCTTTCAGAGGGTCATTTTGTACATTCATCTCTGAATTCAGTGCTCAAACTCACTCCATAGATATTAGGCCAGAGATCTCAGCCACTTTCTCAAGGGCCTTATCCACTAATGCAGGTCTGCAATGATGTTCTTTTGGACATGATCATGATGGTGGTATGTATTGCACTGCTAATATTCATACCATCATACTGTATGGAGTAGGAAGCAAAGGATCTGGGTGGAATTTTATCTTACATGTGATTTTTTTCCATGGGTAGCACTAATCCCAAATCTTTTTCTTCCCCATTCCTTCTCTCCACTCTTTCCATCTTTACTACCTCTCCAACACCTCCTCATCTTGCTTTTCATGAACTAAAGTGGACGCCCTGGTAGGTATTCTTCCCTACATTTCTCCCTGGTCATTGAAACTATTGAAGGGGGAACTTGTTTTATCAGACACAAACACATTATAGAAAGGTATGGCTAACAAAAAATGATGGTCTTGGAATAGACAAAAATTAAAAGAGAGTGAAGAGGGATAAATCCTAATATAAACCACATTTGATATATAACTAAGTGATATTTCAATAAGTGGGGAAAGGTAGTTCATCTCATAAATGGAACTTGAACATAAGTCACCCTTTCAAAGTTTATAATTAAGCATAGCATTTATTTTTATGTTTATTTTAAAATTTCATGGAAAACTACCAAAGGGAGCCTGGAGCACAGAAAGACTATTCACTCAAGCAGAGGATAGTAACACAGAACATTAGAAGCTTATCCTCAAAGGTGACATATGGAACATTTGTGGTTACAGGTGTCATGTAAAAACATTCTTGGTGAAGAAGGTCAAACAACAGGATAGTCAAAATATATTTCACCTGTAGCTTTCTGCCATTTAACTTAAATGAAACTCTTCTTTTCCTGGTTACTCCGCTATTACAGGAGCAAACAATGTTAGAAGACCATGGTTAAGAATTCGATTGACCTCTCATTCCAGAAAGATTTTCTACCTCCGGGAATCCTCTCCTTTCAACAACTCTATGCCAGATGTTCCAGTGAGCACCAGTCTCATCCCCCTCAAGCTATATAGTGCAGCAGTCCTGGCCACATGAGATTTAAGTACTGAAAATGCATCAGCAAATTTTAAACTTATGATCTTTACATTTTCCTTTAATGAATATTTCATTGCAATTTTTTATCCTGGAGGTCAAGCTCCCCATAGCAGGAGCAGGTGAAATTTTACTTCTTAGAGAGATTTTAGGCTTAAAAAATCAGGTTTTGTGGAAAGAAAAGTTTTGCTCAATTCCTTTCTCTCCTTTCATATATTGAGAACAATCCTGAAAAGACCAGTTAATGACCTTCTGTAAATATGAGATGATGTCCCAAGTACTCTTGTTTAAGGCTTAACTTGAGTCAAGTGGAAGAAAGGGATAACGGAAAATCCTATTCTTTCATCTCCTTCCTGAGGAAGACAAGGGGAAATCTAGGTAGGAGAAAGTAGTAATGGAACATGTGTTTCCTGACTGCCCCTCTAGGCTTTGTTCCCAAGGGTGGGAGGCACTCGAGGTAACACAGAAATCAAGCTGCTCCTCTCTAGCTGCCAGACACCCCCTGAGCTAGACCCCACCAGGACAGGGCATTGAGGTAACAGAGAAGCCCTGGACTTTGCTTCTGAGCTGATCTGAACCCCCAGGTGGCCCCTACACTGAGCTAAGAGAATGGATTGCCAGGGACTTTATGAGACAAGGCTGGGTGATCTTGCAAAGGCAGAGGCAGGGTGAGGCAGAAGGGTGATGCTCCACAGCCCATGAGAGCTATGGGAAGCCAAATCAGCAAGAAGAGGGTGGCCCTGGCTCTGTGGGGACATTCCAAACTGAAAGAAGCCACGCACTTTCCATCTACAGATATAAAGCCCGAAAGGAAACGGTACCCAGGGGCCATGGGACGGTGTCTAGGAGCAGGCTGCCACACGTCACAGCTCGGTGAGCCAGAGGCCAGGGCCATTTCCTCCCAATGACCCACAGAGCCAGACACCGTTGAAAGGAGAGAAACCTGGGGAAGAAGAGACTTTCCAAAGACTGGGCATTTTTGTTTAAAAGTCTTTGTCCTACCTTAAAAGAGTAAGTAACTGGGACAAAAGTAAAACTTTAAACTGCTTTGGACACTCAGTTAATACTTTGTTTTCCTGCTAATCAGCCAGCGACAGCACAGGTAAATGCCAGCTAAATCACAAACAAAAACTGTTCATTTTCACTGCAAAACCAAGCAGCGATTCAGGTTAAACCTGTGTCTGGGCAACTTGGCTCCCTGACCTGTTTCTGGATTGTCAGAGAAGCAGTTCCAGAGCTCCTAAGAATCCCCTTAAGGGGTTTGAAAACCCAAAGAAGACAATGCTGACTACCAATAGAATGCATCTTCTTCTTATCCCCCTCCCAGAGAAATTCAGACACAGAAAAAAACACTTCTAAACAATTCTAAACAATTTTACAAGTAATGATCTGAGCAGTGTGAAAGAGCACATCCATAAACCTCTTTTCCCTGCTCCTCTATTTGCCATGTCCAGCTTCTTTCCACTTCTCCACGATTAGGCATTGGGTCTTGGCTAAACCCAGATGCTCTGATTTATTTTTCCTTTCTCTTTTCAAACCACAGTAACTCACACAGGAGCCAAACCCCTTAACTAAAGAATAATTCATGGCAGAGCAGCCAGGGTTTTAAACAAAATCGTTTGGGTGGGGGCTTGGGGGGAGTGAGAGCCAGGAGGTCAGAAGTTGATCCCTGAGTGAGGTGTGCAGAGGCCTCCTCCCCAGGCTAGCCTGCGGGGACTATCACATTACCCCAAGGGCCTGTGCCGAGGCCAGAAACAATGCTGCTTGGATCCTATTCATCCCCTCCTCCGTCTCAGCACAGCCCTCAGGGCAGTGAGGCTCTCTGCTCTCAGGACACTGGTCCTGCGGAAGGGCTTGCGTTTCCCTGGTGGGGGAGTTACTGAAATGTAAGATGTTCACTTGCCTCAGTGAAGAGAGGCCATGCTGCTTGAATAAATGATCCTTAAGCTCATCATGTGGTTCAGTGGAAGGCAACTGGGCTCCCCAACAAAAGCTCTAAGTGGTGCTTAGCAAGGCAGGCCCAAACAGCACAATACAGAAGGATGACTCAGGAAAGGCTTTGTACTCACAAGCTTGGCCCGTTCTCTCTGCTCACAAATCACACTCACACACACACACACACACACGCTTCAGATTATGACACTGAACTTCCCTCCTAGGTTACCCTGTCAACTGGCCAAGGTGCCTCACCCAGGTGTGAATGGTATGGAGCCGGCATGCCTCTGCAGAGTGAGACCAAAGCAAAGCCAGCTGGAAACAGCTTCTGCAGGCGGACTTCCAGATCCGCATGGTGGGTGTCCCTGGAAGGAAGGTTGAGTTGGGACTGGCAGAAACTCTCTCTCTCCTTTTCTTACTATAGAGAAAGTTTCAGATGCTCTATGGAAAATGAGGCAATTAGGAGAATGCCCCCTGGAAGATTGGCAGTGAATGTTGGAGTGCAGCTGCCAGGGACTGGCTTGAACGAGTGCTTTAGGTGGAGAGAGCTGGGGCGGTGTTGGAGAAGCCAGTTCCTAGTGATGGCCCTTCCTCCCCCTGCCTTTCCAGGTGTGTGGACTGGAGTGAGCTGTCAATGTCAGTATGCACACTGTCATGGATGGGTGCTGCCTTGCAAAGAATCATGCCCACTGCCCCCAGCACACTGTCTGCCTGTGGGAAGCCTGGGATCTGTGAACTGAGGGAGCCGCTGTGGTCTACACATGGGTCTCCTTGGGGATGCACTGCACTGGCAGAAGCAAGAGGCTCGTGAAAACTTCTGTGGTATGGTAAACTGTGGTTGACTTGGCAAGGCTTCCCTGTATATGAATCAATGATATGTGTCACTCCACTCAATTAAAAAAATACTTCCAGCAGAATTTCTCAAATGGTTTGTAACAGTACATATTTTGTATTTCAAGAGTCAGCTTTCTCTTGAAAGAATATGAGGTTTACCAATAATCATATAAAATCCCCCATATCACATATGCTTTTTATTATGGCTATAACTGTATAACATCTAATAACCTTTCTCCTAGATGAAGAAAATTAATTGAATCTACTCATCTTCCATCTACTATTGTCTCAGTTTCAATGGGGAAAAAAAAAGAAAAAGTGGAAAACAAATTATTTTTGTTTTAAGAGAATTAAAATAGCTAAGAAAGTATGCCCTTCTAGACCAGTAATGATAGGCCCTGCCTGGCTCCAACAGCGGATACTGTTTCAAACGTTATAACATTTTGCTGATGAACATGCCTGACTGAATTTCTAACCATTCATTTTCTAAATTGTACTTTTTAAAACTTGACAAGACTTGTTTGGTTACTGAATTATATCCTCTTCTGAATTTCTTCTGAAAGTTTTTTTTCCCCCCTTAAAGGGATATTATCCTTGCTTTGCACAGATTTCTTTCTCAAATCACTTCACAGCCTCACCATTCCCACTGGTTCATCCTCACATCTGAGTCACGCATGTGCTGTGCTGTGTTGGGCTTAGTCGTTCAGTTGGGTCCGACTTGGTAACCCCATGGACTGTAGCTCACCAGGCCTCTCTGTCCGTGGGGATTCTCCAGGGAAGAATACTGGGGTGGGTTGCCATGCCCTCCTCCAGGAGATCTTCCCAACCCAGGGATCAAAACAGGTCTCCAACATTGCAGGCAGATTCTTTACCATCTGAGCCACCAGGGAAGTCCTAATGATGTATGGTAAAGGCCAACTTCACAAACAGAAGGTGTTGCCTTAGTAACAATTTACAAGAGAAGAAAAAAGAGGATCTGATGTTAGAGGAGTTCTGGCCGAGACTCTGAATTTTACTCTGGGGTTTTCTCCCTTTGGTTTTTCTTTAAAAGAATCAAATGAGATACAAACCCAAGGGCCACAGGTCCATCCTTCTGAGAGATGATTGTTAATGCCCAACAGACAGAAAGGACCTCATGATACAATGCTTGTTGCATCCAACTCGGTGTTGGTCTACACAGAAATTCAAATATTGAAACCATCTTCCGGGGCCAGGAAGGAAAATGTGGTGTTTTTTTTTTTTCAATATAGATCTAGCCAACATTTAGGATATATGTCATTTTTATTGTTATGCTCTGAATGCCCACAAATCCCAAAGCAAGTTCCATATTAAGATTTTGGCTTCTATTAAGACCACAACTTTGGTATGGAAAGGCATGCCTCCTTTCATCAAAGTAGGAAAGAAAAACAAAGTAAAGAATGATAAAAAGCAGTAGAGGCCTAAAATATATCTATTTACACTGATCTCACTAATAATATTAATCTTTAATATTGAACTTCAATTTTTTTTACCTATTTATTTTTATGAGAAATTCTTATGCCCTAAACACTTAATTCTCTTGGTCCCTAATAGTCTACTAGTTGCTTATGTTTTTGTTAAAAATCAGTAGGTTTCAAATTTCATGACCCCTCAGTCACATTACCCTCCTAGGATTCTTTTTTTTTTTTTTCCATTTATTTTTATTAGTTGGAGGCTAATTACTTTACAATATTGTAGTGGTTTTTGCCATACATTGACACAAATCAGCCATGGATTTACATGTATTCCCCATCCCGATCCCCCCTCCCACCTCCCTCTCTACCTGATCCCTCTGGGTCTTCCCAGTGCACCAGCCCCGAGCACTTGTCTCATGCATCCAACCTGGGCTGGTGATGTGTTTCACCCTAGATAATATACGTGTTTCAATGCTGTTCTCTAGATACATCCCATCCTCGCCTTCTCTCACAGAGTCCAAAAGTCTGTTCTGTACATCTGTGTCTCTTTTTCTGTTTTGCATATAGGGTTCACTTGGATGGGGAAAAAAAGTATCTGTGACTTTGTCAACAGTATAAATTATAGATTTTTTATATCATGTCATAACTTTATAGAGGAATTATTTATGTTCAGTGCTGTGTTCAAACCTGGTAACTTTTATGAAAACTCATTGGTAGGTGTTGTTTTAGTTTCTTAATGTTTCTTAATAAAAGGGAAAATTTACTACTGTATTACAGATTTATAAAACTTTTGGTAATTGAATATTATAATAATCCTATGCATTTACTTTATGCATTTGTTTTCTGAAAAATCAAATAAATTAGTATTATTCTGAGAGAGAATCTGTGATTATTGAAGGAGACGGTGGCACACAGACACTCAAAAGCTAAGAAACAGTACAGCCAGGCCTACATGATTGGTGGTACAGCTCAGGGGATGTATGAAGAAGGATCCGAAGGAGCTAGGGAAAGAGGGCCTGCTTAATTATCAAAGTTGGCCATGAAGGGGAAAAACACAGCATGTGCACTATGTGTATGCTATTCTCAATTCCCACAACCTTGGACAATATTTACATATTTGTCAGGGGGAGGGGGAAATAATTAGCCACATCATGGTCCAGTCATCATAAAGAATGTGTGCATTTAAGTCCACTAACTGTTGCCAAACATTCAATAGACAAAATTCAAGCCACTAATTCCATTGTAAGGATAGGTTTAAAAAACCCTACAAAATACTTCTTTGAGGCCAATCCAGGAAAGACAATCTGAAACGGTTTCTCTTTTTTCCATAGAAATGTTTATAAATCTCATCTACGGCCTTAAATTGAGACTGCCTTGTTCTTGGATGAACTGCACCCAATCTTGTCACATATTTTTGCAGCTTTGTGCTGCCAGTGATCGGAGCCTCATGGTCATTTCAAATATAAAACCTCATGAAATTCATTTCAAAATGTTTGTAGTGGAGCAGTCCCCTGTTAAATCAGTCCCTCAGCAGACAGGGTGTTGGCCATGGAGTCTGGAATGGAGTACTTAGCATTCCCAAGGAGAAGCTCCTTAGCATCCCCTAAGGAAAATGCAGGTAATCGAAGTAATTAGTGGCACTCAAGCATTGAAAGCATTTTAATACTACATTTCCTGACTGAGCAGAGGTCCTTTTGCTGACTAAAAAAAAAAAATGTTGGGCATTAGAAAATGTAACATATAGAATAATGGAAAGGTATAGGTTAGGGAGTGGTCATACTAGAAAGAACTGTCAGAAATTGGAAGCTGGGGCTTCTAGAAACTTGAAGCCCAAAGAGAAATTACTTGTGAAATTTATAGCAGTAACTTTCTCCATCTTATTATGTCCTTCACTATTCTTTTCTACCTCCTATTCCTTTCTTCTCCTGTCTCCATTATTTTCTCCTCTAAATTTTCAAACCCTTTCTCTCTTCCATCTTCTCTATTTTTCATATCTCCTCTCCCTCTCTTCCTATAAGAAAATTTCATATTTGAAAAGGATGTAGTCAAAACATCTCTCAGGTTGTAGTGTTTGCATGACATCTTTTGCCCCATTCTTTTGATTCAAACTACCTATGTCTTTATATTTGAAGTGTGTCTCTTGTTAATAGTATATATTTAGGTCATGTACATGTGAACACAAGTGTATTAATCCAGTCTAACAATCTCTTTTAATTGGAATGCTTAAGCCACTTATAGCAAATGTAATCATTGATAAACTGGGATTAGCTCTATAATTCAGCTATTTTCAAATTACCTAATCTGTTCTTCCATCTTCTTTACTTTCTTCAAATTAAGCAAAGATTGTTTTTATTCATTATATTTCTTTGATTGGTTTTCTTAGTTATATCTTTCTGTACTGTTTGCAATGATTACACTAGATGTTAAAATATACACACCCGATTTATTATAGTTTACCTTGAATATTTTATATCACAAACATTTTTACCACCCCCTCTGCCTTTGGTATTGTTGTCATATATATGACTTCTATGTGTTATAAACTTCACAAAGCATTATTATTTTGTTGCTTTTCTCTTTTTGAACTGACTTTTATGTTCACCCACATATATATATATATATACTTTCTGAAATTTTCCTTTTAGCCAGTATAGTTTCAAAATACACAAAGCAAAAACCTGATAGATTGCCGATATAAATCCACACATGAAATTAGATATTTCAGTACCCTCCTTCTCAGTAAATGATAGAACAAGGAGACAAAATATCAGTAAGAATTAAAGACTTAACAGTATCAACCCAATGAACACTTACTGTACACTCCACTCAATATGAGCAAATATATAGTCTTTTCAAGTGTACACAACACATTTAGCAATATATATGTTATTTTTGTGCCACAAAGCAACTCTAAATAAATTTAAAAGGATTCAAGGTGTATATAATATGTACTCTGATCACAAAGAAATTGAATTAGAGGTCAAAACAGAAAGCTACTCAAAATATCCAAATATGTAACCAACTAAATAAAACATTTCTAAATTATCCACAGGACAAATAAGAAATTAAAAGGGAATCTAGGAAATATTTTGAACTGAAAAAGGGGGTACATTAATGTAAATAAAGTAGAAGAAAGGAAATAATATAATCAGAGCAGAAATCAATGAAAGGGGAGAAAAATATTATAGAGAATATCAATGAATCCAAAGCCTGATTCTTTAAGAAAAATCAATAAAATTGCTAATCCTCTAGACTACTAGCTAATAAAAAAAAATTAAGAGAAAAGATACAAACTGTCAATATCAAATGATATTATTACATATTCTACAGATATTAAAAGAACGAGACAATTATAGAAAACTTAATACCAATACATTTGACAACTATATGAAATGATCAAATTCCCTGAAAGATGCTAAATATCAAAGCACACTCAAAAAGAAATCAAGAATACCAATAGCTATATATCACCTTGGCTTCCCTGGTGTCTCAGAGGGTAAAGAATCTATTGACCTGGGTTCAATCCTTGGGTTGAAAGGATCCCCTGGAGAAGGGAATGGCTACCCACTCCAGTATTCTTGCCTGGGGAATTTCATGGATGAACCTTCCCACAAAGAAATTCCTGGCTCATGTGGATTCATTAGTGAATTCTACCACACACTTAAGAAATAAATAACATCCATTTTTCACAAGCTCTTCCAGAAAACAAGATAAGGAAATAATTCCAAACTCATTCTATGAAGCCAGCATTACCTGATATCAAAACTAGACATTACAAGAAAAGAAAACTTTAGACCATTATTACTAACGAGCATAGATGGAAAAGCTTTTAACAGAATTTTAGCTATTTGAATACAACCATATACAAAAAGGATAATATACAATGACAAAGAAGGGTTGATTCCAGGAATGCAGAGTTAATTTTAACATTCAATCAAATAAATCAAACTTCCAGTTATAAAATAAATAACTCATGAAGATGTAGGGTACAAACATACTGTATTGCACGTTTGAAAATTTCTAACAGTGTATGGTAAAAGTCCTCATCACAAAGGAAAAAATTGTTCTGACTATGTATGGTGACACGTTAACTAGACTTATTGTGTTGGTAATTTTGCAATATATTCAAATATCAAATAATTATTTTGTATACCTGAAACTAATGTAATGTTATATGTAAATTATATCTCAATATTTTTTTAAATCAAGAAAGATAGTTTATTGTGATAGAAGATCAGAGTCTTTGGGAGTGAGGGGATGTCTGAGTGGAAGCACAGTGATGATTCTGGGAGAGGCTGATTTGTGTCTTGACCCAGCCGATGATTGTGAAAATATATGAACAAAAGGAAGAGAATCATCTCATTAAGACTAATAAATAAGTGGTGGTTATTTGCAAGAGAAAAACAGTAACAAATATCTTCTGGCCATTTTCAGAGACCATAAATTTTTTTTAAAAATTGTATTTGATGTCATAGAAACTTAAACTTTACATAGAGAAAAATACTCTGAACAATTGAAATGGCAAGATGCACTAGTTTTAAACATTGTAACATATCTTTAATATATAACGACTTTCCTACAAATAAATATAAAGATGAACATAATAATAGAAAAAATAGACATCAACTATGTCTAGATAATTCAGAAAATTAAAAAGCATAAATGGTCAATCAACCTATGAAAATTATCCTTATTTAAAAAAGGAAATTATTATAAAACATAACAAAGCATCATTTTAGCTTATTAAAATGCTAAATATTTTTTTTAAGTAATAGGATATTTTAGGGTGAGAATATAAAATGTTCTCACATATTGTTGAAGAGAAAATATGTTCATACAACACTCTGGACAATAATTTGCAAGAGTCTAAAAGATATATGCTCATTTTAATACAGAAAGCCTTTTCACCAGAATTTACTCAAGAGTAAAATAAAAATATGTATAAGTATTCTCTATGGTGAACTTAGCAAGAAAGGTAGCAAAGCTATATATGCAGAACATTTCATTTTCAGAAAAATGCATTTATATGCATATAGAAATATCAGAAAAGATAAAACTAAAATGTAATAAAGATAATAACTGGGGTGGGAAAGTATTATGGTTAAGTTTTAATTTTGTTCATTTCTTTTAATTTATGTGTTTTAGTTTTTAAAAACCACTTGATTCCTTACAAATTCTATAATATGACTCAATTTAAATTTTTAAAAATTATAAATATATTTAGGTGAAAATGTGTGTAGAAAATGACTATGAAGAAAATTACCATAATATTAACTACAATACTTACTACAATGATAGACATTGGGATATTAATTTTTTCTTTAACATTTTTTCCTACAAAGAACATGTGTTTCTTTTTATAACAACCAATTTTTTAAGTAAATGAAGACTTTTTAATGAAGTACAAGTAGAAAGTATATATTAATTGACATAAATCTCAGGCAAAGCAAGAGAGTCCATCATGGAAAACAGTAATTACAAATGTTCATTTATGAAATAGTTAAATTAGAAACAACTAAATTATGAACATAAACAGAAGAAAGTCAATGTATAATCCATGAACAGAGAGGCCTCAATGATTCCAGCGTTGACCTGGAACACTGCTAACTAGGCCATTTCTTTGAGTAATCCAATTAGGTCCAGTTAGTTGAAAATATTTAAAAGATTGAAAAAATATATATATATTCAGGGTGACAGATCTGTTTCTCTCTCAGGAGTTAAGGAGAGAGATCCTTTCATACTTTTCTTAAGGACGCAGATGCTTTCCTGAGACTTCTATGTCCAAGGCATCTAGACCAGGACAAGTTTGGTCTTTGTCTTTGAGCTCCCAGGAATAATGGAATTTTTCTACTACATTATTTATTACTGACATACGTTAGACAGAATTCTAGCTATTTTATAATCAAATTGGCAAAACTGACCGAATTCCCTGGTTGTGCACTGGTGAGAAAAGCGTGTGATAACTTTCTCATGACACATCCTCAGTTTCAGAACTCATTTGGCACTTGATGACATTCAGACTGAAAGGGCCAATTTATTTCTTCTCTAACATTACCCCAATATGTGATGAAATGTAGCTTAGAGAAATGGCTTATCTAACCCATGGAGAAATGAAAATGACTTTGTCATGTGGTGACTTGAAAGCTGACTTATATTTAGAGTAGTATTTCAGACAATAGTGATAGTGAAGTTGCTCAGTCATGTCCGACTCTTTGCAACCCCATGGACTGTAGCCCACCAGGCTCTTCTGTCCATGAGATTTCCCAGGCAAGAATACCAGAGTGGGTTGCCATTTTCCTGCTCCAGGAGATCTTCCTGACCCAGGGTTCGAACCCGGGTCTCTGGCATTGTAGGCAGACTCTTTACCATCTGAGCCACCAGGGAAGTCCTTTGAAAGTGAAAGTCACTCAGTTGTGTCTGACTCTTTTTGACTCCATGGACTGGGGCCTGCCAGGCTCCTCTGTCCATGGACTTCTCCAGGCAAGAATACTGGAGTGGGTAGCCATTCCCTTCTCCAGGGGATCCTCCCCACCCAGGGATCAAACCCAGGTCTCCCGCATTGCAGGCAGATTCTTTACCATCTGAGCCACCAAGGAAGGCCTAGTGGTTAGAAAAAGCTCTACACACACAATGAGCCTTTATCCTCTTTCTCTAGATCAGTAGTTTTCAAAGTGTGGTCCCTAGAGTAGCAGCACTGTTAGAAATGCAATGTTTGGGCTGCCCTCTATTACTAAATCAGAAACTCTGGCATTGGGGCCCTGTAATCAGTTATTCAATAAATTCTCTAGATGATGTTAATGAACATAAAGTTTGAAAATGATTGTTCCAGGTGGTCTTTGATATGGATCCTTAGAGAGCTTCCCTGGTAGCTCAGATGGTAAAGCGTCTGCCTACAATACGGAGACCTGGGTTCGATCCCTGGGTCAGGAAGATCCCCTGGAGAAAGAAATGGCAACCCACTCCATTAGTCTTGCCTGGAAAATCCCATGGACTGAGGATCCTGGTAGGCTACAGTCCATGGGGTCGCAAAGAGTCAGACACGACTGAGCAGCTTCACTTTCACTTAGAGATCTACTTAAGAGAATAGAACACAACACTAAATCTATAGGAAAGATTTTTCCCATGATATTTTTGCAGAAATTTTACAGCATTTTTAATCATTTATTACGTTTGAAAGGTAAAAATTCCACATTTATCAGAATTCTTATCATGAATAAATAATATAGTGCCATTTAAGAAGAAAAACCATGTGTCAATGTTTTCCTGTTTAACATGAAACATAGGGGAGACAACAAGATCCTACTAAAAGAACACTGATCTTGTGTATCTTCCATTACACATTGTCATATAATATTTCTTTGTACCCTATCAGTTCAGATCCGTTGCTCAGTTGTGTCTGACTCTTTGTGACCGCAAGGAATGTAGCACGCCATGTATGTTCATTAAGTTGAACTCATGCTAACATCAAAGTCCTAAAATCCTGGCATCCACCAACATTAATATAATAAGAATGTTCTGCTATCATTACCATGTAGCTCCAAAATTAGAGTTTAATATTATCTCATTTAGCAGCTCAGAAATAAGAAGATAGGAGAGAATTTGAGAGTACACATTGCCAAATCTGCAAATTATCAGTGTAGCTCTGTGAGTCTGCATTCTACACGAGGATACTTTCTAGAAAAGGGAATCAGAATACATGCTTTGGTGGAAGGAAGTGAAATTTGATAAGAGCCTCATGTTCATTTCAACTATACAGGGAAAATATATCTATACAGGAAAATGTAACTATATAACTACACAGAAAAAATATATCAGCATACAAAAATAAAGCCATTTCTGTTCCAGAGTGCAGTCTGGGATCTTCATAAAATTTTGAATGTATCCTCTCTTTAATCTTCAAAGCATAGTGTTTAAGCTATCTGTTGCAATTATCTATTCTTCTTACAAATCTGCAATTTATACAAGACCTTGTGGGGATAGCTCGTCTCTGCTCTGCATGGCATTAACTGGCATGGCTTAACACTGGGGGCTAGAGTGAGTGAAGACTCATTTATTCACATGTCTGATGACTGATTCTAGTCACTTATTGAGGATTTCGCAGGGATTGTTGACCAAACACTCACCCATGTCTTTTCATGTGGCCTGGGCTTCTAAGGGTGAGCACTCTGAGAGAGAGGCGAGTGGAAAGCCACGTGACCTTTTCCAGCCCAGCCTCTAAAGTCAAGGCTGGCAAGACTTCTGCCATATTTGAATAGTCAGAGCATTCCCTCCCTATCCTTCCCAGGATCCAGGGAAACGTATATAAACCTCACTTCTTGATGAGCAAGTGCCAAGGTTCTGGGAAAGCATGTAGGACCAGAAATGAAGCTACAGCCACTTTTGCAAAATACAGTATAGCCACAGTCCTCTGTGAACAACAATGTACATTTCTTCTCTGGACATGAGAGTGAGCAAGTCTGCAGACAATTCCAACTTCTAGCCTTAGCATCAACCCAGCTGTTTGTGAGTGGATGAAAAGAAAGCTAATCCCACTGGGCCCTGGACCAGGTTGCAAACACATGAGCAAAAAGCAAAGCATATTGTTTTGCTTTAAGCCTTTATCTGTGTATTGGAATGTTATGTAGCAGTAGGTAAGTGGAAGACAGATTCTCAACTTTTTCCCTAGTTAAACACAGGTAAGAGACACAATGACACAGGAGACTCTGTTCAACTCAACGAGATTTAAAATATAAGAAAGTCTGGCTCTCAAGCTCACCCTCATTCTATTTATCCAGGAAGCATTTTGAAATATCTGAGGGTTATACCATCATAGGGATAATGCTGAATTCACCTGAGTTTATGCAAAAATAGTACATTACAAATTTTGGTACCTTACCTATCATTATAACATACTTATAATGATACTCCAATGTGTCATAAGAAAATGCAGATTGAAAACTACTGTCTCAGACACACTGAGGGGTAAAAATTTCTCCAAAAAAGTTTAACAAATAACCCTGAAATTAACAAATGAATGCAAGACTCTGAGCTTAGTTTTATCTATATTTCAAAAAAAGTCTGCCTCAGGTAGCATGTTGCTGGATAGACAGGAGCACGTACAAATGGAATGGGAAATGGAAACATTATCAATAAGCAACTTGCTCTGTTCACTCTGAGAGATGGTGAAGGAACTGTCAGTCACTCTCTCTGCCATTGAGCAAGTGCTTCATATATACTGTAACCACCATTCTAATTTTGCCCAGTAGAGTCTCAGCATTTTTTTTTTAAGAGTCTCAGCATTTTACCTGATTCCACATTGTGTCCAAATAAAATTCTGAATAATAATTTATGTGGTCATTTTATTCATAAGTCAAGTATTTACAAAAACAACTTGTGGGTTTGTGGGATGTCTTCTGATATCTCTGGACAAATCTTTGGAACAATTTCTAAGAGAATGAATCTGGATAATGTACTTTACATCCCAATCTGAAATCAAGACATGAGGATCATATTTGCCCTGGATTCAGCATGCTACACTCTGTTAGCTGTCCTCCTCTTCAGTCTGACTCCCTGCCAGTTATAACACTACCTCTGTTGGTTACAACTGAGCAATAAGTAGACTTTTGACTAAAAGCACTCAACATATTTTTCCAATGGTCTCCACTGGAACTTTAAATTCAGCCTCTAAGTGCTTTGTAAAATTAATTTGCTTGCTCAGAATTTCATACTTCCTTTAGCGCAGTATGTAAGGAAACTGCAGGAAGAAAGTCTTTGCCCAAGTTTCCATTGATGGAGGAGCTTTGCTTTCTACCCAGCGGAGTCATGTTGATAGAGTCCCAACCATACCACACTTCCATTAAACCACTTTACCTGATTGCCTAGTAAGTCATCTCTGTAATCAAAACATCTTGTTGAATTTTCTGACAGGTACATGGATTTTGATAATTAAGTTATCAGACTTGAAGCTTTCACACCAATCATTAAAAATCTTTCTTGGTCTAAAAATAAAGCCCCAAACATGATTATATGATTACTATAAAATGGAAAATATAAAACATTAAAACAGGTGGCCTAGTACAGGCTATTTTCAAAATGAAGACAAGATCTTGGTTTTTACCTGCAGGGAGCTCATAGTTGTACATATGAGAAGACACTGGGTCCCCTGAGTTCTGGGCTAGGCTATAAACAAAGGGTTTATCACATGACAGATAAAGGCAGAGCCTGATTTCCTTGTCCACCCTCATACCCAAAAGATCAAAAAGTCAATTTTTCTCTGAAGTCCAAAACCATCAATTATGAAAAGTCTTTCACTTAGAGATGACTTTTATTTTCATCAGTCTCCGTCAACCTGGAAGCACTGAATATCCAAGTTCATAAGATATATGCATCTGACTTGCTCACAAATATACAGAGTAGACTTGTATGTACATTTGTACATGCATGGATATTTGATAGCAATAGCTAACACCATCTCTCAATGTTTTGTGGAACAAAAGCAAGCCATCATTTGCATTCATAAAGGACCCCCTCTCTCTTTTTCACAAAAAAAAACAAGAAGTTTTATTTTTTTCTTATTAATACTTTATTCTTTAATTGGAGGAAGATAATTGCTTTACAATGTTGTGATGGTTTTTGCTATACAACACAAGTCAAAACAAAACAAAAAAGGTGCAAAATTCTGTGAGGCAGGCCCTTGCTAATCTCCTACTACATTGGTTACATTAAGTGCGCTTTCAGCAAAGGAAACTCTATAGGCTTTATTATCTATTTGCCCAAATCAAAAGGACTGTAGCCCTGGGGATTGTTGACCACAACTGGTCTTTTCCTCATTATTTAAAATAAATGAAGGGATATAAATTTGAAACATCTTATCTGGTCTAAGAGCCAAAAATGCAAGTTTATAAAAGTAAACTGGGTAAAAGGCCGTTCGGGCCAGTTGACAGGCATCCAGGAAGCTCCTATGGCAAGTGTGGCCTGCCTGGTGTCCCTTGACCCTGTGTTCTGAGCTGGATAGACTGAAACCCAAACTCTCCCTGCCTTGTGAGATAGCCCATGGGTTGAACCTTAGGTTTCTGGGATGCCTTGTCTCTTTCATGGCACCATGGCTGCTTCTGGCTTAGCATGGGGGACCAACCAGCAATACACACGCATGTGAGGAAGTCCATGTATATCTGCAAGAAACCTCATTCAAAGAGTCTAAGTTCAGATAGCTTTAAGATGAAATACAACAATCATAAACTGGCTTTGTTAAGCTGTCAAAAATAACTATCTATCATGTAGGTAGATAGGCAGAAAGTAAATGAGATCATATTGATTGGTCCTTTCATGTCTATCAATGAGAAATCAACTGCATGTGTTTAAATATATCTAGGTTCTGAGTTTAAACAGTGGCTATTTCTCAAAGGTTTGGAGCTTTGGTAATGAGCTTCTTTAGGGTCAGAGACTATATTTAATTCACTGTTATATCCCTGGAAGTTAGTACAGTACCTAGCAAAGCTATTCTGTAAATATTAAGAAATTAAAGCATTATAGGCTCAGTTTAGCATGTAAACATGTTTTATGACCATCTTAACTTTATAGTGGAGAAGGAAATGGCAACCCACTCCAGCATTCTTGCCTGAAGAATCCCATGGACAGAGGAGCCTGGTGGGCTACAGTCCATGGGGTCGCAAAGAGTCGGACATGACTGAGCGAACTCACTTCACTTCACTTCCTTATTTGTAAAGTAGTGTGGACAGAGAAATCTGGTGGGCTACATGGAGTCAACAAAGAATCGGACAAGACTGAATGACTGAGGACACACAGTATAATAAGTTAAGAGAAAAGCAAGAGACAGGACTTTCCCTAGTTCTCACATCTTCATAAAAGCTTATATACACACAATCCTATCCCAGTTCTTCTAGTGCTTGGTTCTTATGTTTTGTTTTGTTTTTTTCTTTCTTTTTGTGTATATTCTGCATTCCACTGCCATAAAAAAGAGGCTAGTGAATATTTAATATCAGAGACTTATTTTTTAGGTAATCTCTAGGGATGTGTCCTGGGCTTAGTACGGGCTCAGCTCCACTCTCCAGACCTTCCACATATGCAGTCCTGAATAATAATTTCTGGATTGATCCTAGTAGTTTCTGTTCCTGTGTTTTAGTTTGGAAATTCCTAAACTATCTACAGAAACAAATCAGATTAAATCATTTCTGGAACAGTGTTATTGCTAAGTGTACTATTTTAAGTTCAAATTCATATACAAAACCCTCAGTTAATCAGAATTTTCATTTAACTGGAAGTTAAGTCCCACTGAAGATAAACAATCTTTTGCAAAATAAGCAAAGTCCACAAGTGCTAAACCATAAAGAATATGCAATGAAGTCTTAATTACCTTTTCAGCACATGATTGAAGAAAATTAAATGGATATTTATGAACCACAAAGAAGGAAGCTGATGGTTGCAATTCTTAATCTGAAAGTCCTGCACTTTGTTTCATTCCTCAAAGGACGTTTTTAAAACTTCTGGGGAAAAAACTCAAATAGCAAGTGCTCCCAATGACCGAGCTACCATTTATCACCCATATTTCACAGAAAGTCCTTCATAATGGATGTTCTTTATATTTTATCTTCCCAAATATAGATGTCTTCACCCTTTGAACAGTATGACTTTTTTAAAATATGATTTATTTTCCAGTATTTTGTATGTAGAAAGCAATTATTACATACTTGTTGAGTTAATTAAAGAAGGAATGAATGCAAGAACCAGCTACTATGGGGGGAAAATAAAGCAGTAAAATAATTCTACCTAGTTGTTCCAGTGAAAATGCTAATCATGAGTAGCATACCTCAGTGCTAAGGGTGTGTACCCTGCACCTTTTTTTCTGGGATGAATGCAAGTCTATGGTTACTAAGTCCTCTCACAGACCCATTATCTCTCACAGTACCCCATTTCTCTGCCTAATTAAAGCATTCTTTCTGGAAGGCATGACTAAGTCAAAGATGCTTCAAACCAGATGCGTGTGGCATACAGAAACCTTCTAGCCCAAGCAAACTGCAGTCTTTTCATCTGGGTGATGTAAGCACTGGCCTTGGCTGTACTCAATTTCAACATCAAAAACTTGTCCATTTGTGCTATGCTTATTTACCCATTATACTCATTCAATTTTCCCACATACCCTTCCCAATTATCTATCCATTTAACCCATTTAGTCTATCTCTAGTACAGTAAACATGTTCCCCTTTACCATTTACTAGCACTTGGGCTGGACTTTCAAGGGCCTCTAACAGGCTTTGTGATTCATTTATTTTTTCCTCTTGTTCAATTTTACACTTATGACTCATCCCAAAAGTGGATGCTGCTGCTGTAGACAAATGCATTGGCAAGAACCTAACTACACAATTGACCATTTAGTCTTAAAACTAAATGAAACAGAATAATGGCTGCAAAATTGATCTGGGCCATGGGGCAGAAGCTATACTTAAACTTCATTCAGCATAGCACCTGCCACAAAGCTGGTGTAGTGAAAATTGTATCATGATGATATGCCCTAGGTCTGGGTGCCATTTACTGTCTTTTCCATTATTGTTGATAATAACAGTGCTTTCAAATGGGACAACATTCCTCCTGCTGCAGATAAAAAGGATTTGGAAAAATATCCTATCATCTTATTTGAGAGACCAATAAAGTAATAATTCAATTTTCTCCATTTTTCTGGGAACTTGGCAGATAATATTAATTATTATCTATAGCCAGGGCACCAGTGAAACTAGTAAATAAGAATAAAGTGCATTTGTTAATAAAAATAAAGCTAGTAAATTAAAATAAAGTTCATTTGTTTATTTTTGTTTCGTAGGAGAATTAGACCATTCTGACATTTTGAAAGAATAAAGTTTGGCTCATCTGACACTTCTCAGAGGTACTTCAAAGCACCCTAATTCTCTCCTTCAATACTGACCATTTGGCATAAAGATCTGAAAGCCAATTTGTCATCAGTTTACTCTCTCATCACCCATAATATCCCACATGCCATCTCTTGATTAGGAAGGTTTCTCTGTCCTCGTATGTTGCTTTGCTCTTCATGAAAGCTCTTTCTCCTATGTGCCAAAAAAAATATCTCAACATTCCCAAAGAAAAGTACTCACAGCACCTGAAGAACCATGAGGATGAATCAACAATTTCTCCCACTGGAATTAGAAAGAAGAAAAAGCATAGCCACCTAATTGGCAATAGCCACATTAGCCTTCACAAACTTGAGATTACTGAAAAATAGATCACGGAAAGGATGGTTGCTGGACCACCAAATGGTCTGCATGTGGGATTTCCCCCTTCTTCCTTACCTACAGAATCTGATTTTATTCAAGGAGGTGATACGCCCAGATGAAAGTGTACATTTCCTAGCCTTTCTGCAACTAGTCATGACTAATGAGGCATAAGTGAAAGTAACTGGGTGGGAATTCTGGCAAATCTTTTTAAAGAGAGCTAACTTCCCAGAGGGTGTGCACTTACAGCTCTCTTCACCACCCTGAACCACTTCTTTCTGACCTGAACACACACGTGATGGACAGCAGCACTCCACAGTCATTCTGGACCATTTTAGAGATGAATAAGGGGCACAAAAGATGATGAAGCAGAAAGAAGAATCTGGATTCCTGATAACTATGGCCCTGATTTGCCAGCCCCAGGCCTCCTACCTCTTGCCTGATTGAGAAAAGAAAACCTATGTCTTTTTAATGTCACAGATTCCTGAGTTTTCCATTTAGGGGATTCTGCTAAGCCTACTACTAACTGATCAAGTAATCATCTATGGTGATGGAGCTCTATGCTTTTAACATTGGGATAGGTGCTTCCATTAATATAGCAGACATTCAAAACATTGATACTTGGCCTCTTACTTAAAATGTAAGGAAATAGGACTGATATTGAAAACAATGAAGTGTCAACACTTCTGTCAGTAATATACATGAATTCACATAGCACTTTATTCTTCTACTAGGATGCCACTTTCCATGTGATTTTTTCCTTCTTGGTAAGACTGGATAACTCTTAAAAGAGAGTGTGTAGTCAGTCGTTCAGTCTTGCTTGACTCCTTACGACACTTTGGACTGTAGCCCTCCAGGCTCCTCTGTCCATGGGACTCTCTAGGCAAGAATACTGGAGTAGGTTGCCATGCCCTTCTTCAGGGGATGTTCCCAACCCAGGAACCCAACCCACATCTCCTGTGTCTCTTGCATCGCAGGCAGATTCTTTATCCACTGAGCCACCGGGGAAGCCCTAAGATATGAAGCTGACTCACAGGTGATCTTCCAAACCCAGGGATCGAAACTGGGTCTCCTGTTTTGCAGGCAGATTCTTTACCACTGAGCCACCATGGAAGCCCTAACCTGAGTCTAACTCATATGTTGAGTAATCAATAAGAACATGACAACCATGACATGTAATAATTATATATGAGTTCTCCTGGCCCTCTGCTTACCTCTTGCAGCTAGAGATGATTCCAGCTTGGTCTGCTCTGTGTCTTGCCAACTTCTTCTATGTAAGAAGCACCTGTTTAACCACTTAAGTACTTGGACTTATTTAATTAAACAAGGAGGCCACTAGACTGAGGCGGCTCTACCGCCATGACAGCCTATATAAAGCAATTCAGAATCTAAGCTGGTAAATGCCTCAGGGTTAAGATTTATCAAAAGCTAAGGACAACCAATCACAAAGAGTCAATGAGGTTTTAAACTATAGCCAATCAATACTCTCCCTATTTTGCTTCCACCTTTTACCTATGAAAGTCTCTCCCAAACTCCTGTCCCCACAGCACTTCTAACCACATGCAGCTTGGCGCTGCTCAGTGTGAATCAATTTTTGTTCAGATACACTCTTAATTTTTTTTAATATGTTTTAGTTATCTTTTAACAGACTTCTGAGACTCAGGTTCAGGAAACAATGAGAATAGGAGTTCCCTTAGGCAAGGGACACACAGTGGCAAAGGCTGAAGGAATACTTTCTTCTGACTGTTCAATAGCATTTTTCAAAGGTTTCAGATCTACTGCTCTCGGTCATCTGGTAAGTGTATTTTAATCTTTTCAGAAATTGCCAGACTATTTTCCAAAGTGGTTATTCCATTTTATAGCACCAGTGGTAATGAATGAGAATTCCTGTTACTTTCCATTTTAGACACACTTGTTACTGCCATTTTGTTTATTTTAGCTATTCTGATAATATACAATGGTATCTCACTGTGGTTTTACTTTACATTTTTAAATGACTGATGACTAATGATAGTAACTTTTCATGTCTAATTGGCCATTTGTAGATCTTCATTTATGAAATGGCTGTTCAAATTTTTGCACATTTTTAATTGGTTCAATTAACGATTACTGAATTATAAGGGTTATTTCTATGTTCTGGGTGCTTCATTTAAAATTTTCACTTTTTTTTTTATATCTTCCATCCCTTTCTGCATTATGTTTATGTTTTATTTTAAACTGTGGAATATTAAAGGCTCGTTTAAGGTCTTTGTCTTCTAATTTCATCACCTCTGTTATTTCTGTGTCTATTTATCATGGCTGAATTTTTTCTTCATTATTAATTACATGTTTTTGCTACTTTTGATATCTAGGCAATTTTGGATTAGATGCTGCATAATGAATGCTATGTTGTGCATCTAAATTGCAGTCTTCCTTTAAAAATGTTGCCTTTTCATTTGTTAGGCAATTAAATTGAAAGGATCAATTTGATCCTTTTAGGGTTCGCTTCTAGGCTTTGTTAGGATGGTCTAATTTGGCCATATTTATGAAGTTTGATATTTCAGGAGTCTCTACTGAATGCCTTAGGAGTGTCTTCATTCTGGATGGTTAAAACTAGAATATCTTTCTGCCTCATGTGAGCTCTTAGGATTGTCTGACTTACAGCTCCTTGGTTACTCTTTGTCCTCCTAGAGTTTCACCCTGTATCACACAATTCCGTTTTCATTTAAAAACTCAACATCACCCACCCACCCACACCCCCGTTACTCCCATGCAGAGCCCCAGAGTTCCTTCTCTGAGAAGCTGCCCTTCTTCTAATACTCTGCCCCATGACGTCTAGCTGCCTCCACTTCTGTCAACTCTGATATTTATTACCTCAATCTGGTGAAGCCACCAATGCTTTCCTTGAGTTTCCTCTCTCCGGGCCAGGGTCCACTGAACACCTACAAGCAGAAAGTTGGATCACTCTAGGACTCACCTTATTTTCTTCTCTTCTCTCATGGGACACAGTTCTAGTTTGCCTATTGTCTGAGGTTTGAAACCTGTTGCTTTGTGTTTCTTCCAAGTTCCTACTTGTTTTTAGTGGAAGGGAAGGTTTGTTAGTAGTTACTCTATCATGATTGGAAGCATACTTATCCTAGATGAATATGTCTCTGTGTGGATGTGTAATGGGAGGGTCACTGAGAAGAGACTAGAGCAACTGTGGTGTGTGAGGGTAGTGGCTGTAAGAAAACAGAATTTGACAGAGCTGATGCTCCTTTCAAATAAAGGACTTTAATAGACTACACATTTGCCTATGATACTGGCCATAAGAACCATGACTTTATAAGCAAAATATATATTATTATTAATCATTATTAATAATAATATATATTAATAATATAAATTTATTATCAATATATATTATATAATAATATATCATGTGTATATATATAAAAAACATACATATGTATACACACACACACACACACACAGGCAATATAAATGTAAGTATAAAAGTAATGAGATAATGACTACATATGATGGAGGAGACCAGAAATGAGAGAAATGAATGCCCTGGAAAAAATAGGGATGTTTATTTAGAGAAGGTGAGGCTTGAACTGAACCATGAAAAACTAATAGAATTGAGAAAAAAGTGAGAGCAGGCTTATGAATAAAACTTCTCAAGTCTTCCAGCTTCCTCCAATAGGGAAAAGAATTACATATCCACCCAATTTTTTAGATATCTGTCAAAGTCCTTTGATCAATAGCATAAATAATTATCATCATTAATCCACATATATGAGATGGAGGTCAGGTAGTATTCCTCCCTAAATACTCAATAGCTATTATGAATAACTCTGTTACTGAGTTGAGCCAAATACAACCTACAAAGGCAGTGAGTGTCACATGTTTCAAACATAACCTTTATCCAATTAAACTTTCCTGACCAGCCCAAGGGTGATATTCAAAGATATCACTTTATACTTAGATCTGCTATTTTAATAAGACACCAACAGGTTTAGCAGATGTTTCAATGAACAAGTAAATATGTTCCAGGCAATAAATCTGCAAATAGGCATTCAACTAAAAAATGTGCTTCATTCTTTCCAATGTAATCACAAGTAATAATTTATGACTAATAACACATACACAAATATTCATGATTACTACAGTAGAAGTAGAATTACCACGCAGTATGATTTGCAAAGACCCTACACCCTACACATCTCACACATTATTTTAAAACTGAGAGAATATTTCAGCACTGAATGTTCTTTATTTCACATATCAGATGGTTATGTGACTTGGGAAAAAAATCACCACCTATTCTGGCCACATCTGGGTTACAAATTGAATATACCAGCTTGAGAATATTGTTTCATACCTCTGTATACCTGATTTTCTCCATTTCTAAACTGAACAATTATCTAAACTGCCAAACAACTTGATGGAAAAAAGAAAGGACAGAAATTTGTTCTGACAAAGCAAACATTCTATGTACACTAAAAAATTTTAATATAATATGGAATTATTGCTGCACAAATTGCCCCCTTGGATGCTAGAATGAAAAATTAAGGCTGAAGACAGAAGCAACTGTGGCTTTAAATTATTTCAATGCTTAAGGTAAATAGGAATCATCAATCATTCTCACTTTTATCCTTCCCTCTAACATAGTAAAAGCTTATGGCTTATAAGATAGCAATAAAATTATGCAGAGAAACTGTACTCAGTGAGATAATTCAGTCTAATAATAAATATTAGGCTTATAAAAACACACAACTAAAGAAAGATATTTATTGCTAAATAAAAAAGAGCCATTTCTTGGACACAGAAAAATTTTGGACAAATGTTTTTCACATTTTTAGTTCACCAAACAACTACTGACTTTAATTCCTTATAGCAGTTAAGACAATTCATCTAAAGATTATTTGCCTAATAATTGTATGGTAACACAATAACTAATTGGATATAAATAGAAAAGTTGATGTATAATACTTTCAGTTATTTTGAGCAATATCACCACTGTTTCTCCAACACAATGGTGGTATATAATAGGTGCTCAATAAGCAGTGAATGAATAAATAAATGCACAGTAGCGGGAATTTCTTATAAGATTAGTTATAGAAAAATAATCAAATCTGAGAAATTTATAGCCCACACTGACAAAGCAAATAAATTAGTAAAACAAAATGTTACATTCAGGTACTCCAACATAATCACTGTTTTAGCCCTATAGAGTAATTTTCCAGTAATTTCTCCAATTACCAAAAACCAAAAGAGAAAAGTATGTCTTTCTTTTGCAGGGCTCAATTTAATCCACAAAATAAGACAATTTATAAAATGAGACCACGGGTTCCGAGATTATTTTTTATGATTCTACAGGTGGATAACTGTATCCACCATCCTATATTTCACACACTAGCAGTATTGAGTAGAGTTAATATGTGGAAGAGACCTTCTTCTTCTTCATTGCACTTTCATAACTCCCAGCCCGGAGAACTGTTCTTCTAAGGTACGGCCAATCTGCTTAAGTATTCATTTTTAAAGCCGCCCTTAAAACAATGCCCTAAAACAATGAGTATAAATAATGTTTAACCTTCATTGGCAAGATGTATTCTCAGGTCATATTGAAAATGTTTTCTTTGGTGCCCAGTGGAACCATGAGCCAGCACTGGGCTCTTCTAATTAAGGACTGGTGTCTCTCTGAAGAGAGGTTGGAGCAGTTACCCAGGCACTTAGCTATGTGTACGATCATCTTTCATTACCACAAACCAGCCACTTCTCTTTGTGTTGGAGTCTCCATGGTGGCAAGATAGAATCAATAATAATGAGTTCAGCATAAGAATTATTCACAATTAAGAAAAAATAGCCTCCCAACTACTCTGAGCTCCTGGGAAACTGTGTAAACACAGTTCATCATTTGTATTCTGATACCTTGTCCTTGTTGGAATCATGTGATTCCCAGTGCCATGTTCTTGTGCGTTCTTTCCACTTGAGTTGCTCCTTCTGTTTGATGTTTGGACATACTGGTCCAAGGTTTCACAATTTCCAGCCACACTTTTTTTTTTTCTTTTTGGTTTAAGAGAAAATTTTCCTAAGCCTATAATCAAGCATTTTTTTTTTTCTTTTTAAAAAAGGCTGTTGGGTGCCATTTCAATAGTTAGTTTGAAAGTCAGAAGACAAGTCCCAGATATTATGTGATTTTTTAGATGGTATTTAATCACTGCCTGGGTTCAGTATCCATTGCCATCAAAATGAGTATGGCAGAGTCTGTTCTGTTTGGGGACATGTTTCTCCAAATGTAGCTTATGGGCAAGAATGTCTGCATCAGAAATACTTAACTGGCTCTGTTAGAATAAAGTAGTTACCACCCTCGGCCTCACTAAACAGAAATATCTAGTTTGAGACTTTTTAATAACCATCTCAGTCTCAGTTATCCATGACAGTTTTAGAGCACAGCTCCAAATCAGCAATTTATGACCTTCTGGTTCAAGGGCTTCAGAGAAGAGATTTGAGCTTTGTCACTCTAGTACAACTTTGAGGAAGACATCCTCAGTGGGCCAGCTCTGCCCTACACAACGCTTTCTTCAGAATCTTAGGTAGAGCCATGGCAAGTGTCCCTGTGCAGAGCAGCATGGCACAGCATCGGGACCATCCACGGTGGCCAGTAGAGTTACATCTACCAGGCCCTGATCTTAAAGAAACAAGGTTTGGGTGTTTTCCTGGTCTAGCCTGGTAACAGCTTTCCCCAGGTGCTGACTACAAGAAGCATAACAAGAAGGTGTGGTCTCAGATAAACCCAAGCCCTACCAACTGGAAGCTTATCTAATTAATTACTAGGATAGAGTGACTTGTTCTTACATCTTGGGAGTTTATAGAAGCATTTCTGATACCAACACAGCACAAAGGGGCTTTTATTAAACCCCTGCTCTAGAGACCATCTGCTTTTTAACTTTTAACCTTCAGGTAAAGAAATTCCAAAAATGTCTTTTTCTTCTGCCTGTGAAAGAAGAAAATACCCTTAAGGAACTCTTCAGTCTACCCAAGATACATAATAAGAAGAGTAGAATGTTAGAACATCAATTCCAATTCTACAAACAGGAAAAATATTGCATGATTTCATCAAAGATTCTCATTCACTAGGGTTAGACAGAGCAGTTTTCTACCAAATTTGACACAGTATCTTTGCATTCCATTACAAAGCTGTCATTCACAACTGTAAACAGTGGGGTTTTATACCTGTCAGAGAGTTTCTTTGACATTTTTCAAGAATTATATTAGGGATATGAACCATATCATATCATATATGTGTATATATATATAACACCTATGTCCTAATTTTATAGAAAGTTGCATCTCACCTTTTTATAGTATTCATTAAAGAAAAGGGGCTGCAGAACACATGCAGTCATATAAAAAGTTATTGAAAGGTGACTCCAAAGGAACAGTATGACGGAGTTCCACTGTAGTGATACAACAGTTTTGTATCTTGGTTTTGGTGCTGGTTACATGAATCTATACAAAGGATAAAATTTCTTAGAAGTGCACATACAAAATGAGTACCTGTTAAAAACTGGTGAAATTTTGAATAAGATTTGTAGTCTACTTAACTATATTACACCAATATCAATTTCCTGATTTTGAGAATGGACTGGACTTATGTAAGACGTTACTATGCGGCAGGTAGCTGGGTGAAGAGCATGTGAGACCTCTTTGTATTATTTTTTTTGTAACTGCTTGGGAGTCTATAACTAGCTTAAAATAAAAAGTGAATGGAAAGGTTGAGAGTTCATCCCATTGTTTATTCCTCTTCAAATACACTGATTGCTCATCCTTTACCCACACAAATTATCTGTGCAAAGTACAATTCATTTCATTTGAAAAATTCAATAAAGATCAGGATCAGCTTCACTAATCACTCATCACCCTTTAAAACTCAAGCTAAATTCTATAGAACATAAGTAACCCAAAAGTGAAATTCAAGCAGGTGTTTTAACTGACTTCTAAACACAGATTTCTCAGACTTTGAACTGTCGAGAGATTTATTGTCCAGACCTCAGCCATTTGGTCACTTGAGGGAGTTGCCTCTCTTTTAACCCTTCTCTGTGCATACTTGATCTTTATTCTCTATGTCTTCTTATCTCCTCTCACCTCTTTACTTGTTAAAAATAATCTAATTCTTCTTGGAAGTTCCTGGATTTTTCTCCAGAATTTTGGATCTCGGACAGCCTTTATTGAGCATCATGGATGGCCTCAAGAATGTGAGATGTAATTTCTTGTAAATTTGTTCTTCTATGCTTAAGAGACCTTGTGAACATGCTTGCCCTGTTCCCTCTCTTCTGAAATGGCAATTTAATTACTTAATCACTACTTAAGGACACTTCAGAAACCCCAGTTTTGCTCAGCCTACTAATGCCAATGAACCCTGAACAAAACGAGTTGGTAACACAGGTGTCTGAGAGGGCAGAGAGCAGGCAAAGGGTGTGAATGTGTGTTACAAAGAATTAGACATGACTGGGAAAGAGAAAAGACTGTATATTAAGAAAAGAAAATCTCTCTTGGCCTCAGATTCTTCATCTATAAAATGAGAGTTTAGACTGGAAAGCCAAAGACAACAATATTCTGTTATTTGAACCACTCTAATAAATTAAGCAAATAATCTGAAAAGCAGAGAAAAATCACTTCTCTACCTGCAGCTCATTTTGTAGATCAAAAATAAATATTTTCTTGTATTTTATCTTGGAGAATTCAAATATAAGGGGCAAGGAGGGATTTTAGAAATAACTTTCTCCCTGGTTCTATTCATAATTTAGCTGTAGTCATCAGATCATGTGTGATTCTATTCCTGTTCACAATCTCCAATCTGTTTCCTAGAGCTTGTTCTGAGTGAGAATTGGAATAAAGAGAAATGGTCTGCTGCTCTTGGTCCTTTCTTGTGAACAACCCACACTGGGAATTTAAAAAATATATATATATATATATATATAAACCATACTGCTGGCTCCAGAACTGCCTTGTCCATTGAACTGGGGAATAATGTTTGCCTATCTCAGTCTGCCTTTGCCCTGCAGGATTTATAGCCTGTGGAGGCCTCTGAATCACCCCAGCTCATATAAACAGGAAATACAATTCCAAGCAGAGAAAAAAAGGAAGAGAAAGCTGGAGCAAAGTAAGCACTATAGGTACAATGCACAATGAAAAATTAGCATATTGCTAAATTTCCTTCCCCCAAGATTATACCATTCTGGACTTCCAAAGAGCTCGAGATTGTATATAGTTGATGCAAATCAAGCGCCTCAGAGTCTCAGATGGGAAGTTCATTAGTCCAAAGTTAAACGTGGTGGGGTTGCCCTGTTACAGACACTGGGAACAAAATTTCAATCTGCCTGGGTCACATCCTCCCATGATAGGTAGGCCCTGTAAATACTGAAGTGCTAGGGAAATGGAAAGTCTCATCTGACACAAGCCAAAATGCATTTAGGAAGTGAGAAATGGAACAGAATTTAACGATACAGTAAACTGTGATATTGCTTGAGTTTATACAGTAATTGTGCAGAAAGTCAGACTCAAGTTTACATAGAGAGCAATATTTAAATAATAAAAATGTGTTTAAGTACATTATATCTCTCTATATGTACTGTTTTATCTTTCTATATATAATGCATAATCAAAAATTTAATTTACTTAATACCTTAAGTGTTCTCAAACTTCAATGTATCTGCTGTTGTAAATAGATACATCAAGGAGTCATACATCATACAGGTAAAAGTGTACCAGTGGCAAAAGCTACACAGATGTGGCCTTCCACCCTCTAGGTCTTTCTGTGTACATTTATGAATAGTAGCAGTGACACATTATTGTCTTCAAATTGCGGGATTTTTTTTTTTCCTGTTTTTGATAAGATTTAAGCTGGTCTCTGGAATCTATTTATAGAGTATAAAATGCTATCTGTGAAAACTCCTATAAGTGGGGATAGGAGTGGCATAGAGATAATAAATAAGAGAGAAATAATCCCTAATTGAGGTGCCACAGTTTTGTAGTGGACAGAGAAGCATGCAGAACCTAAAGATAGGTGTTTAAGATGCTGTGGGGCCTGACATGTTAGGGAAAATTTTGCTGGGAAGAGTGATCCGAGCCACAGAGTAGGTTGGACAGAGGAATATTTTATACCAGTCCAAGAAGTAAAGAGCAGGGGGCACCCTAAAGGAAACAGCAAGTGCTTGATACTGCTATGCTTGAGTAATGATGCTACAGAGAGGCTAGTGGTCACATCAACATGGGCCGTGTGTGTCCTAAGAAGGATTTTGACCTTGATCCTGAAAGGTTTAGGAGACATGGAAGGATTTTAAGCAAGGAGGGCTAACATGTTCAGACATTCCTTTCAGAAAAATCATTCTGCCCATTATATGATGAATGAACATAAGGGCCAGTGAGACTAGTTCAGAAGCTGTTGTAAAAAAATGATGAGAGCTTGAACTAAGATAATGACAGGAGAAATGGAAGGAAGAGCATGAAGTCAGCAGATAATGAGGAAGAAGAATCAAGAGAACTTGGAAGTAGACTAGACACAATGGGGAGAGGAAAAAGAGGGACTCGGAGGGTCCGAGGCTTAGTGAGCAGATGGACAGTGACATCAGTCACAAGTATGAATATGAGAGGGATTTAGAATGTGATGAGTTAGTTTAAGATATATTTGATTGGAGCAGCACTAGTGGTAGCGAACCCTCCTGTCAGTGCAGGAGATGTAAGAGATAGGTTCAATCCCTGGGTCAGGAATACCCCCTGGAGGAGGGCACGGCAATCCATTCCAGTATTCTTGTCTGGGAAATCCCATAGACAGACAAGCCTGGCGGGCTGCAGTCCATAGGGTCAAAAAGCATCGGACACAACTGAAGTGATGCAGCACACACTCATGCTTCTTCTTTCCGTCCATGGATCATGCAAAAATGAACAGTTTGTAGTAACCAGAGATTCCAAAAAAGAAATCTGAATTAGAGATACAGCTTTGGGATCATCACAAGGTCCATGATTAGAGCTATACGTATAGCTGAGGTCACCAGAGGAGAGGATATAGTGTGAAGGAGGAGAGGAAAAAGATTTTAACTCTGGGAAGTATATTCCTTAGAAGAGTGGATAAATGAAGGAGGTATCTATAAAGGCATCTGAGAAGAAGCAGCAAGACACAGGAGCAAAGTGTCATACAATCCAAGGATAGAACTGAAAAGGAAGGAATAATCAACAGGGAAGGCAACACTGTAGAAGAGTTTCCCACTAAATTTGACAACTTTGGTTGTAAAATGAACCTAAGTTCATTTGGAAAAAGTAATTTCAAAAACTAACAAAGAGGTAGTTCAGGTTGAAACTATAGAGAAACTTATATACCGAGAGTGAAGACCATTAGAAATGAAATAACTGAAGATCTGAAACAGAGAAGGGACCACTTAGAGAGTCCACAGAATGAGTGTGTACTTGGGAGAGTTAGGGAGGACAGTCAACAAAGGGGTTCAGAACACAATTGAAGAGACTGGCCCTGAACAAATGAATACCTCTTTCACTGAGTTAGTGATGAAGGAGAGGAGAGTTACAGAAGTTTGAGATGTATATCTTTAGGGTGGCTGCTGTTTTCTACATGAAAAAAAGGCAACGTTATCAGTTGCCAGTGAGTGGGGAAGAGGAAAAGGAGATTAGTATGAAGGTTTCATTCATTCAACAAACATGTATTCAGTATCAATGTGCCAGCCAGAACTAGATACTGCCGCATTTCAGAAGAATTTATCTTTTGAAATCATCACTGCTATAACATGCTTTGAAAAAACATCATATTTGTTTATCAATCTCATTTTGATTGGCAGGGAAATGGCAGGGAAATTGTCAAAACTGGCAGGGAAAAAAATTCAAGTGGCTCACAGGTACGTGGCAGGGAAAAAAGTCTAAAACAGACACCAGAAGCAACTTCAGTGAGAGTTGGCTGGTTACAGACTGAAGGATCACTCCAACCAGACTGGAGACTGAGCCAGAGCTAACAGCATCAATGTGAGCACTTAAATATGGTGAGACTTTCTCTAGCTGTGCTCAGAAGTCTAAGTGTAGGACTAAAATACAGATACTCAAATGGATGCAGAGTTGGATATTGTGAGGAGAGTGCAACAGAAAGGAAAAGGGGAAAGAGTGTTGGTAAAAGAATTAGAGAGTGAAGTATTGCTAAGGGGGGAGGATATTTAAATAGAGGAGGAAATGGCTTCTAAAATACTGACAGAAAATGCTGACAGACCTGGATACAACAGAGTGCTGAAAGCACTGAAGGTCTCAATGAGCTTGAAGGGGAGGTTTGAGCAGGAAAAAAAAAGAGAGAGACTGACAGACAAATAGGGTGTTTTTTCAAAGCATGATATAGCAGTGATGATTTCAAAAGATAAATTCTTCTGAAATGTGGCCATGGGAGTGAGTTGCTTCTAGTATCTGAGCTTCTAAATTTCTTAATCTCCTAATCATCTTTGCCTCCATTTGAGCAACTTACTCCCATACATTTGGAGTAATTACCATGCTCCAGGCTTCAGCCTGCTTTTACTAACCTTATTTCTTCCTTTCACCAGTTGTTCTCACATAACATTTTCTTGTTCAGTTCAGTTCAGTTCAGTCGCTCAGTCGTGTCCGACTCTTTGCGACCGCATGAATCACAGCACGCCAGGCCTCCCTGTCCATCACAAACTCCCGGAGTTTACTCAAACTCATGCCCATCGAGTCCGTGACGCCATCCAGCCATCTCATCCTCTGTCGTCCCCTTCTCCTCCTGCCCCCAATCCCTCCCAGCATCAGGGTCTTTTCCAATGAGTCAACTCTTCGCATGAGGTGACCAAAGTACATTTCTACTCTGTTTAAAATGAGAAGGGGCATAAATACTAGACATTTTAGTCTGTGATTATTTCAACTTTTGGACATAGCATAAAATTAAATACTCAGATATTAGACACCTGAGAAAGAGCATTTATTACCACAAAGCTTTTATGAACATTATTGGTTCTGCAAGTCACATTTGCTGCCTGGTTTACATCTTGCACATATACTCCAATATTGATATTAAGATTTCATAGGCAGACCTCAAGCTCCTAATTCCTATGAACCTCATTATGAGAGGGACTAAAAAACTTGTCCAAAACCAGGTTTTGGAGTCATATAAAGTGAGTTTTTAGAGTTTTTTTTTTTTTTTTTTTTAGAGTTTTTAGAGTCATATAAAGTACCACTAAAAATTTTGCCAGGACAGTAAGTATACACTGAGACATGAAGATATGATATACACACACATACATGCACACATGTGCACACACAATGGAATAATACACAGCCGTAAAAAAGAATGATGTATTGCCATTGACAGCAACATAGATGGACTTGGAGGGCATTATGCCAAGTGAAATAAGTCAGACAGGGGAAGATAAATACTATATGATATTGCTTATATGTGGAATCTTAAAAAATTCAATAAACTACAGAATATATCATAAACTAAGCAGATGCACAGATACAGAGAACAAACCTGTGGTTACCAGTGTGGGGTAGGGGCATCAGAGGAGTCAGGAAGTGAAAGGTACAAACTATTGGATGTAAGATAAGCTCAAGGCTGTATTATACAGCACAGGGAATATAGCCAGTATTTTGTAATAACTGTAAATGAAAAGTAAACTTTAAAAATTGTGTAAAATTTTTTAAAAATTAAGAATAAAATAAAATACAAAGTTTAAAACTATCCTCATCCTTTAAGGAAAATGTCATATTACTCTAGCCATTTTCTACAAGAAAACAGCTTTATATATGAGTTTATTCAGTTCCAGAAATATTTGGAGTAGCCACAGAGTTCTGCTGACTTTTGACAAAGGATTATAGAGCTATTAAGTCATGATGGCTAAGAACTTTACAGCCAGTCAGTCAAACAACTGGTTAGCCCACTATGCTCCTGGTGAAACTGTCCAGAAGGATGGAAATGAGGGAGAGAGACTGAATTTAGACAGCAGTCCTGTTACCTTCCCCGCACCACTGACATTTGTTTCACTGGACTAACTCCTATTCAACGTGGAAACAAGTCCCATGCATTTGAAATGCACAGAAAAAAATAGCACATATACCCTGTAGACCAAATATAAATTGAAATCATTTGTGTTGGATTAGGGTTCCATGTGAGCTGTCAGAGAATGACAGTTATGGCCATTTTGGTAAATCAATTTTTTTTTTTTAAAAAGTTCTTAAAAGGAGATTGATCCTTTTTAAAAAACAGTATATAGTAGTAAACTCATGTCTACACCTCAGATGTCCCTTTGGTCTCAGGCCTGGCTACTCACTGAAAATCTCAAAGAAAATTGCAGGGTGCAATTCCAAGCAGACCAAGTGAGGAAACAAACGGAAATTTCTGATAGAAACGCAGACTGACAATTTCTCATCCTAAAGTGGAACCCCCAAGACCACCCACATGGCAGCGTTTTTCCAACTCTGAAAGAAGGGCCCACCCTGAAACTGAGCATTTATGCTAAGGACCTAAAAATAACATGTGGGGGCTGAGTTATTTAAGCTTCTTACTCTGATAATTTCTTTTTCCAGATCATTATTAGGCAACGCGACCTTTAGAAGGAGCTATTTCGAGAGACTCTGTGAATGCTTTGGCTGTTTCTGACCATAACTCTAATCTCCTCTCCTGGCAAGGTTGCGATGGTTCAGGGGCAGAAACCCTCTTCCTTACTCCAGCTGCAACTCCCAGAGAGGTTCTGAAGGTGAGTCAGATGTTAGGCCCCGGGGGTGAAATAAAAACCTCAGCTGAAATAAAACTGGAGCTGAAGCAGAGCGTGGGGCATTGTACAACAAAGCAAAGTACACAGGGGCCGCCTGGAGAGATTCCTAAGAGACCAGTCCTGTTCACAGGTTCTGTTTATCTACTCCCAGCCTTCCTCCTCTTTGTACATCAGTTCACTTTGGCATCCCATCAAAACCTGGGAAACTTTCAGATGAGACATTAGTTCAGGGGTCTTCCCAGGTTGCTTAGTGGTAAAGAACATGCCTGCCAATGCAGGAGATGTGGGTTACATCCCAAGTTTGGGAATATCTCCTGAGGAGGAAATGGCAACCCACTCCAGTATTCATGCCTGGAGAATCCCATGAATGGAGGAGCCTGGAGGGCAAGAGTCCATGGGGTCACAAAGGGTCACACACAACTGAAGCGGCTAAAGTACAATAATAGATGCAATTCAGATTCAGTTTGCTGTTGCCTCCCTTCATACAGTTTGAAATCAAAATTAAAGACCACAAAGACTAGTCTAATTCTTTGTACACAGCTGAAAGTATAGCTATTTTAGGCCAATATTTATATAATATAAACTAAACCTCCAACAGAATGCATCAAGACTGATAAAGGAAGATGTGCTATCTTTTTAAAAAAGTAGTGGATCCGACATAAGCAACTTGTGTGCATTGGTTTTTTTATCCTCCACTATTCTGTGAGGGAAATTCTATTTAATCCATTCAGTTTAGTTCAGATCAGTCACTCAGTCGTGTCCAACTCTTTGCGACCCCATGGACTGCAGCAACCAAGCCTCCCTGTTCATCACCAACTCCTGGAGTCTACTCAAACACATATCCACTGAGTTGGTAATGCCATCCAACCATCTCATCCTCTGCTGTCCCCTTCTCCTGCCACCTTCCATCTTTCCCAGCATCAAGGTCTTTTCCAATGAGTCAGCTCTTCACATCAGGTGGCCAAAACATTGGAGTTTCAGCTTCAGCATCAGTCCTTTCAATGAATATTCAAGACTGATTTCCTTTAGGGTGGACTAGTTGGATCTTCTTGCAGTCCAAGGAACTCTCAAGAGTCTTCTCCAACACCACTATTCAAAAGCATCAATTCTTCGGTGCTCAGCTTTCTTTATGGTCCAACTCTCACATCCATACACGACTACTGGAAAAACCATAGCTTTGACTAGACAGACCTTTGTTGGCAAAGTAATGTCTCTGCTTTTTAATAAGCTATCTAGGTTGGTCATAACTTTTCTTCTAAGTAGCAAGCATTTATTAATTTCATGGCTGCAGCCACCATTTTAAGTGATTTTGGAACTCTCAAAAATAAAGTCTCACTGTTTCCATTGTTTCCCCATCTATTTACCATGAAGTGATGGGGCCGGATACCATGATCTTAGTTTTCTGAATGTTGAGTTTTAAGCCAACTTTTTCACTCTCCTCTTTCACTTTCATCAAGAGGCTCTTTAGCTCTTCTTCACTTTCTGCCATAATGGTGGTGTTGTCTGCATATCTGAGGTTATTGATATTTCTCCCAGCAGTCTTGATTCAAGCTTGTGCTTTATCCAGTCCAGCATGGATAAAGCTGTACTTTATCCAACTTTCATGATGTACTCTGCATATAAGTTAAATAAGCAGGGTGACAATATAAAGCCTTGACATACTCCTTTCCTGATTTGGAACCAGTCTGTTGTTCCATGTACAGTTCTGTTGCTTCCTGACCTGCATATAGATTTCTCAGGAGGCAGGTTAGGTGGTCTGGTGTTCCCATTTCTTTCAGAATTTTCCGAAGTTTTTTGATCCACACAGTCAAAGGCTTTGACATAGGCAATAAAGCAGAAGTAGATGCTTCTCTGGAACTCTCTTGCTTTTTCGATGATCCAATGGATGTTGGCAATTTGATCTCTGGTTCTTCTGACTTTCCTAAATCCAGCTTGAACATCTGGAATTTCATGGTTAATGTACTGTTGAAGCCTGGCTTGGAGAATTTTGAGCATTACTTTGCTAGCGTGTGCAATAAGTGCAATTTTGCAGTAGTCTGAGCATCCTTTGACATTGCCTTTCTTAGGGATTGGAATGAAAGCTGACATTTTCCAGTCCGGTGGCCACTGCTGAGTTTTCCAAATTTGCTGGCATATTGAGTGCAGTACTTTCACAGCATCATCTTTTAGGATTTGAAATAGCTCAACTGGAATTCCATCACCTCCACTAGCTTTGTTCATAGTGATGCTTCCTAAGGCCAACTTGTCTCATTCCAGGATGTCCGGCTCTAGATAGTGATAACACCATCATGATTATCTGGGTCATGAAGATCTTTTTTGTATAGTTTTTCTGTGTATTCTTGCCATCTCTTCTTAATATCTTCTGCGTCTATTAGGTCCACACCATTTCTGTCCTTTATTGTGCCCATCTTTGCATGAAACGTTCCCTTGGTATCTCTAATTTTCTTGAAGAGATCCCTAGTCTGTCCCATTCTATTGTTTTCCTCTATTTCTTTGCATTGATCACTGATTTAATCCATTAACATAAGAAAAACCAAAAACACATAAGTGAAAAAAATAAGCAATTTATTTAAAGACATTAGAACTAAAGAGCCTCTTGATGAAAGTGAAAGAAGAGAGTTAAAAAGTTGGTTGAAAACTCAACATTCAGAAAACTAAGATCATGGTATCTGCTTCATGGCAAATAGATGGGGAAACAATGGGAACATTGACAGACTTTATTTTTGGAGGCTCCAAAGTCACTGCAGATGGTGACTGCAGCCATGAAATTAAAAGACATCTACTCTTTGGAAGAAAAGCTATGACAAACCTAGACAGCATATTAAAAAGCAGAGGCATTACTTTACCAACAAAGGTCTGTCTAGTCAAAGCTATGGTTTTTCCAGTAGTCATGTATGGATGTGAGAGTTGGACCATAAAGAAAGCTGAGCACCGAAGAATTGATGCTTTTGAATAGTGGTGTTGGAGAAGACTCTTGAGAGTCCCTTGGACTGCAAGAAGATCCAACCAGTCCATCCTAAAGGAAATCAGTCCTGTATATTCATTGGAAGGACTGATGCTGAAGCTGAAACTCCAATGCTTTGGCCACCTGATGTGAAGAACTGACTCATTGGAAAAGACCTTGATGCTGGGAAAGACTGACGGCAGGAGAAGGGGACGACAGAGGATGAGACGGTTGGATGGCATCACCGACGTGATGGACATGAGTTTGAGCAAACTCTGGGAGTTGGTGATGGACAGGGAAGCCTGACGTGCTGCAGGCCATGGGGTCACAAAGAGTTGGACGTGACTGAGCGACTGAACTGAACTGAACTGACTTGTGACAAAGCTACTGTTTAAACCATGTACTTTTTTCTTCAAAACCTCAAACCTTCTAAATTTATTAGTGAAATTTCCAAAGGGGATCAATACAAACTTTTAATCCTATAGCATGTGTAGGATAGATTAGTGATATAGAGGAACCCAGTGGACATCTTTCTACCTTATTTACACATTTCCAAAGATGGCCTAATCAACATATGGTTAGTTTTAAGGTCCCAAAGCTTTTGCCATGACATTCACTAGCAAGAAATTTTCTTCAACACTTTTCTTCAACACTTTGCACTTACGGTTTATGGGTATGTTAACGTCCTCCATTCTAGGAGTATTTTTCAAAGAAACAGAATAGATTTCAACTGTTTCTACATGTGTAAAGGGTGCATGGTACATTAAAAAAGGCAAAGTAATACAATGTTTTTTACATATAGTCAATAATGTAACAAAGCACTGGTTTATTCTCCCATGGCTTTGCAAGTAATTTACTGAACCTGTTCAGAAAAATGTGTAAACTACTAGAATTTAAGAAGGAAAAAATTCTGAGTATGCAAATAATCTCAGTAGGTATTTACCAATGATGGAATGGAAAGACACTAGGCAATTAATCAGAAAAACTCTCCTGATGTAGACCTTTTTGATGTCATTGATCAAAGGAATAACTTTCCCTGAACTAAGTCAATCTGAAATCATTAGTCCATGTGACCTCAATAATTTTCTCACCTTTTTTCCCACTTACAGACCCCATTGTTCTCCTCCAGTGCCACCAGACTCTATCCTAGGAGTCCCATAAAACTCCATATGAGAATCAAACATGAGTTTCAGAATTTTATAGTATAAGAATCCAGCTTTTCAGAATTATTATGTTATAGACTACAGCTACCCCACTAACAGCATTGGGAGAATGTGCAATCAAAATCTTGGCTTTTCTTAAGCCCACGTGTTGAAATAAAAAGAATGTTGAAACAGCACTGCTGTCAGCCTCTCTACATGTATATCATCATGCTTGGTATTCGCATCTATGTCTCACTAACTGCTGTCCCACACTGGAGATTTCTGCCTATCTTTTACTTTCATCTTAAAGAGGGGGAAATTTGATTGTGTATATTTCCAATAGGGTGATATCTCAAATGACGAGCCAAAGTCTGGGATTGAGGAATGTGGATTTTACATTCCAGTTCTCTGGAATGTAAACGAGCACATTAACGAGCAATCACATGAAATCCTGGGACTCTTCTGACACTAGTGATGATCTTTGCATTTATATAGCACTTGTAAGTTTGTCATGGATACTACAGAAGTCCTACAGAGCATGTGGTAGAAAACAACATGGGACAGTATCATTTAGGGGATTTTTGATAGTTCAGATTATAGCACTGGTGGATCAAGAATTGCTTAGATTTATCAGAGCAAATAGTCATGTTAAAAACACAGTTTCACTCATCACAGCCATTAATGGTTTGTGCTTACAAAGTTTAAATACTCAGGTATTTTCCATTTATAATGTGCAAGATATTGAAGGCTATAAACACCCAAGAAGGAGAAATTCTAGGTGGTCTTGGTAAGGGGGGGAGAGGACATAATTAATTAGGAATGACATTATCAAGGGGAAGAAAGGCAGACAATCCGTGAACAGCAAACAACTTTTCTAACACCACCAAAAGCTAACATATTATTATCCAAAGAAAGGTGATGGAAACCAATGACACAAAATGGTTTCATGAGGCCAAAGGAAGCATTTTAATTCCTCAAACATCAGTAGTGTAATTTTCAGTTGAAAGCAAGAGCATTGTGAAATAAATAATAGCATGTTTACTTTACCGAGAACGTGAAAGAAACAGAACAAGCAAAAGGAAGCATGTATATTTGCGATCATGACTTTCACGGCAAGCTTGGAAACCCCAGCTAATGTGACAATCCACAAGGGAACCAGAGCAAGGGCCTGCAAGAATCTCAAATTTTCTCCTGCCCATTCTCTGGCTTGGGATAGTGAACACCTCAGCCAAACAAGACCGGGAAACCAGAGATCTTTTTTCTAGAACTAAACTTTGGATGCAGAAATCATGAATCATTCCTAAACTGGCAGCAGAAGTGTGAAGAATTTGGAAAAGCACAAGAAGAGCCCAGCAGCCAGCACTGATGCCTCAAAGGGAGGGGATCAGAGAGAGCTGAAGGATAGCCAGACAACAGCCAGAATCCGGAGGGGAGGGGGGCCAGCCAGAATCGCTCTGGAAGAAAAGTGCAAAGCAAGACATGATGAAAAAGATTCCTCCAAAGAGGCCAGCAGCAGACAGCTTGCCCTTATTTAAAAGAAAAAGTTGTTTATTCTATCAAACTGGTAGGTCTCTGATATTAGGCTTAGGTTTCCTTCCCTGTCCCCCAACCCATTCCCCAGGTAAAGGTTGTTTGGTGCTGGAAGAAAAGGTCATAGAATTAGAGTTGCTGACCTTATTTCTCAAGGGTTTTGGATGTGCATAATTAAAACTCAGTAAATGAGAAGAGGAGGAAGGAACTGGGAGATGGGGATAGAGAGAATGTAAGGAAGAACACGGAATAAAAGAAAGAGATGGTGGGGATCCTGTAGAAACTGTAGACAGAAGAGGCAGATGAGAGTAAACTTCATGGGTATTAGAGGAAGCGGTCGGGATGATCTGCTGAGCTTGAGGAACTTTGGACATTTCCAGACACAAAACATATGGATAAAGAAATAAACAATACCAATTCCTATGGCTAAAATGAAAAAGAGTTCTTCACTTCCTGTGAAAAATTGGAGTCTGCTCAAAACACTGGGGGTGATTATATATAGTTTGCTTTGCAAATGCTCTACTATAAAATGTTGGTACTAAATAATCTTGAAGTTTTAATTTGCAGAAGAATTTCACCTATTTTAATTTTAGAATTCTAAATTCTTAGAGTTGAGGCCACGGACATCAACTAAGCCAGCTTTTATCAGATTAATAGAAACCATACCTCTCTATGAGCCAACACCTCCCAGTTAAGCAATGTGGTCCACACTCCATGTATTTCCAATGGTGTGATGTCTCAAATGATTAGCCAAGGTCTTGGATTGAGAAATGTGGATTTCACATCCCAGGTCTCAGCATGTTAATGAGCAATCACACGAAATCCTCGGATTCTTCTGAAATTAATGGTGATCTTTGCATTTATATAGTTCTTTCAAATTTGCTAAAGCCATTTTCATCAAAGTTCTCTGGTTATCACTATAGACACAAGAGGGATTGTATTTCTTACTTTTCAGGTTCAAATACTACTAGGACTCAGAGGATTTTGAGACTTAGCTAAATCACAATTAATAAGGTCCTCTAATACTGATTTACTTCTGCAGATATACAAAATACTTATTAATGTTATTTCAGGTCATTATAAATTTCCAATAAAATGGATAATTAAGAGTATACTAAACCTTAGCATGGGTAATTAACTTGATCAAATACATTTTGCTTCTTTCAGTTTGTGTATGCAAGTATCTGAAAATCTGTGAATCTATTGCATCTTTTAACTTCACAAAAATTATGCTATTCATAAGCCATTATTCTAGGGAAAAAGTTTCTGCTAGAAGATTCTGCAGAATTCAAGATATCAGAATTCAAGAAAAATGAGAAAGAAATGTATGTTCCATAAATTCAAATTGAAGTCTTGTATTTCTTAATAGAAAAGACCTCTACTATTGACAGATAGGTTGGGGTGATGGTTAAGGACACACACTTTGCTAGCAGTCTGTCCTAAATTTCAAACTCAGTTCCAACACATCTCTGATGCTGAGCGAGTTAATCTCCTGTGCCTCTGTCTTCTCATCTATAAAATGGAAATAAAATACTATTGACCCATTGGGATATTGTGAGAATTCAGTGGGTTGATATCTTTACGGTGTTTAGAACTATGGCTGACATATAGTAAGTTGTATGTGTATGAGTTATCCCCATTTTTATCTGTCAAGAACTAGGTGCAGAGGGGTCTTATCCAATTCACACAGTAACTCTGTGAGATAGGTACTAGAAGGGGAGGGGCGGAGGAAGCCTCAGAGAAGACCAGGAACTAGCACCATGTCACATAGCGCCACCTGGGAAGCCAAGAATCCACATGTCAATGCAGGAGAAACAAGAGACATGAGTTTGATCCTTGGGTTGGGAAGATCCCGTGGAGAAGGAGATGGCAACCCACTCCAGTATTTCTTGCCTGGAAAATTCCATGGACAGAAGAACCTGGAAGGCTAAAATCCATGGGGTTGCAAAGAGTCGGACATGACTGAGTATGCACAGGCATGCACATAGAGCATTTGGCTTTGAAGGCCAGCGCAGTTTGATCACAGGAACTCCATAGGACTGTGAGAACTAGAAACTCCACTCTTGGAGGGCGCACACAAGGTCTCGTGGGCACCAGGACTCACGGAAAACAGTGACTTCATAGGAGCCTGGGCCAGACCTACCTGATGGTCTTGCAGGACCTCCTGGGGAGGTGGGGCTGGGGGTGGGGGTTGTGGCTCGCTATGTGGACACAGACACTGGAGCAGAGATATCACAGAATATTCATGAAGACTTTAAAAAAAAAATAAACTTTATGTGACTAAAAATTGCACTTCTCCATCTATAGATACTAAAAACGTGGTTATGTTCAATCCTGTCTCAAACTGAAAAAGATATTAGGAAATGTACGTATATACAGTTTTTTTCAAAGTCTTTGTATACAAACTTTTAGGAACATCAGTGTGGAATTAGAATGCTTTAACATTTATCTGGCAAAGGGATTGTTTTTCCCTCCTGATCACTTTATTCCAGGAAAAAGATCCAAAGGAGCTTCTCTGAAATTGTACTTTGACAAAATTTCAAAAGTACCCTCTCTAAGTTGCTACTCAGCAGAAAGAAATCACTTGTTTTAGTCCACTTGGGAGCTATAAAACCAGAAATCAGGAGAAAAGGCTTTGCATCCCTGATTTCAGTTGGTTGATGCAATTAAACAATTTCATTAGACTATTTCAGAGCTGCAGTTCTGAGTAGAAAGTGAAAAATAAGTAGGATACCATGGCGTTTATCACTTCTCTAAGAATTTCAGACAAGTCAGATTTCATATCCTCTGGGGAACAAATGTCCATTTTGGAGCTCATTCCAACATCTTCTAAGAACAAAGTGTTTCCAGGACTAACTTCAAAGGAACCGCATGAGCAGGGTTTATCAAGCTTTATACTCAAAACATTTCCAATCAGTAGGTGACTTAAATCAATTATTCCAACCAATATCATTACCTCAGCAATTAAAATGAAAATACTCCAGCTTTTCTCAAGTCCATTATTCTTCCTTTCATAAACTGGAAAAATTATATCACTGTGACTCTAACTACTGAGAGTGGAGTGCTTAGAAAGTATTCAGTAAGATGCAAATTACGTGTATTTTACACGGGCCAAAATGGGAGCAGTGTGGGGGAAGGGTTCTCTTGAACGGATTCCATTCAAGCTAGTTGCTTTAGTGCTTAATTAATGACCTGGTGACATGTTTTGAAACAGGAATGTTTCTAACTCCTCTAGCAATGTCAAGTCCCGGACTTCCTTCTCACGGCAGCCAAAGTTGAGCTTAACTTCCAGGTTTGTGGATAACAAGGAAACAAGCTTTCTGTTAGGGTAGCTAAAAAATGTTTGTTCACCCCAGTGACTATGTCACGAAAGAAAGAAACAAAATATAGGAAAGGTGGGATAGGAAGAGGGCTGAGCCTGAATAACTGGGCGAGCTTATCTCATCCACAATAAGCAGCAGATTATTTGAAACCATCTTTGCGAAGCTTTTTACAATCCTCACAATGAGGGAATAACTAGATGTAAAAGAAAAGACTCTGCAAATGGTGACATGAAATGCTACATTTGTAGGTGCCAAGAGACCCTACATTAGTGGTGCCATGAAAAAAAAAAAATACATATATATATATGTATAATATATATACACACACACAGTACATTCACTTTTGTTTTCTAAGAACATAAGATTTCTAACATCACTTTCCTTCTCCTTCCATCCACTATGACGGTTTGAGTCAATGATGCTACTCAGACTGCCGGAAGGAAATATGTTACTCAAAATCTTTTCCTTACAGTCGTTTCACACTTGGAAGGCATGTACAAGCACTGCCTACTCTATGTCTATTCTTGAAGCTAATTGCAGTTCAAAGGATCTCTATTTACAAAATAAGTATGTGTATTCTCTATAACTCTTTTCCCTTTTCTTTTCTAACTCTTACATAATTACTTTAGCAAAATCTCTCATCTTTTCTTGGTTATGTACGCAAACAGCAAGAAGTTCTTGTTTTGGAGTTTTAGAAGTATAAAAACACCACTATTAGCACAACTGTGTCAGATAGAAAGAAATCCTTTAGATTTAAAATGAAATTGCATATAATAAACATTTATCTCCAAAAGCCTTATAAGTACTCTAAAATTTTCCCAAAGTTTCTTTTTCTTCATCCTTCTTTCCCTTAAGTACAATCATCTAAGAATAAAATATAACAACTTTGGCTTTCTTTTTTTACTAATATTTTAACCACATTGCTATTTTTCTCTTGTTTTATTGAAGAAAAGCTTATTTAGATATTTCATGGCTTAACTAGATTACAGATTTGTCTGGAAATGTAAGTACTCCTTATAAAAGTGTTCCTATGCAGAAATGTGTTAGCATTAAAGATACTTCAATTTTAAAACAATTGCCCAACATAACTCATTGAAAAGATGCAGAATACTGCCAACTTTGGAAGTATCTGACATAGTATACTATGCATAAAGGATTAGAAAAATATGAAGCCCCCAAATGGGCTTGCTCTTTCATTCATTGTCATCAGGAGCTACAGTGAAAGGCAGGGTGGCATAGTGATACATCATGTGGGCTTTAAAGCCAGGTGGCCTATGTCTAACGCTTAGCTCTGCCACATACTAATTGGGAAAATCTGAGCAAGTCACTTAGTGTCTAAGTTTCTTCATCCTTAAAACTGAGATAATTATAATATCTATGTCATAGAGATGTTACGAAAATTTAATAAATTAATTCATGCAAAGGTTATAGAACAATTCTTGGCACAGAGTGAAACTTCAGTAAATATTTGAGACCATTATTATGATTATTATTATATCAGACTCCAGAATCTCTTCATCCCTTGTGTCTTCTTGCCAAAACTCTCATGGAAATGGGTACACTTCAGAAGAAATGTGATGGCATGCAGCCATCCAAATGTGCATTGTGTGTGGTAACAGCTGAGTAAGTTGTGAGGAAAGGAGTCCTATAGAATGGCTACTGCTATCATCCAGAGTTAATGAGGACTGGAATGAACCCTGCTGCAGTGGAATAAAGATTGATAAGTAGAATCTAAAACTCAAAGTGGGAATGTTGCCATCCTCCCAACACTCATGCAAACACTCCTGATACAGCACAGAAGCCGATCAGAAAAAAAACAAAAACCACTTTTGGGTGACCAACTCTGCCATGTTCCAGAACCCTTCGTGCTTCCTGGAATCTTCAGGACTCAGGTGTCAAAGGAAGTATAGGGTCCCCGAGGTCCCATGCAGCCAGAAGCAAGATGGGGGTAGGCACTGACAGTCTCTGTAACATTTTAGGACTTCACAAGTGAAAACAATCTGGAGCTAACAGAGTAAAATATTAACATCTGTTAAAGATGGAAGATAGATATATGGGTATCATTTCATTTCCTTAAATGTCTATATGTTTCAAATATTTGATAATTAAATTAACAACTTAAAAATGTAAATGCAATCCACAATGAGCAGGCTCAACATGTAGTAAGGATGACTAAAATACACCAAGGATTCTGATAAATTTCTGTTTTAGTTCCTAGTTAGCGATTTTCACCTGAGAGGATTAGATCTAGACCGACAGAAAGAGAAATAAAGAGGCAAGTCAGGGTGGGGTGAAGTGAGGTAAGGCAGTCAGTTTTTATCACTGTCCTCGGAATGGAATGGTCAGGTTGGAGCTAATGAACCACTCACCGAACGACTGTTATGTCTTCCAAAATAAACCTGTTTATGTTCAGATTCTAAAATGCCTTAAGATTTGGGTCAAAATAAGGACCTTACATGTAAATGCCTTCTGTCTAAAGGTCAACTTGTCTAAGAAATCTTTCTTAACTCCTCAGGTCTAGCTAGCTGCCACCCCTCTGGGTCCATCATGCTACAACAGCATGACCAACACACAGGAAGGTGTCGAGAAAGCTCCAATCATGTGATCAACATACTTGCTTAAGCAAAGGGGTTTTAAGAGTAAATCTGCCCTAAATCCTGGTTCTTTCCTTTTGCCCTCCAGGATCAGACTGTTAAAGGGCCCCATCACCTTATCTAATGAACATATTCAGTGGTGATTCACTGTCCTTTTTCCCTAGAATAGTTTACTTTCCACATGCTCTAGTTCAGGGATTATCAAACCTGGGAAGAGTGTCAGAATTCCTTGGAGAAAAATTTTAAATACATAGTTACGAGGCCCCATACCTGACCCACTGGATCAGAATCTCTTCCCTTGGGACGAGGTGTGTGGCCCAGCTGAACTGGAAATCAAGCCCAAGTTTCCCTGCTCTGAGATGGGCATTCTTTTACAAATTGTTGCTTTACTGGTCATCCCTAAAGTTTGGAGTTATTACTCTTCCCGTGTAATTCCAATATTCCCCTGGAAGCAGCACCAGTGGAACATGGGCCTAAATTTCAGTTTGTTTCTAAATCTCTAACTACAGTCCCAGCAAATATTTGATTAGGAAAAGATGATTCTACGTGGCAGAAAAGCATGGAGATAGCAAGTGAGTCCTCTAGTACAGGGAGTGAGGAGCATGCATAATCTACATCAAGATCCTCCACAGATGGATAGCTAAACATTGGTGAGAGGCAGAGCAGAGAGGCAGTATGTTTAGGAGCACAGGCTTTAGAATCAGAATTATCTGAGTTCAGGTTCTCAGGTATGTGACCTTGGGCAATTAGTCATTCTCTGTTTCCACCTCACATGGGGACAACTATGGCACCTTACTCCTGAGGTTGTTTCAGGGATTACGTAAGTTAAAACCTTTAAAAGTTTTAGAGCAATGTCTAGAACATAGGAAGTGCTGGCTAAGTGTTAGCCACTATGATCATCATCATTAACATTATTATTTGCCCTGCAATCTATTCCCTGGACTGGAGTATAAACAAGAAACCATCTTTCTCACAGATACAAAAACCAACTCATTCTGAAATTCCATTCATCCTTTTGCATTATGGTTTATGACTTCAATAGTTTTAATAGGTGTACAGCCATCTATATCATCAGTGAAAAATCTGACTGAATAAATCAGACAAAGAGAGTAAACAGCAAATGTCTAAAAGGATCTCATCAAGGTTGTAACAGGGTGTTCTTTCAACCATGTTATAACAGTCACTATTTGCTCGGACTAATGAACTAACCCATCCACCACCTCCAGTACTAAGACTCTTCCTGTGTAATCCAATCCAATGTTCCCCTGGAAGCACAGTACCACTGTTTCCATTCATGGCCAATCATTTTGCAGATGGACTATAAAAGGATTCATTTAAAAACATGTAGCGAAAGTATAAGATATCTTTGGTTCTCAGAGCTTAGAAGTAGAATGACACTACATGCAAAAGAAAAAAAAATACAGTTATATTAGAGTCACAAATGCCACAAGATCTCACTCTCATATGTAATGCTGCTTATATTAAATTTTTTTTCTCCCCTGCTGCTAAACTCCCTGAGGATAAAATGTCTTCAACCTTTGCCACTATATCATTTTGCACAGGAGAGAGGCAGAGACACACCAGGGAAGGTACAAAGCCAGAAAAGAAACTACAAGACTATTTTAGAGGCAGAAAGTGCCAGATTGCATTGACGGGCCCAAACTTTTCAGCATCAAAATGAGTGAAATCTGAAGCAGGGGGAGGAACCTGTGTCACTCAAGGTCACCTAGATGGCTGGGGACAAGTACAGAACAGAGGATTCAATTGTCTGACTCTGGTCTAATGCCGTGCTCCATGGCGCTATTTATACGAAAGAAAGGGCAGTAAAATTATATTCCATATCTAGTATTTAATTAAATATAGATATATGGTTTCAACTTTAACTAAAAAGCAACAAATGTTGTTTATAAACTCCCTTTTTTATCTTAGGTTTTTTTTACAACCTAAATCACCAATAAAAAGGAAAAGAAGGAACACCATTTTAGTGAAGTATGTTTTATACAGTCTATTCTACAAGTAAAACACATGTATTTGAGCAAAAGTAGACAATATCAGGCTAGAAACAACAATAGCAACAATATCAAAATAAGCCTTAGACCCACCATCCAAAGGCAGTCACTCTTAATTGGCCAGTATATATCCTACCAATTTTATTTCTCTGCCATAATTTTTACATATTTGTAGCTAGACTATATACATGAAGCTGAATTTTCATTTTCACTTAGTATAACAAAAGCATTTCTTTTCTGCTTTAAAAATGCACGCTCTGAGGAAAAGCTGGAAAACACCAAAATAAAATTTCTTTTCAATATATTTAACAATAATTAATATTAGCTTAAATTATTAAATAGAACTTAAGTCACTCCTATCACACCACTGAATATGCCCTTTCCTATCATTGTTCAGTACACTTTCCTATCCCCTCCATTTCCCTGCATAGCACCTATTCTGCTCTGCATAAATTCCAGGGGTGGACTTTGGAGCCTCAGGATACATCACTGAACAGAGGAGAGAAGAGTACTTCACAAGAGAGATATACTCACACTCTATACTCACACTCCACACTCACACTCCACACTCAGACTCCACACTCACACTCCACACTCCACACTCCACACTCACACTCCACACTCAGACTCCACACTCACACTCCACACTCCACACTCACACTCCACACTCACACTCCACACTCAGACTCCACACTCACACTCCACACTCCACACTCCACACTCACACTCCACACTCACACTCCACACTCACACTCCACACTTACACTCTACACTTACACTCATACTCACTCTCCATACTCACACTCTATACTTACACTCTAGATTTACACTCTAACTCCATGAACACCTGCTTAAGTCCCAGCAGGCCCAGATTCTCCTCCTTGAGAACTGACATCATTCTCGTGTTCAGCTAGAGGAGATTCTGAGAGGGTAAAAAGGGAACAGCATGATCCAAGGAGAGGCAGAGAGTTAAAGGTGAGGTTCTGACTGCACACAGATAGTAAATCTCAAAGAGAAAGCCTCCAAGGACTCGGGGACCAAACTAGTGAAATACAAAGTGGGAGATGGAAGAAGGAATAAGAGGGACATAAAAGAGAAACATTAAGGAACAGAAAAGGAAAGAGACTGACACGGAGAGAATGTGCTATTCCTTTCTTTTCCATCAGCGTTTCTGCAACCTAGACTGATAGCAACATGACTGCCCGAAGCATGTGGTGAATTTGGAGATCAATTTTCTTCCCCTGATGCTCATCTTGGCTCTCCATGTTATTTTCCTTTTGATTTATGACTTGACCTCTGTCCAGCGCCCCTCAAATGGTGGAGAACTATGATAACTTACTTCTCTTACTCATTTTCATGCCAGTTAAAACAAAAATCTGAGAGATCTTATGGCTGAAACAATGGCATATTTATAGATACATTGGAGAGAAGTTTCTGAGATTCCATAACCCTCAGTTTTTACAATGATGTTTTTAACCTTCTTCCATAAAACAGGTTTCTACTTAAGGAAAGATTACCCAACATGTCAACTGATTGGCCACAGTAGGATTTATTCAGTTAGGATTTGCACTGTTGTCCACGACATCTTTCCTGTGGTAGAGTACACAATTTGTTTAGTTTTCCAGTGGGTGTTTTTGGAAACACCTATTGAGCTTAGAGTTCTATTTTTTAAATATCTTTTTATGCAAGAAAAGATACCCAAAAGGGGGCAATTAGTAATTTACAACTATTAAAACAGCAAACTTCTATGCAGTTTGTCATTTTTACTGTGAATGATTTGTGCTTTTAATGTGAATTTAATAGATTTATAAGAACAATTATAATTAGATAATTATATAAAATAATAGCCCATATGTTTAGCCTATATGTTTCTAACATGACTGCTTCTTTATCCATAAACAAGCTATCCAAGATACCGTGAGAAGCAGCAGTAAGCTCATTCAGCTTCTTTATTTTACCGGACAGCTGGTTACTTCACAGCTTGAAAGGGTATCCCCACCATCCTAAGCAAATATGAAAAATATAAATTATTCTAAACTGAAAAAAGAAGGCCGTGGGGAGTTCCCTGGTGGCCTAGGAGTTAGGATCAATGCCTTCACTGCAGAGGCCTAGGTTTGATCACTGGTTGGGGAACCATCCCATATGCCGCACATCACAGCCAAAATACAAAAATAAATTAATAAATAAACCGGACAAGTTTCCAGTGACTTCTGCAGATTCCCTGTACCATGTCTGGGGCAGGCCTTACACCTTTTCTAAATCCTTACAGGTTCACTCATGGTGTAGTCTGAAGCTTGAAGAACAATTAAGACTCTCCCTTTTAGCTTATCTTTAACCATTTCCTATCCCTTATACAGGGACTTCCCTGGTGGCTCAATCAGTAAATAATCCACCTGCAATGCAGGAGACCTGGGTTTGATCCCTGGGTTGGAAAGATCCCCTGGAGAAGGGAAAGCCTACCAACTACGTATTCTGGCCTGGAGAATTCCATGGACAGAGGAGTCTGGCAGGCTACAGTCCGTGAGGCCGCAGAGTTGGAAATGACTGAGCAACTTTCACTTTCATCCCTTATACAAGCACCTATGATAATATTATACTGATACATACACAGTTAAGTATCCATGTTCCATCTTTGCAAGGCTGCCACCACAACCCTGTGTGTATATGTGTGTGTAAATAGATATATTTTTCCAGTCAGAAAATAATTACAGTTGTATTCTCATCTATCTTTGAAAGACTTTTTTGAAAATTAACAAAATAATAAAATCTAGTTGAGTGATCAATCACAGCCAAATATGTCAGGCTACAGACTTCATGACTTTGGTGATTTTGAAGCACTAGACTGTATTGATGTATTTCAACCTATATAAAATGGGGAAACCACATTTTTTTAAAAAACCAAGTACAATGCTTAAAAAGAAAAAAAGAATAGGAATATAGTATTTTTTGAAAATAAGGCAAGTAAACCAATGCTAAAAAATAAAAAAGTACCCTTTAGCCTTGCTCGCCTCTTGTTCTACTTTAGATTTATGGTGTTTTCTCATTTCTAAGGAATTTCCCATTATTGACTCTTGCCTTCAATTCTTATGTTTCTAATAGAAACATTAAACACCCTACCATACTCCCATTTTCCTATATGGAAAGGGCTTTAATAGCAGCTGAGACATAGAAAAGAGTGTGTCTACTGAATGTTCACTCCAAATCCTCTTTCCAAAGATGAATGAAAGAAAGAAAAGGCCCATTGAACCAGGGCCAGAATGCCACAAAAGCATATTTTATATTAAAGTGAGCTTGGCCGAGAATCTACTTTATCAAAGTTCCCAGCAGACGCCAGCACATGACCTAATCACTGAGCTAGCAGCATAGCTGGTTCCTGGTCCCAAGACAGCACCAGCAAAACCTGCCAATGTGCCTGAGATTCCATCAAAAACACATTCCCCCAGGTTAAGACACTGCCTATTCCTAGATAACCTCTTTTTAAATTAATCTTTTAAACTAAATCCCTAATGTTAGGAAGGATAATATACAACATATTATTTATCGGCAAGGCCATTTTGTAAATACTGGCCTGGCTCTTTTCCATCCTAGCTAGAAAAGCTTCCTGTGGTATATACTTGTTTCCACCTTTTAGGAATTGTGTGAGTGTTCATAAATTATCTTTCTGAGCACTGTTGACTTCATCCATATAAATAAAAGAAATCATTACCTTCCCAGATGATTGTGTAGTGTCATTCATTCATTTCAAAACACTTATTGAGACCTTTGTGTCAGGTACTCTTCCAAGGACTGGGGACACAACAATGCACAAAGCAGGTAATATCCAAGCCATCTTGGTGCAGACAATGGTTTGTGTGGGCATGGTAGCGGGGCAGGGTTCAAGGGAACAGATGATTAACAGAGAGACAGATAGGTAGCTGACTGGTGGTAAGTGCTATAGAGCATTCCATTTTTAGATAAGGTGATTAGCAATGGCCCTGGCTGGTAATGCAGATATTTGATGCAACAGTTTTTCTGGCAGAGGTCATAGTAGGTTCAAAGGCTCTGACAGAGGATCTGTGCAGACACCAGGGTGGCTGGTGCAAGCCAGTGAGGTCATCGGTGGTGGGGGATGAGGCCAGAGAACCAGCAGGGCTGAGCATTGTGGGGGGCATTGCAAGCTAGTGCAAGCAAGGGCTTTGGGTTTTATGCTGCATAAGACAGGAACCTCTGGAAATTCTAAGCAGAGAGAGCACATGGTCTGACTTCTGTAGTGAAAGAATCTCTCTGGCTCCCACGTTATGATTAAACTGTGAAGGTAAGTGTAGCAGCTGGAATCAAGATTGCCGGGAGAAATATCAACAACCTCAGGTATGCAGATGACACCACTCTAATGGTAGAAAGTGAAGAGAAACTAAAGAGCCTCTTGATGAGGGTGAAAGAGGAGAAGAAAAAAGCTGGCTTAAAACTCAACATTCAGAAAACTAAGATCATGGCATCTGGTCCCATCACTTCATGGCAAATAGATGGAGAAAAAGTGGAAACTGTGACAGATTTTATTTTCTTGGGCTCCAAAATCACTGCAGACTGTGACTGCAGCCATGAAATTAAAAGACACTTGCTCCTTGGAAGGAAAGCTATGACAAACCTAGACAGCATATTAAAAAACAGACATCTCTTTGCCAGCAAAGGTCTGTATAGTCTGTATAGTCAAAGCTAGGTTTTTCCAATAATCACTTAACGAATGTGAGAGCTGGACCATAAAAAGGCTGAGCATCAAAGAATTGATCCTTTCAAACTATGGTGCTGGAGAAAGCTCTTGAGAGTCCCTTGGACTGCAAGGAGATCAAACCAGTCAATTCTAAAGGAAATCAACCCTGAATGTGCACTGGAAGGACTGATGCTGAAGCTGAAGCTCCATCTGGCCACCTGATGCAAAGAGCCAACTCATTGGAAAAGATCCTGATGCTGGGAAAGATTGAGGACAAAAGGAGAAGGGGGTGAGAGAGGATAGCAGATGACTGGATGGCATTATCGGTACAATAGACATGAATTTAAGCCAACTCCAGGAGACTGTGAAGGACAGGGAAGCCTGGCATGCTGTGGTTCATGGAGTGGCAAAGAGTCAGATATGACTTAGCAACCAAACAACGACAACTGTAGATGCAGAGTCCATTTAGAAAACCATCCATGAGGGGTGGTAGTGGTTTGGTCCAGGGTGGTGGCAGGGAGAAGGGGAACAGAGGCTGGATTCTGAAGACACTTCCAAGGTTGACAGGACTTGCTGACTGATTGGAGGAAACAGACTGAGAACAAAATCTAATATTGGCACATAGTAGATGCTCTCTATATATTACATAGTTTTCTCTCACACCTTTCTTCCTAATAGACATCTGAGATAAAGTACTGGGGAAAGGAGGGATTTGGAGAGGTGAGACCAGTGAGGACTGGATGGGGGAGGACAGAGAATGGGTTTGAGCTGGAGAGCAGCCTGATTGGTGCCTCTTACAAGTATGAGTCTTTGAAAGCTGTTTAGGAGGAGAGCCCTCTCCATCCCACACCGCTCCCATCGCTGTTGCCCTTAAGGGTGAAGGCGGACCAGAAGGGAGTCCTGCTAGAAGTGTATATGGTTTGCAAGACACACTTTACTAACTACTTTACTTCTGATTTAAGATTAGTCTTGATGACCCTGCAAGAGGAGGGAAAACTTTCTATTAATGTTAATAAGGTCTTAAGTCTCATCAATACTTAACTCTCTCCTTCCCCCCAAATGCCCATTGACACATCCATTGCACCAGATAAAACCTGGAAATTGGATGCAACTTAAGGGAAAATGGAGGAGCAAGAAGACCAGAATTGATAGGGATTTATTTTTTCTTCCGAAAGAAATGAGGATTCAAGTGATCAAAATAATATCATTAGAAAAAATAAACTATTTCATCCCCAACTCAATTTTGTGGAATGAGATGCTACCCATTAGAATAACAATAGTATTGTGCTCAGTCATGTCTGACTCTTTGTGACCCTTTGGACTGTACCCCGCCAGGATCCTCTGTCCATAGGATTTTCCAGGCAAGAATACTGGAGGGGGTTGCCTCCAATTTTCCTCCTCCAAGGGATCTTCCCGACCCAGTGATCAAACTCGCATCTCCTGTGTCTCCTGCATTAAAGACAGATTCTTTACCCGCTGAGTCATCAGAGACCTTATGTTAATATCTACTTTAGTAGTTTACTATTCATCTATTTTTTCCTACAAAAACAGACTCAAATTGCAAATATTTCATATGAACTTATTTAAGCTTGATTATATTTCAAAAACTCTAATTCCAGATGGGTAAAATACTTTAATATGTCAATGTATAACAATCATACTGATGTCAATTATCTAGAGCCTTGGAAATGGTAGGCATCATAGGCAGGGAGCCCTTTCCCAGATTCATTTCATAGTAGGACTTGGGAAGCCCCAGGCATGCCAGACGTCCGGGTCTAGTGGCAAACCAAGAGAACCGGAAAATCTATAGGATCCCAATGATGTTTCTTTCCTTGATAACCGATAGCAAAGAAAAGAAGTCTTTTCCTTTCCTTCTGGTTTCTGACAATTTTGCTATGTTGTATTGATAATGAGCCTCGGGTAGAATTCTGGATTCCTACTCTAGTTTCTCCCTGGGCACACATTATGGAAAGGAACCATGATGGGCCTGAAATATTCATTTTCCCCTCACTGCTCTGGGGGTTTTCTCACTCTCATAATTTAGGACAAGATTTCATTTCATTTCCTCCTCAACACTGGCCACGGCCATTCTATGCTCTTACTATACTTCAAAATGTATTTCCAACAGCCAGAAATCACTTGAGATGAGAATGAGAGTCTTTGAAAAGCAGAGGGCTTTAGAAGCCAAAAGCTTCAGAAGAGAAAAGGGAAGCCAAGGGAAGCTGAGTAATTTCTCTCATCTACGAAAAGAGAAAAGAAGAAAATGCTGGCATGTGACATTCAAGTTTTCTTTAACTTTACAAAACGTCCAGGTTATGCACTATAAGATTCTATTTTTATAACATCTTTGAAAGGATAAATTTTAGAAATGAAGGGCATATTAGTGGTTGCAGAGGTTCGTGCAGGGGAAAAAAAAGGGTACTTGTGATTATAAAAGGGCAACATGAGGGATCCTTGTGGTGTTGGCTGGAACTGTTCAGTATCTTGACTGAGGTGGTGAATATACCAACTTACAGGTGATAAAATTGTATAGAACTTAAAACACACAAACATGCAAGGTACAAGTAAAATGAGAAAAACTATTTTCTGGATGTTCACATACACCAACACAAATGCATAAAAAAGACTGAAGGAACATGCAAAACTGATAACATTTATTTCTGAGGATGGGATATACTGGAGAACTTAATTATTTGAGGCTTTCAAAATGAAAATACGTAGGAGAATGACTTGATTTAGTTAAAACTATTATTTACTTCTACAAATCCTACATGAAGAACCAGACCAAAGAAAAATAGCAATGAACAAAAATGTATCCATTAGATGAAAGTTTAAAATCTTTGTATGTACTATTTAATGTTTTATGAATTAAACTCTCCCATTCCTGTCCATTTTAGTTCACTGATTCCTAAGATGTCAATGTTCACTCTTGTTAACTCCTTCTTGACCATGTCCAACTTACCTTGATTCATGGACCTAACATTCCAGGTTCCTATGCAATATTGTTCTTCATAGTACTGGACTTTACTTTCACCACCAGATCCATCCACCACTGAGCATCATTTCTGCTTTGGCCAGTCACTTCATTCTTTCTGGAGCTATTAGTAATTTCCCTCCGCTCTTCCCCAGTAGCATACTTGACACCTTCCAACCCGGGGGACACATCTTCCAGTGTCATATCTTTTTGCTTTTTCATACTGCTCATAGAGTTCTTGAGGCAAGAATGTTGGAGTGGATTGCCATTTCCTCTGACATTTTGTCAGAACTCTTCACTACCTATTTTAAATAGCTGAGCTATTTAAAACTCTAAATGCTGAGGCTGTTCAGTCAGAAATAAAAAGTCCTAACAGGGTGGTAGCTTTCAAAGCAAGGTAAGAAGGCCTCCTCTCTGGGACAGCTTCTTGCCTGTCAGTGATAATTTCTAGCTGGTCTGATGCAGGCAGTGGGATGGACTAAAGGACTTGAGTTATTTTTGGCTCAATCTCTATAAGCAGAAAAAATTGAAAAATCCTCTGATACCTAAATTACACATTTTATAAGTTGAAATTTAAGGTAGTTTTAAGTATAAAGTGACCTGAGCAGAGATTCTCACATGTGATATTTTATATCCAGAGAAAAAATTGGTTTAAAATTACACACATACCCCAATGTTCATTGCAGCACTGTTTACACAGCCAAGACATGGAAGCAACCTAAATGTCCATCAGCAGATGAATGAATAAAGAAGATGTGGTACATATATGCAACAGAATATTACTCAGCCATAAAAAATAAATAAAAAAGAATGAATAATGCCATTTTCAGCAACATGAGTGGACCTGGAGATTATCATACTAAGTGAAGTAACTCAGAGAAAGACAAGTATCATATGATATGACTTACATGGGGAATCTAAGAAATAAAATGATACAAATAAACTTATCTATAAAACATAAACAGACTCACAGACTTAGAGAATGAACTTATGGTTACCAGATTGAGGGAAGTGGGAGGGATAAACTGGGAGCTTGGGACTGACATGTACACACTGCTATATTTAAAATAGATGCCTAACAGGATCTACTGTATAATACAGGGAGCTCTGCTCAATATTCTGTAATAATCTAAATGGGAAAAGAATTTGAAAAAGCATTTAAAAGTTCAAGGTTCTCAAATGTCTTCAATAGATACATGTAACTCTCAAACCAAAACCATTTTTAACTCAATTTAATTTTTAATGTCAAAAATATGTGCAATTACTGATATTTAAGCTTTAAGAACTTCCCATGTGTGGATCCCTTGCAAGGCCTTGAGCTGTCCTAGTAATCTGATCAACTGACTAAATGTTTTAGCAAAATATGTAAAAGGAGATTTTGTTGAAATTTTCTACTTAAACATGGTCCAATGTTGTGCATGCTTTTGGCCCCACAAACCTGGATCTATCTTTGAACAGCACTGGTAAGGTCAATTATGGTTGGAAGGAGAACAGCCAAGAAGAATGAATAATATAAAACATTTACTGAGTGCTAAATATGTTCTGTGCTGCGATTCATGGGGTCGCAAAGAGTCAGACACGACTAAGCGACTGAACTGAACTGAAATATGTTCTAGATCCAATGAGAGGCATTTTGTACAAATTAAAGTTTCAGCAGAATTCCAGAGCTTTGATTTCCTGCTTTGGAGACTGCCTCTCCCTTCCTGGCTCAGTGTGAAGTCAGTTCAGCTGAGTTATGAAGGTCCACAAAGGCAGTTGGTTCATAGCTACCCCCACAGGGATGAAGGTAATGAGAAATAGAAGGTATGTTTATCCTTGCCTCCATTATTTGTTGTCTTTCCCTTCTTTCTTTGTTTGATAATATTGTATTTTATTTATAATCACTCTGGTTTTAAAGTGCTTTTTATCATATTTCATTTGACCCACAACCACTCTGGAAGAAGGCAGGTATTATTCAAGCCATTTTACAGACAAAAAAAAAAAAAAGAATTAAAATTTAGAGATGCTGGGTAGCATCTCTTCCTCTGGTGAAGGTAATAAGGCAAATAACAGAATGATTACCAGTGAGCTTCCCACTACTTCCTCCTTTGAAGAAGTATAAGAACCAAATAGTAAACAGACCAACCATCCTCAACAAAATAACATTCGTTTCTATAAAAAGACCCCTATACCCATCCCAGACTAAATAAGAGCCACACATAGCCACAGGAACTCAGAAGGAGCATAATGCTAACACAGTAATTTTCTCTCCTGACTTTCATTGTGTGAGCATCAACACACAAGCCAATCCATCTAACCCAAGGCCAACACCAAGCACCAAGCCCCTGAATCTCTGCCTTTAAAATAAATGCATTGCCCTTGACATCCACCACTGCATTCCCCAAATCTTCATCTTCTCAACTGTCTTCCACTAGCTTCCTCCTCTCTATCCCCTCCCCACTGTCACTTTGATATTTCAACCAATTTTCCCTTTTAGGCACTTGGATCTCATTTTATTGCATGTGGAAGCCATGAAAGTAGTTCTAATGTCAAAACAGAACCACTCATCATTATCCAATGTTATTAAAATAAAGAAAGCAGTTGAATGTGAAGATAGCCAAAGAGGTGACCTTGCCAACTCTGCCCAAATTTCCCAGCGACAGGAAATTCTTTTCCCTCCCTGACTCAAATGAAATTTTTATAACTCAAACAGGCCAACAGAATGGAAAAGGAAAGGTAATAGACATGAAAAATGATTTCCAGAGAACATGGCTACATTTCTCGAATAAGTGGGTTATAGCCATTGCTTCCATTTTTTACTACTTGTTTCTTTATTATCTCTTTTTTTTTCTTTTTCTTTTTATTTTTATCTTTTTTTATTATTATTTTTTTTTCCAGTGGGTTTTGTCATACATTGATATGAATCAGCCATGGATTTACATGTATTCCCAATCCCGATCCCCCCTCCCACCTCCCTCTCCACCCGATTCCTCTGGGTCTTCCCAGTGACAGGCCCTGAGCACTTTGTCTCATGCATCCCACCTGGGCTGGTGACCTGTTTTACCATAGATAATATACATGCTGTTCTTTCGAAACATCCCACCCTCACCTTCTCCCACAGGGCTCAAAAGTCTGTTCTGTACTTCTGTGTCTCTTTTTCTGTTTGCATATAGGGTTATCGTTACCATCTTTCTAAATTCCATATATATGTGTTAGTATGCTGTAATGTTCTTTATCTTTCTGGCTTACTTCACTTTGTATAAGGGGCTCCAGTTTCATCCATCTCATTAGGACTGGTTCAAATGAATTCTTTTTAATGGCTGAGTAATATTCCATGGTGTATATGTACCACAGCTTCCTTACCATTCATCTGCTGATGGGCATCTAGGTTGCTTCCATGTCCTGGCTATTATAAACAGTGCTGCGATGAACATGGGGGTGCATGTGTCTCTTTCAGATCTGGTTTCCTCAGTGTGTATGCCCAGAAGTGGGATTGCTGGGTCATATGGCAGTTCTATTTCCAGTTTTTTAAGAAATCTCCACACTGTTCTCCATAGTGGCTGTACTAGTTGCATTCCCACCAACAGTGTAAGAGGGTTCCCTTTTTCCACAGGCCTCTCCAGCATTTATTGCTTGTAGACTTTATTGGATAGGCAGCCAATCCTGACTGGTGTGTAATGGTACCTCATTGTGGTTTTGATTTGCATTTCTCTGATAATGAGTGATGTTGAGCATCTTTTCATGTGTTTGTTAGCTATCTGTATGTCTTCTTTGGAGAAACGTCTGTTTAGTTCTTTGGCCCATTTTTTGATTGGGTCATTTATTTTTCTGGAATTGAGCTGCAGGAGTTGCTTGTATATTTTTTGAGATTAATCCTTTGTCTGTTTCTTCATTTGCTATTATTTTCTCCCAATCTGAGGGCTGTCTTTTCACCTTACTTATAGTTTCCTTTGTTGTGCAAAAGCTTTTAAGTTTCATTAGGTCCCATTTGTTTATTTTTGCTTTTATTTCCAATATTCTGGGAGGTGGGTCATAGAGGATCTTGCTGTGATTTATGTCGGAGAGTGTTTTGCCTATGTTCTCCTCTAGGAGTTTTAAAGTTTCTGGTCTTACATTTAGATCTTTAATCCATTTTGAGTTTATTTTTGTGTATGGTGTTAGAAAGTGTTCTAGTTTCATTCATTTACAAGTGGTTGACCAGTTTTCCCAGCACCACTTGTTAAAGAGGTTGTCTTTTTTCCATTGTATATCCTTGCCTCCTTTGTCAAAGATAAGGTGTCCATAGGTTCGGGGATTTATCTCTGGGCTTTCTATTCTGTTCCATTGGTCTATATTTCTGTCTTTGTGCCAGTACCACACTGTCTTGATGACTGTGGCTTTGTAGTAGAGTCTGAAGTCAGGCAGGTTGATTCCTCCAGTTCCATTCTTCTTTCTCAAGATTACTTTGGCTATTCGAGGTTTTTTGTATTTCCATACAAATTGTGAAATTATTTGTTCTAGTTCTGTGAAAAATACCGTTGGTAGCTTGAAAGGGATTGCATTGAATCTATAGATTGCTTTGGGTAGAATAGCCATTTTGACAATATTGATTCTTCCAATCCATGAACACGGTATGTTTCTCCATCTGTTTGTGTCCTCTTTGATTTCTTTCATCACTGTTTTATAGTTTTCTATGTATAGGTCTTTTGTTTCTTTAGGTAGATATACTCCTAAGTATTTTATTCTTTTTGTTGCAATGGTGAATGGTATTGTTTCCTTAATTTCTCTTTCTGTTTTCTCATTGTTAGTGTATAGGAATGCAAGGATTTCTGTGTGTTAATTTTATATCCTGCAACATTACTGTGTTCATTGATTAGCTCTAGTAATTTTCTGGTAGCGTCTTTAGGGTTTTCTAATGTAGAGGATCATGTCATCTGCAAAACAGTAGAGTTTCACTTCTTCTTTCCTATCTGGATTCCTTTTACTTCTTTTTCTGCTCTGATTGCTGTGGCCAAAACTTCCAACACTATGTTGAACAGTAGTGGGAGAGTGGGCACCCTTGTCTGTTCCTGATTTCAGGGGGAAATGCTTTCAATTTTTCACCATTGAGGGTAATGCTTGCTGTGGGTTTGTCATATAATAGCTTTTATTATGGCGTATGTTCCTTCTATTCCTGCTTTTCGGAGAGTTTTAAACATAAATGTGGTTGAATTTTGTCAAGGCTTCTCTGCATCTATTGAGATAATCATATGGTTTTTATCTTTCAATTTGTTAATGTGGTGTATTACATTGATTGATTTGCAGATAATAAGGAATACTTGCATTCCTGGGATAAAGCCCACTTGGTCATGATGTATGATTTTTTTTAATATGTTGTTGGATTCTGTTTGCTAGAATTTTGTTAAGGATTTTTGCATCTATGTTCATCAGTGATATTGGCCTTTAGTTTTCTTTTTTTGTGGCATCTTTGTCTGGTTTTGGAATTTTAGGGTGATGGTGGCCTCATAGAATGAGTTTGGAAGCTTACCTTCATCTGCAATTTTCTGGAAGAGTTTGAGTAAGATAGGTGTAGCTCTTCTCTAAATTTTTAGTAGAATTCAGCTGTGAAGACATCTGGTCCTGGGCTTTTGTTTGCTGGAAGATTTTTGATTACAGTTTCGATTTCCTTGCCTGTGATGGGTCTGTTAAGATCTTCTATTTCTTCCTGGTTCAGTTTTGGAAAGTTATACTTTTCTAAGAATTTGTCCATTTCTTCCAAGTTGTCCATTTTATTGGCATAGAGCTGCTGGTAGTAGTATCTTATGATCCTTTGTATTTCAGTGTTGTCTGTTGTGATCTCTCCATTTTCATTTCTAATTTTGTTAATTTGGTTCTTCTCTCTTTGTTTCTTAATGAGTCTTGCTAATGGTTTGTCAATTTTGTTTATTTTTTCAAAAAACCAGCTTTTAGCTTTGTTGATTTTTGCTATGGTCTCTTTAGTTTCTATTGCATTTATTTCTGCCTTAATTTTTAAGATTTCTTTCCTTCTGCTAACCCTGGGGTTCTTCATTTCTTCTTTCTCTAATTGCTTTAGGTGTAGAGTTAGGTTATTTATTTGGCTTTTTTCTTGTTTCTTGATGTAAGCCTGTAATGCTATGAACCTTCCCCTTAGCACTGCTTTTACAGTGTCCCATAGGGTTTTGGGTTGTTGTGTTTTCATTTTCATTCATTTCTATACATATTTTGATTTCTTTTTTGATTTCTTCTATGATTTGTTGGTTATTCAGAAGCGTGTTATTTAGCCTCCAGGTGTTTGAATTTTTAACAATTTTTTTCCTGTAATTGAGATCTAATCTTACTGCACTGTGGTCAGAAAAGATGACTGGAATGATTTCAATTTTTTTGAATTTTCCAAGACCAGATTTATGGCCCAGGATGTGATCTATTCTGGAGAAGGTTCCGTGTGCACTTGAGAAAAAGGTGAAGTTGATTGTTTTGGGGTGAAATGTCCTATAGATATCAATTAGGTCTAGCTGGTCCATTGTGTCATTTAAAGTTTGTGTTTCCTTGTTAATTTTCTGTTTAGTTGATCTATCCATAGTTGTGAGTGGGGTATTAAAGTCTCCCACTATTATTGTGTTACTATTAATTTCCTCTTTCATACTCGTTAGTGTTTGCCATACATATTGCGGTGCTCCTATGTTGGGTGCATATATATTTATAATTGTTATATCTTCTTCTTGGATTGATCCTTTGATCATTATGTAGTGTCCTTCTTTGTCTCTTTTCACAGCTTTTATTTGAAAGTCTATTTTATCTGATATGAGTATTGCGACTTCTGCTTTCTTTTGGTCTCCGTTTGCATGAAATATTTTTTTCTAGCCCTTCACTTTCAGTCTGTATGTGTCTCTTGTTTTGAGGTGGGTCTCTTGTAGACAGCATATATGGGGGTCTTGTTTTTGTATCCATTCAGCCAATCTTTGTCTTTTGGTTGGGGCATTCAACCCATTTACATTTAAGGTAATTATTGATAGGTGTGGTCCCGTTGCCATTTACTTTGTTGTTTTGGGTTCACGTTTATACAACCTTTCTGCATTTCCTGTCTAGAGAAGATCCTTTAGCATTTGTTGAAGAGATGGTTTGGTAGTGCTGAATTCTCTCAGCTTTTGCTTATCTGTAAAGCTTTTGAGTTCTCCTTCATATCTGAATGAGATCCTTGCTGGATACAGTAATCTAGGTTGTAGGTTATTCTCTTTCATTACTTTCAGTACGTCCTGCCATTCCCTTCCGGCCTGGAGGGTTTCTATTGATAGATCAGCTGTTATCCTCATGGGAATCCCTTTGTGTGTTATTTGTTGTTTCTCCCTTGCTGCTTTTAATATTTGTTCTTTGTGTTTGATCTTTGTTAATTTGATTAATATGTGTCTTGGGGTGTTTCGCCTTGGGTTTATCCTGTTTGGGACTCTCTGGGTTTCTTGGACTTGGGTGGCTATTTCCTTCCCCATTTTAGGGAAGTTTTCAGCTATTATCTCCTCGAGTATTTTCTCATGGCCTTTCTTTTTATCTTCTTCTTCTGGAACTCCTATGATTCAAATGTTGGGGCATTTCACATTGTCCCAGAGGTCCCTGAGGTTGTCCTCATTTCTTTTGATCCTTTTTTTCTTTTTTCCTCTCTGCTTCATTTATTTCCACCATTTTATCTTCTACCTCACTTATCCTATCTTCTGCCTCCGTTATTCTACTCTTGGTTCCCTCCAAAGTGTTTTTGATCTCATTCATTGCATTATTCATTTTTAATTGACTCTTTTTTACTTCTTCTAGGTCTTTATTAAACATTTCTTGTATCTTTTCAATCTTTGTTTCCAGGCTATTTATCTGTAACTCCATTTTGTTTTCAAGATTTTGGATCATTTTTATTATCATTATTCTAAATTCTTTTTCAGGTAGATTCCCTATCTCCTCCTCTTTTGTTTGACTTGGTGGGCATTTTTCATGTTCCTTTACCTGTTGGGTATTTCTTTGCCTTTTCATCTTGTTTAGATTGCTGTGTCTGGAGTGGGCTTTCTGTATTCTGGAGGTCTGTGGTTCCTTTTTATTGTGGAGGATTTACCCAGTGGGTGGGGTTAGACGATTGGCTTGTCAAGGTTTCCTGGTTAGGGAAGCTTGCGTCAGTGTTCTGGTGCGTGGAACTTGATTTCTTCTCTTTGGAGAGCAATGGAGTGCCCAGTAATGAGTTTTGAGATGGGTCTATGTGTTAGGTGTGACCTTGGGCAGCCTGTATGTTGACATTCGGGGCTATGTTCCTGTGTTGCTGGAGAATTTGCGTGGTATGTCTTTCTCTAAAACTTATTGGCTCTTGGGTGGTGGTTGGTTTCAGTGTAGGTATGGAGGCTTTTGGACGGTCACTTATTACTTAAAGTTCCATGTAGTCAGGAGTTTTCTGGTGTTCTCAGGTTTTGGGCTTAAGTTTCCTGCCTCTGGATTTCAGTTTTATTCTTCCTGTAGTCTCAGGACTTCTCCAACTATACAGCACTGATAATAAAACTTCTAGGTTAATGGCGAAAAGCTTCTCCCCCGTTAGGGACACCCAGAGAGGTTCACAGAGTTACATGAACAGGAGAAAAGGGAGGAGGGAGATAGAGATGAGCAGGAGGAGAAAAAGGGGGACTCAAGAGGAGAGAGACAGATCTACGCAGCTGTCTGTTCCCAGAGTGTTCTCCGTATCTCAGACACCTACAAGGATTCACAGAATTGGATTGGGAAGAGAAGGGGAAAGGAGGAAATAGAGGTGTTCTGAGGTAGAAAACAGAGAGTCAAGATTGGGAGAGAATAATCTTCTGTTTAAAGATAGGGCTTCTCTTTTTTTTTTTTTTTTGTAAGGTTATAGTGTAGTGAAAATGAAAATGAAGAGTAGTAGAGGAGTACTAGAGGACTTTAAAAGAAATAAGAGAAAAAGAAAAATAGAAAATAAAAGAGAAAACAGAAAGAAAAAAAAAGAAGAAAAAAGAAAAAGAAAGAAAGAAAAAAAAAATTTTTTTTTCCCCTAATTAAAAAAATCGTAAAAATCTATGAAAATGAAAGTTAAGGAGTAATGGGGGAGTAATAGGGAATTTTAAAGGAAAATAAAAGAGAAAAAATAAAAAAGAAAAAATGTAAAAAGAAAAAAAATTTTTTTTTCCTTACTTAGAAAAAAAAAATAAAAATATATCTAGGAATTTCTCTGGAGCTGTTGCGGTCAGTGTGGGTTCGGCTCAGTTTCAGATAGCTCCTCGTTCCAGCTTACACTTCTCGATATCTACAGGGCCCTTCCCGTGAAGTCGGTGTTTTCTAGAGGGATTTTAATCTGTTGCACCAGTCCCTTCTGAAGCGGTTCCCTTTGTTTATTTGGCTTCTGTTTGCCGGTCTCTTCAGAGCCTCATTTCCGCCCTGACACAGGCGGGTGGAGGTGGACTCTTACTCAGGTTGCTAGTTCCGTTGCGCTGCTGGGAGGGGCTGATGCTGCGCGGATGGGCTGGCGCTGAGGGGCGGGGCTGACGCTGCGGGGAGGGGCTGGCCCTGCGGGGGCGGGCTCGCGCTGCCGGGAGGGGCTGACGCTGCTTTCTCCGTCTGCGCTGCTCAGGCTCCCGCTGTTCTATATGGAGCGCGCCCCGCGCTGCGCTAGGTTCCAGCCCTCGGGTGTTACACAAAAGCGCGGAAGGAAAAGCTGCGCCTGCTCTCTGTGCCTTCCCCGTCAGAGCGGTCCAGGCAGCGAGGGGCTTGATGGGCGCGCTATCCCCAGGTGTGGTGCACTCACTCCCTTCCGCGGACCCAGTCTCAGTTTCCGCTGGCGCCAGTCGGGTGCGCGCGCCTTCCGCCCTCCGCGTCCCCAGCCCCAGTCCCCGCCCGCGCCGGTCGGCCTGAGCCCTGTGTCTCACCGCGACCTTCCCCTCCCCCCTGCCTCCTGCCTCCGGCGGGGCTGGGCCGGTCCGCAGCCTGCGAGCTCTTCTCGGGACCTTCTCCGTCCCTTTGTTCTGCGAACCGCCGGCAGCGTGTTCTGGCCGGTTAATTTTCTCTCTCTCTTTTGGTCTCCCAGAGTTCAAGTTGGCACCTCACAGAAGCTCCCTCCGATTGTCCTCAGGGCACTCAGGCCCGGACCCTAGCCCAAGCAAGGCCGCCTAAGACTCCCTTCCCGGGACGGGTCTCCGTCCTTAGCTCTTTTGTCTCACTTTTTATCTTTTATATTTTGTCCTACCTCCTTTTGAAGACAATGGTCTGCTTTTCTGGGCGCCTGATGACCTCAGCTAGC